>NC_142770.1:35392980-35704647 GCF_988280905.1 Pimephales promelas
AGACAGGAGCGCACGCGAGCAGATGGAAACCATGGAAACGAGGAAACCTCTATAACTGACAAACAGCAAAAAATAGCGTCTCCCTGTTTTTCCACTGCTTTCAGGTAAGTTTGGTTAACAAAATCACACAAATAATACATACAAACGTTCCTGACACCTTTCTTACGTATAATTGATACGCTTCTGTTGAATATTTACTTTGTAGAAAAGGTTTTGAGTCTTCGAAAAAGTCCGTTAGCATCTTAACTGTTTTCAGAATATGTAACGTTAAACGTTAAGTTAAGTTAACGTTAGCTCTTGTTTTACATAAGTTTGGGGTTTTAACCACATCTTTGTGTTGATTACAGTTTTTGTTTTGCTGGTAATTTGTCAATGGGTTATTGGAAATTAGCTAATTGCTAGCTAGCCTGAAAGAATTCACACTGTAACGTACTGTTGATCAGTGACGTCACTTACAAAGATTGATAATAAAAGTGATTTCAGAAGGGACTGAAAAAAACCTCCACAACAAAGGAGGAATTATTGTTTCATGATAATAATTTCATATGCATTTCTTGCACAATATATTACGTTAAGATTTTATATATTCTTTTTCTCTTTTCTGCATTGCATCTCTAGCTTGATTCCTTGTAATAAACCCTTTGTTCTATTGCAAATCCTATGTAACATTGTTGGCTCTGTGACACATTGCATGTTATTTTCTAGTCTAGAAAATCACCATGATGTCCTGCTACAGCCCTGTCCCAAGACAACCTCCACGGCTATGAACTCGACTAGTAAGCAAAACTTCAATCATACTGTTCAAAAGTTTGGGGTCTGTAGGATTTATGCTTTTTAATTAAGTCTCACACTCATTAACCCCAGTTTTTTTTCAGTGATATTGTCCTTGAGAAGCCTGTAGGCTAAATAATAGCTGGCAAAATAATATAATGTTATAATGGTCATAAGTTATAATAATTAAACTATTATGATAACATGGATATCATGGTCATTGGTATATTCTCTAGGTGTGTTTTTAATTATGTTGGCCAATGAGACACCATACTGTCCAGCGCTAAGGTATTTATTTATTTTCATGTAATTTTTTTTAATGATAAATACTAAAGTTCTTTTAACTTTTTAATGCTGAATTCAGGGGGTCGACAACTTTAGGCATGCAAGTTATTTTTCACAGATATCTGGCCAGTTTACTCATGGCTCATATTCTTAGCCTTTAAATGTTTGAATTTAAATCCACAATGCAATATCAGGGGGTAAAGATATCATTAGAGTTTCTAAAGTTACTATGCTCTTGTTACCAGATGAGATATCATTTGACCCTGTGATTCTTCAGGACCAGATCTTGATGCCATCCACACCCAGTACATGACAAAGGTGAGTTTCACAATAGCTGCCACTACCACAAACCAAGAGACCGAACACAACAGGCCTTCATCCATAAGAACTCACCCATACGTTGGTATAGTAACCAAAACCCGGTATTAAACATTAAATGGGCCCTGGGGCCAAATTAAAGGAAAACTCCGGTCAATTTTAACATTGAGCTATTTTTTTTGTACATTTGGAGTGCTGTCAGTACAGACAAAAATTGGTGTTGCCTACACTGTGTTATCATCTTTTTAAAATTTGCACCCTGCTGACTTCAATGGGGCATGGTCTAAACCTGCTTTTAGCCTCTTAACATCCTTGATTTGTCATTACGAGTGTACAGCCATGTGAGTGGTGTTATTAAGAGTGACCACGGTCAATCTGACTGCAGTAGATATGAAAGATATTAATAAAAATGATGTTAATTCAGCCAGCGCACATACCTCTATTTGCTTCCTGTTTTCTGTCGATGCCCACAGTAGTCGATTGTCGATCTCACACGTGAGTTCATTTATATCGTCTCAAACCTACCACTGTGTGGTGTTCTGAGAATATCAGCTCAAATGGATAGTTCATCCGAATCAGATGTTGAACACACAGAGGTTTGAGATGATATTCACTTATGATCGCGCGCGTGAACTCGACAATCGACTACTGTGGGCTTCGCCCGAAAACAGGAAGCAAATAGAGGTATGTGCGCTGGCTGAATTAACATCATTTTTATTAATATCTTTCATATCTATTAACCGTGGTCACTCTTAATAACACCACTCACATAGCTGTGCACTTGTAATGACAAATCATTACGAGTACAAAAAAAATAATTACAAGCTTTTTTTAAGGAAGACCGCAGTATCGATAAGCCTAGGTGTTATCAGTTCTGTCTTGCAAATTCTGTGAGGATTAGGAGGGGTATTTTAAACAGTCTTCATACAACATGTTTTTCAGGCTGGTGGTTGTTTGTAATTTTAAATTTAAATTTTAATAAGTAGGGAGAAAATAAAAACCTTTATTGAACATTTATTAAATGCATGTTAATGTTTTCTAAATGATTAGTTAATCATTAACTAAACAATTGTAAATTATTTATAACTGAATCTACAAAACATACAATAATTAACATCACTTAAACATTTATGAAATGCATAATCATGTTTCATAAAAAATAAGTTAATCATTTACTAATCACTTGTAAATGACTTGTAACAGAATTAACAAAACATACATAAAATGTTAGTATATCAATTGCTAATCATTTATGAATGTTTTGTAAAAGCTTAGTTCATCATTAACCAACCAAAATGACTTACAACTAAATGTTATTATAAACCGCAACTCTCTCATTGACCTATTCAGTCATTCTCTTAGTTAAGCATTTATAAATAGCACCTGGAACAATCAGAAGACGTTTCCTCATTCAAAGTGCAGGTTGAAAACTTTCTTAGGTTGAAATGGCTCAACAGTACAACCCTTATTTTGTTTTTAACATTTGTATTTCAATTGATCCTTTCTCACTTAGATGCTGTGACAAAAAGCAGTCAAGCCACTGCATGTGATGTGGAAGCCTCTATGAAGACATGGCTCCGTAATCCCTGGGACAGAGATGGGGACGGCAAGGAAGGGCCAGAACTGCAGAAATACCTACTGTTTCCCCTGAGGGGATTGATTTTTAATTTTCAATCCCCTGTTTTCTGTGGTTATTGCCGTTTAAAACTGTATTATCATTAATTATAATTATTATTAAATATAAATAAATTATTTGGGGAAAAAAACATGACCCTCGATTTATTGCTGCTAACAAGTGCAATTGTACTGCATATAGTAATATGGGTGTACCTACTCTGTGTGCTGAAACTTTGCAACTGCACCCACAGTGTGCCCACATCCAGCCTGCTATAATTTGTGTGGGCCAGCCCAAAGTCAGCCCACACTTTGGGCTGGCCCACGGTAAGTAGAGTGGGCCCCGATTGGAGCCAGTTGTGGGCCCACAGCAAACCCTTATAGGGGCCCATTTGGGGCCATTGCAGGCAGCCCACTGTGGGCCCACAACTGGCCCCAATGGGGGCCCACTCTACTTACCGTGGGCCTGCCCATAGTCAGCCCACACTTTTGGGCTGTCCCACTGGGGCCCCACCTGGGTCCCGAAGTGTGGGGCCCACACGTGCCCCGCATTTCACGCCGGTATCTGGGCCCACAGTGGGCTGCCCACAATGGCCCCCACATGGGCCCCTATAAGGGTTTGTCGTGGGCCCACAACTGGCCCCAATGGGGTCCACTCTACTTACTGTGGGCCTGCCCACAGTCAGCCCACACTTGTGGGCTGTCCCACTGGGGCCCCACCTGGGTCCTGAAGTGTGGGGCCCACACGTGCCCCGCATATCACGCCGGTATCTGGGCCCACAGTGGGCTGCCCGCAAGGGCCCCATTCGGGCCCCAAAGAAGCTTGTTTGCTGGGTAAGGGTTAATGCCCGACGAGGTGTCCATTGTCAGGTTTTAATGGACGACGGCGAGGCGTAAACCGGCCGACGCGCAGCGGAGGACGGTTGCCTCCGCCGAAGTCCATTAAAACCTGACAATGGACACCTCGGAGGGCATTAACCCGCTTATACCATGGTCACTTGCCAAATAAAACATTAGTTTATATTTTAATTAGGCTAAATCTAGTTTTTACAAATAATAACTTGACTGACTGTTTATCTAGCAACCGGAGATATTTATAGTCCGCTTAGCTCGTATCCCTTCAGGTTCACAAATGCATTTTTTTTCATGAAACACAAAGGTAGGCATAGTTTTTTTTTTATTACACATAAAACAATTAATCAAACAACAATAAAAAAACAATTAGCTCTGATCTCCAGCGATTTGCGCTTAACGTTATAGAGGGCAATAAATTAATCAGATCAAAGAGAGGGTCATTTGCCTCAGGCTCCTTAGGCTTGAAACGCTGTAACGTTCAGCCTTCTCCTGCCTTGGTTGTCTGGACAGCTGCGTAAAACTCCCGCAGGGTCTCATTCAGGGGTGCGTTTCCCGAAAGCATCGTTATCCAACTATGGTCGCAAGTTACGTCGTTACCAATAGAGTTCAATGGAGCAGCGCAGCAGCGGTGTAATTTCCTCCGTTTTATTTACATTTTTTCTTTCTTCAGCAGCATGCCAGTCGTCAAATTTGCCATATTCTCCATAAATGTTAAAAGAAATAGCACGAAGTCGCTCATTGTTGTATTAGGCTATAATATCTAACGTTAGATGATAGAGCATGTGACTGCCTGTTGCTATGGTTACTCACAGCCGTTGTAGGCAGCGCATTTATTTATTCATTTCGAATGGTAAACAGGCAGTTTCACCAGAACTACTTTACTAGGTGTCCTCTATCACTTTTTAACGGACACCCTGCAGCCAATCAGAATCGAGTATTCACCCAGACCATGGTATAGACGAATCCGACGAGCGTTCTGTGTAGGCTGCCATCTTGTGGCGACGCCATTACTGAGCTGTTACACAGGCATATAGACATATGCACCGGTATGTAAACAAACCTCGGTGATAACGCGAACTCACCCTCGATGACAGTTACAGCCAGGCAGAATGACTTGTTGGTTTGATCTGTGACTGCAGTGGCCTCCAGTCACAGATGAAGGTACAAACGATCTTACAGATTAACGTTATTTATGAAAATAGCTTGGCAAGCTAGCTAGGCTAACGTTTGCTAACGAGGAAACTATAAAAAGATCTGTCCATTTGGCAACAATAAATAAATAAATGAATGAAATCAAATAAACAAATTCATGTTTTTCATTTGTGTCCATTATTTATCTCATTTTCACATTGCAACAGGCAAGGGTAAGGTAACGTTACAGCTAGAAAGTATACATAATATCGACCAATTAGTGTTTTTAAACCATGGAAAGAGGTCAATATAACAGCGGGAGAACAATTATGTCACATAACGTTACATTTAGCTCAGGAAAGCCATTTAATGACCATAGCATGTTAATTTAATAGAAAAAATAGCAAGAGAGAAGATTTTGCTGATCACTATATCACATATTTATTATATTTTTTTTACTTATGTCATTAAATAATTGTTATTATACGCGAATGTCCACGTCTTGTACTCGCCCAGGAAATCTGTAAACCGTACGGCACCAGACAGGGGCAGTCGACCCGGGGTATTCACAGTGTTTTCTCTTCAAAATTGAAATTTTACTGCCACCATTGAAACAATTTATAACGGAAACTGTTTACCCACTCGACATTATACAAGGGATAACGTTGTAACGTTGGTGACAGTCGTAAATCGCGGGCTGTTTATTCCAGTGGACGCAAGTTGCAACTAAAACAATAGGAGGCAATGGCGCAACGCTACCCAGCAACAGCTCAGTAATGGCGCCCCGCTTACTTCCGGTAGTTTCGCCGGATTCGTCTATAAGTGCCGATAAAACACAGAATGATTATCGGGTAGGGGATTAAACAGCCGATCGCTCGGGGCAGAGGGTTAGAATACAGATAATCAGAGTGAAAGTCTGCAAAGATCAGAGGAACAAACCAGACGATCACAGAAATAACACAGCAGACTTTCAGTGAATGATGAGATCTGGACCAGATAGGATGAGAAACCAGAAGATATCGTTCAAGAGCAACACATGCCATAAAATACACACCCGCAATCAAACTATATATGAAGAGTTCAGATGCAAAAGCCTCTAAATGCCATTTGAAATTTTCTTCTTTAATGATAATTTTTATCAAACTTGTATATTTAAGTTCAGTAATTTCACTTAAATAACAATTAATAGGTAATTATCATTGCCATTTAAGTGAAATTACTGAACTTAAATATACAAGTTTGATAAAAATCATCATTAAAGAAGAAAATTTCAAATGGCATTTAGAGGCTTTTGCATCTGAACTCTTCATATATATGCCATAAACACCTCATCTGACTTTTTGATTGAGAATATTGATACACAAATGATCTGAATGAGATCTGACAGAATCAAATGAATAACAAACACTGGAGTGGAGCGCTTGTCAAGGTTTCAGAGGAGTCCAGAGTAGGTGCAGATAACACTCAAAACTTTAATAAGAAGTAAATCACCGCCTCACAGGCTGAATGAACAGAAAATGTCTTTACACAGAAGGGAACAGAAAGTAGCTCTGCAAACGGAGATAAGGGGCCTCAGCTGGCCACCCAGTGTGGTCGGGAGCTATGGAGCTGGTACAGCGCTCTTGCAGGAAGACCCTCTGCTACTCTCCTCGGCGACTGCTGAGAGTAACACAGAAGCAGTATAGCACAGCGGTAGGCAATGATCTTCTCAGACACGCAGGACCAGACGGGACAGGACAGAACAGGACTAGAGAAACAATTACTCAGAGAAGTCAAACAACAGCGATCCAACATACGTTAGGGACAAACAATAATCCGACAATTCAGACAAGAAAGAGAGGGCTAGAAGTAGCGTGGAAATGAGGAGAAGATAGAGAACAGGTGAGTAGTTGATGAGAATATGAGAGTCAGCTGACGGTAATGAAAGGAGGAGAAAATAGAAGTGTAAGCGTGTGGAAAGAGAAGAAATGATGAGGTCTAACCGGCAGAGGGAGACAAAGGAAAGAAAACAGAAAGAAAGAACCAGACTCATGACAGTACCCTCTCCTCAAGGTGCGCCACCTGGCGCACCAGAGGACGACTGACGGGCGCGAAAGAAGTCGTCAATCAGCGAGCGGTCCAGGACGTCCCGGGAGGGGATCCAGCATCTCTCCTCAGGACCATACCCCTCCCAATCGACCAAAAACTGATGACCCCTCCCCCTGGGGCGAACGTCGAGTAATTTACGGACACGGTATATGGGAGCACCCTTGACACGGACCGGAGACAAGACAGGACGCGGAGGGGCGCGAACTACGGGCTTTAAATTAGAAACATGGAACACCGGATGGACCCGACGCAGACTGGCCGGCAATCTCAGTCTGACCGAGACCGGACTATGGACCTTAACAACGCGGAATGGTCCAATGAATTTGGGAGCGAGCTTGCGCGAGGGATATTGAAGAGGGAGGTTGGCAGTCGAAAGCCAAACCCTCTGACCACAAGCATATCGCGGACTCTTGATTCGACGCTTATTAGCGGCTCGAAGCGTGACAGAGCGTGACTTACAGAGTGCAGCTCTAACCGTTCTCCAAGTTCGTTTACAGCGCTGGATGAAAGCTAGGGCGGAAGGCACCTTGGACTCCAAATCGGAGGACGGAAAAAGCGGAGGTTGGTATCCTAAACAACTCTGAAAGGGCGAAAAGCCGGTCGCAGACGCTGGAGCGGAGTTATAGGCATACTCAGCCCACGAAAGTTGCTCCGCCCAGGACGCGGGATTGCGAAAAGCTAAACAGCGTAACAGGCGGCCAATCGTCTGATTAGCGCGTTCGGCCTGACCGTTCGTCTGGGGATGATACCCAGAGGAGAGACTGGCCGACGCGCCAATGAGGCGACAGAATTCCTTCCAGAAGATAGACGAGAATTGCGGTCCCCTATCTGAAACTACGTTCTCCGGGAGACCATGGATCCTAAAAACGTGATCAACAACGATCTGAGCGGTCTCCTTGGCGGACGGAAGCTTAGGCAACGGGACGAAATGGGCGGCTTTGGAAAAACGGTCAATTACCGTGAGAATGACCTGGTTACCCCTAGAGAGAGGAAGCCCAGTGATAAAATCAAGCACAATCTGAGCCCATGGACGAGATGGGACAGGAAGAGGCCTAAGAAACCCCGCCGGAGGTCTATTAGAACTCTTAGTCTGGGCGCAGATCGGACAGGAGGCTATGAAACGTCGAATGTCACGTTCGCGAGAGGGCCACCAAAACCTCTGTTTGACCGCGGCGATCGTACCCCTGACCCCCGGGTGGACGAACAATTTAGAAGAATGTCCCCACTGGATTACGGCGCGGCGGGCAGATGGGGGAACAAATAAAAGACCCTTAGGACAAAGCCGCGGCGTTAGAGTGTGAGACAGCGTACGCTTAACCAGACGTTCGATTCCCCAGATGGCCGCGCCTACTATCACCCCCTGGGGGAGAATCCCCTCCTCCGTAGGCGTGGTCTCAGGGGAAGAAAACTGACGTGAGAGAGCATCAGGCTTCTGATTCTTGGACCCCGGCCGAAAAGAGATCGTAAAATCAAAGCGCGTAAAGTAAAGGGACCAACGAGCTTGATGGGCGTTAAGCCTCCTGGCAGAACGGATGTACTCGAGGTTCTTATGGTCGGTCCAAACTATGAACGGAACAACCGATCCCTCCAGCCAATGACGCCACTCCCCCAAAGCAAGACGAATAGCTAAGAGCTCTCGATTCCCCACATCATAATTCCGCTCGGCGGGGGTAAGACGATGTGAGAAAAAAGCGCAGGGGTGGATCCGCTCATCAACAGGGGAGCGTTGAGAGAGGATAGCCCCCACACCCACCTCCGACGCGTCGACCTCGACAATGAATTGTCTCTCCAAATCTGGAGTGATAAGAATAGGAGCGGAAGAAAAGAGAAATTTGAGACGCTCAAAAGCCGCCTGAGCGGCAACAGTCCAGGAGAACTGTGACTTAACCGACGTGAGCGCGGTGAGGGGAGCCGCAATCTGACTAAAACCCCGGATAAACCGTCGATAAAAGTTCGCGAACCCCAAAAACCGCTGAAGAGCGACACGAGACTCGGGGATAGGCCAGTCAATAACTGCACGAACCTTGACAGGATCCATACTAATCCCCTGAGCGGAGATAACGGAACCGAGGAACGTAACCGTAGGGGCGTGAAAGGTGCATTTCTCGGCTTTAACAAAAAGACGGTTCTCTAAAAGACGCTGAAGGACCTGTCTAACGTGCTGTACATGAACTTGGAGAGTAGGAGAGAAAATGAGAATATCGTCTAGGTAGACGAACACGAACAGATTTAACATGTCCCTGAGGACATCATTTATGAGCGCTTGAAACACGGCGGGTGCGTTGACCAAACCGAACGGAAGGACGCGATATTCGAAGTGCCCCAAAGGGGTATTAAACGCCGTCTTCCACTCGTCCCCCTCCTTGATGCGGATCAAATGATAGGCGTTACGGAGGTCTAGTTTTGTGAAGAACTGCGCTCCTTGCAAGATCTCAAAGGCCGAAGACATGAGAGGTAACGGGTACCTGTTCTTAACGGTAATGGCGTTCAGACCTCTGTAATCTATGCAAGGACGCAGCGAACCATCCTTCTTCTTCACAAAAAAAAACCCTGCCCCAGCTGGAGAAGTAGAAGGAGCGATAAGACCCGCGTTCAACGATTCTGAGAGATACTTCTCCAGAGCCTTGCGCTCTGGTGAGGAAAGAGAATAGAGCCTTCCCCGGGGAGGCGTGGTTCCCGGGAGAAGCTCTATACTACAGTCGTATGGCCGGTTGGGAGGTAGAGATGCGGCCCGGGAGCGACTGAAAACCGCCCGCAGATCGAAGTACTCCTCCGGAACCCCGGTCAAATCCCCCGGATCTTCCTGAAAAACAGAAACAGAGGACACGGGAGAAACAGCTGACACAAGACACTTAACATGGCAGGAAAGCCCCCAGGACAGTATAAAATTCTTAGACCAAATTCTTAATCCCCTTAGATCTGGGGATTGTGTTCGTTGAGCCACGGATGGCCTAAAACTATGGGGGTGTGGGGGGAACTAAAAATTAGAAAGGAAATTGTCTCTGTGTGGTTGCCAGATACGGTGAGACTCACCGGTGCTGTGGTACAGCAAACCTGGGCAAGAACACTGCCATCCAGGGCGAAGACAGAGAAAGGGTCCTGGAGATCAACAAGTGGAATCCCCTGCTCGAGGGCCCAGTCCCTGTCCATAAAATTTCCCTCCGCCCCAGAGTCAACCAGAGCAGAACAGGTGGCAGAAGAACTAGTCCAGCGGAGACTCACAGGCAGCGTCGTGCGGGAGCGTGGAAGAGGGTCTAAAGAGGATGCGCTCACCAGTCTCCCTCTCATGACTGGTGAGCTCTGCCTTTTACCGGACACGCGGTAACAAAGTGCTTGTCAGAACCGCAGTAGAGGCAGAGGGGGTTGATGATCCGCCGCTGGCGTTCGGTAGCAGAGATTCTTATCCCTCCCAGCTGCATCGGCTCAGAATCAGGGGAAGACAGCGAAGCGTTGACTAAGCTCACCGGTGAAGGCATGTTGCTGGAGTGGCGCGCGCGTTGACGCAGTTCAAAGCGCTTCTCCACCCGTAACGCCGAGTCCATCAGAAGATCGAGACTAGTAGGAACCTCCCGGGCCAGAACCTCGTCCCTTATTTCGGCGTTGAGACCCTCGGTAAAACGAGCCACCAGAGCCGGCTCATTCCACCCGCACGAAGTAGCGAGGGTTCGAAACTCCACAGAGAAATCTGAAACGGTGCGTCGTCCCTGACGCAAGGAGGAAAGTGCACGGGAGGCTTCGGGGCCATGAACAGAGCGGTCAAAGACACGCAGCATCTCCTCCCTAAAGTGTGAGTAATGACTCAGACACTCTCCCTCAGCGTTCCAGACAGCGGTTCCCCATTCGCGGGCCCTGCCCTTTAGAAGGGAGATTACATAGGCGATGCGAGAGCGTTCTCTGTCGTAGGTCATTGGCTGGAGAGAAAAAACCACCTCGCATTGGGTCAGAAAAGGTAGACACTCCGTCGGTTCGCCGGCGTAACAAGGAGGATTATTTACCCGTGGTTCAGGTGACTCCGGGTTAACAGAGCGAGTAACCTCCAAACGGATTACATGAAGCTGCTGGGAAAGATCGGCTACTTGTGCTGATAAAGAGTCCACAGCGCGGCGAGCCGAGGTGAGCTCCTCGTCGTGCCTCCCCAACAGCGCTCCCTGCATCTCCACGGCTGCTTGAATGGGGTGATCACCAGCCCGCTCCATCCAGATGGTCGGATTATTCTGTCAAGGATTCAGAGGAGTCCAGAGTAGGTGCAGATAACACTCAAAACTTTAATAAGAAGTAAATCACCGCCTCAAAGGCTGAATGAACAGAAAATGTCTTTACACAGAAGGGAACAGAAAGTAGCTCTGCAAACGGAGATAAGGGGCCTCAGCTGGCCACCCAGTGTGGTCGGGAGCTATGGAGCTGGTACAGCGCTCTTGCAGGAAGACCCTCTGCTACTCTCCTCGGCGACTGCTAAGAGTAACACAGAAGCAGTATAGCACAGCGGTAGGCAATGATCTTCTCAGACACGCAGGACCAGACGGGACAGGACAGAACAGGACTAGAGAAACAATTACTCAGAGAAGTCAAACAACAGCGATCCAACATACGTTAGGGACAAACAATAATCCGACAATTCAGACAAGAAAGAGAGGGCTAGAAGTAGCGTGGAAATGAGGAGAAGATAGAGAACAGGTGAGTAGTTGATGAGAATATGAGAATCAGCTGACGGTAATGAAAGGAGGAGAAAATAGAAGTGTAAGCGTGTGGAAAGAGAAGAAATGATGAGGTCTAACCGGCAGAGGGAGACAAAGGAAAGAAAACAGAAAGAAAGAACCAGACTCATGACAGCGCTGAGATTTGAAAAGAGCACACAATGCACACAGAGTTAAGATCATGACTACAATCTCAATGGCGGCAATGGCTGAAATTATCATGATAATTATTGGGTGTGCATCAACATTCCCAACATATTCCCACATCTGATGCCAAAATTCATGTTCATAACCTTCTCCACTTGATCCGTTGATGCTGGCGTTTTGTTCTGCCATTGTTTCATGAAATCTTGACAGGCACTAAATAACAAACCAGTCATTAGTTTAAAAAGCATGCATTCATTTACTATTGTACTCATATATTTCATATATTTTCTTTGTTAAAAACATTAGAGATAAATATATGACGTGACGTGTTTTCTGTGTGATTGTTGAAATAAAGTTTGCTCAGTTTGCTTGACATGTTGTTAGAGGAGTGTGTGTAATGTTAGAAAGCTTGAAATACGTGAAATGTCAGATTAAAGTTAGTAAATCCTCCATTTGAACAAAATGACAGAAGCAAGAATGCTTTTGTTGTGAATATTCAGTCCAGCACAGCTGCAAGTGTACAATGGTTTATTAAAGGAGGAATAAATCTTGAAGAACTTACGTTACTGACAGGAGTGTGTGTTTGGTCTGCAGGTCAAAGCAGAAGTTTGTGGAATAACACACAGATTGACAGATGTTTCACAAGTTTCCACTGCCGTGTTTAAAGAGCTCTTCATTCACTGCACACACTGGAGAAACACACATCTTAAAGCTTCTTGATCTAATGGAGGAAATGCCTGAGATTACACACACACACACACACTATTTGTGACCGTGCCTGTGAAAACCCAGCTAAAGTCATTTTTTGTGAATTACTGTTTTCTACATACAATCATCCTACATAATGTAAAGAACATTCTGTGAAAATATAACCTTGATATCTTTAATATTGACTGAGTAAGGCTGTGTCAAAGATTTGCTAAATTCCGGGCTCAGAAAATCATGTTTTGGAGAAATTCCATTGTTAAAAAAAGCTTATTTTTAAAACTGCAACACATTTGATCGATAATTATCCTCCATATGTGCCATATACCACATTAAAGCTGAGATTCTCCCTTTTCTAGTGATATATGACACATTTTGGGGAAAATTCTTAAAGTTTTATAAAACAGGCCTATTTATTATGATGTGCATGTCCAAAAAGCTAAAAACATTGAAACGAATGGGGCCATCACAAGAGCTTGATTGTAGCAACAATTATCATGTCAATTCAGTGGAATGATTTGTATAACTTTATTAGTAAAATGAAATATCAGTGCAAATATAATATCAATAATATATCAATATCAAATAATTAACATGTAACATTTCGGCAGAAAATCTCATTCTCTTACTGGGCCACGGTGTAACATTGAGTAAAAAAATTTAAAAAATAAGTCAAGGGATAGTTCACCCAAAAATTTTAATTCTGCCATTATTTACTCAGCCTCATGTTGTTCCAAACCAGTTTGAGTTTCTTTCTTCTGTTTAACACAAAATAAGATATTTTAAAGGATGCTGGTAACCAGACAGTTGGCGGCACACATTGACTTAGTAGGAGGCGAAAAAACACTATGTAAATAAATGTGTGCCGTCAACTGTCTGGTTACCAGCATTCTTTAAAATATCTTATTTGTGTTCAGCAGAAGAACGAAACTCATAAAGGTTTAGAACAACATGAGGGTGAGTAAATTATGACAGAATTCAAATTTTTGGGTGAACTATCCCTTTAACAGTTCAGTCTCAAATTTCGTACACATTCTAAAATTGTCTAGATGCAAAATATTTAATAATCTCATAGATTCTATTCACAAAAGTCTGTGATCCTTTTTTTGATTTAGTGGTTTTTTCCCCAGAGTGCAAGTGACTTTGTATTTGTACTAAAACTACCATGTCTAGTACAGTATTGTCCATCTCCAAATGACTCATCATGAGTGACAGCAACTCTCCCTCCTTGAAAAATGAAGAACACTTTTCAGCATTGAAATACTTGCAGTTGCAAGAGAAACTTATTTTCAGTTTCACATCTGGAATTCATAGCCTGGCTGCGCCCTCCTACGCATTTCCGCTCAATTTCATTTTACTTCTGTACTACGTCTGGGATCGCTCCATATCCTTAGGTTTCCAGAAACCAATTTTTTGTAGGACCAATCAGCGAATAGAGGGAGTGGCTGAGAAAGATGACGTTGATGTAAGCGCGTCAGTTTGAGTTCAGTAATGGCAGCGGAGAAAGACGTGAGAAAAGCTATTCGGTCCGTTGTTGGAAAAGAAACTGCCGAATATACAGAATTTAAAGCCGGATTGTTATCGTCTAACCTCTTGTTGCACAACTGAGGACCAAGTGAAGGAGGCAGAAAGTTTGGAAGTTTGTGCTGGGCAGCTCGTGCACGATGACTGTGACATTTTGGACGGACGGTTTAGCCTGGTGTTCGCGGTGTTCGGAAGCCCCGAGTCCTGGCTGCTAAACTATTGTAGATCCGCTCAGGAGTCATGTCAGTCGCTCATATTCCCAACTGTAAATTTACTGATTCTTGTGATGTATAGAACATTTTGAGCCCCTTTGTGCACTCGTGCAGGAGGTTGGTGTGTCAGTTTTACATGTTGTAAATCATACAAATTGGTTGTGATTTAAAAAAAATGTAAATAAATATAAATAAATATGTGAAAAACCATACTTTGAAGATATTTGATTTTCAGTTTTAGATGGCAATGGTTGATTTGTTTTACAAAAAAAAAGCCACATAAAAATGTACAAACACATACTTTGAAGACCATAATTAAGTTAATTAAGAAACAATAAGACGTAATATGAAAAATTGTTGTTTATTACACATCTGCAGATAGAGACAGACTGATCATTCACTGTAGCTGCTACAGCATTTGCGGCAGATCAGAAACGACCACAGCGGCGTATTTGTAATGATTAGACACAGCTTCCACCATTGAATGAATATATCACTGTCCTTCGTGTCAAATATACATTTCGAATTAATAATTGTTCCTAGATTAACAAAACCTGCGGCGCTCGTTGACTGAAATCCTATTGTAAACATAATCCTCTGATCATTCGGACTTGTTGTTTCCAGCCATTTCGGCGCGTGACATACGTCACTCACGACACCCCGTTAGCGATTGGCTATGGCAGATCGTGAGTGACTTTGGGCAGATCCAATAGATTTGAACTTTAATAGTGAACCCGCCTACAAGGAAGGAAACGTTTTTCAATGGAGCGGTTCCAGACTCTATGTGGAAATGAAATGAACTAGAGTCTGGTTGAACCAGGCTACGTCCTTCTAGCGGGACGGCCTAACTTTACTTCTATATTTCTTTTAAACCCTAATCTAATTATTATATTATATATCGCTGGAAAGGTCTAAGACTTCTAAATACATATTCTACCCCTGTTTTGTGTTACAAATTATGTAGGAAGAGTAATTTATGAATTTATGACAAGAGTGCACCTTAAAAAATATTTTGTAAATAATTAAATAATATTTTGTAAAATAAATATTTTATTTAAAATAGAAAATATATAGTACAGTATAATTTAATGTAAATTTAAACTTCCATAGCTTTTTCATACTTTTATTTTTTGAAGTGTTTTCACTTCAGCAATAATCTGCTGAGTGTTTTCTTTAAAACAAGACCAAATTTTGGTATATATTCCAAAGCATTCTTGAATTACAACCATTTAAGTTTGAATAGTGCATTTTAACCCCCAGCTAAGCGGTTAATTCGATTATTAAATTAATTTGTAGATCACAATTTGTCCTACATATAGTTGACTTTTTAAGAGATAAGTGGATTAGAATTGACTTAATGCACAGCTGCACTACTTCCTGAACTTCAGCCAGCTCCTTGTTTCCTGTCTGCTATTATTGGCCAAACTTGATTAATTCAGGTGTGTCTGATTATTGTTGCCGTGAGTACTGAGGTCAGTCACACCTGAATGAGTCAAGTTTGACCAATAATGGCAGACAGGAAACAAGGAGCTGGCTTAAGTTCAGGAAGTAGTACAGCTGTGCATAAAGTCAATTAGTAGCAGCCTACATCTTTAACAATAAAATGCAACACAAACATTAATACAGCTGTAAAATTAATCCTGTTATATTGATGAAACTGCTATTAATATTAACCCAAAACATCATAATAGTAAAACACTGACTAGGAAAATTTACCACACTATGAGTACCGGTACGCTACTTTTATTCATTACATTCTAGTACTTTTATGTACATTTTGGTGAAAGAAAATAGTTTCTCTGCATTAGTGGGATACAGTATGTGAGAGAGGGATGACTTACTATCTGACCCTGATTATATAACACAAATCTTAACATGCAGAGATGTATTGATTTCAAATATAGAATTTAACATGCATGAAACTGTTTGAAAAACTACTTTTATTTTTGCCTGCAGGTGGTATTGCAACAGTGTGGACTAATTATTTTTTACTTTTCCACTCTTTTTCTTTACATTTAGAGAGAACTACAGGATGTTGTTCACCTCTGGAACACTCACAGAATTCGCCCATCCAGAAATGCTGTGTCTCCACATGGATGTCCATTGATGATGTACACTCTACCCCAACTTTTTGGTGCTAGGGAGTACCTTAAAGAGGCATCCCAACAGAAGATACAGGCTTGTAGGGAGGAATGTCGTGAGAGAGGACCATATCCCTGTGATAATACAGTGTTTGACATTTGTTGTCTTGCAATGGCAGAAAACAGTCTTCACCCACCAACCTCTCCAGAGGAAGCCATTGATCTTTACTTGTTCTTGCGTGCTTACATACGTACCGAAATTTAATAATCATAAGTTGTTATACTGGATCAAATGACTGAATGTGAGCACCCACTCATAGCCAAAAACAACAACAGAATTTCAGTTTGGACAGAAAGACTGTGTTTAAGCAATCAATAATAGACAACTCTTTCATAATTGACATTTTCCAAATGAGCTCCATTTCATCTCTTTTTATTCATCATTATGTAAAAAATACATCTAAACCACACAACTGGGAACAATCCTGTAACTGCAAATGAAAGGTATCAAATGTTGTCAAAATTGGCACATATGTCCTTATGAAGGAACTATTTTGTATCACCAGAAGTGGTCAGACACACTTTGGGCTCATTGTAATCAGGGCAACCATGATGTTTGAATGGCCTTTAAATCAAACATATTATTGTATGTTGTTATCGTGTGTATGTGCTTTTACACAATTATTTGATGGACTTGTTTTCCCATTTCGACGCGAAAATGGATAATATCCAATCAGGCTTACAAACAATACAAGGCTCGTTGTCCACACTTGGTGATCATGTGTCAGAACTTGAACAAAGAGTAAGCTCAAATGAAGATAACTTATTTGAACTACAAAAGTATGTCAAAACATTAATGAGCGAGAACTCTAACCTGCATGACAAAGTTGAGGATGCAGAGAATCGCTGCAGGGCATACAACCATGCGCTTTCTGCATGTTCCGGAAAAATTGGAAGGCCAGGATATCATCGGCTTCATGAGAGGTCTGATCCAGCTACTTTTGGGGGAAGATAACTTCTTAGTTCCTCCAGTCATCGAGAGAGCTCATCGTTCTCCCACTATATTACAAACAAATAAGCCGAAAGCTGGGCCAAGGCCAATCCTGGTGAAATTCCTAAGGCTACGTTCACACTGCAGGCTGAAACGACCTAATTCCGATTTTTTTGCCCCTATGCGACCTGTATCTGATTTTTTCATGACAGTCTGAACGACACAGATCCGATCTTTTCAAATGCGACCCAGGCCACTTGGGTATGTGGTCCAAATCCGATATGTATCCGATCTTTTGAAATGCGACTTCAATCTGAACGGCCAGGTCACATATATCCGACCTGTACGTCATTGATATGCAACAAACGTCATAATTCTGCGTTGAAGTAGTAGGTGGGAATGAGAAGTTGAACAACACTACCATGGCGGACGATGCTGAAACCAGTCAATGGAAGGAAAGCGAGGTGTCTGAGTTAATTAATATTTGGGGGGACAGCTCTATTCAGGCCAAACTCGAGGGCTCTTATCGGAACCGGGCGATTTTTGAAAACATTTCCAGCGAAATGTCCGTGCATAGTTACAGGCGATCCTGGCTCCAATGCCAGCGAAAAATAAAAAGCCTCCGAGCCAAATACAAGGAGGTTAAAGACTGGAACAAACGAAGTGGCCGTCAACGTATCACCTGTCCATTTTACGAAGAGCTGGACCGCATTTTGGGGGATAAGCCCAGCGTTCAGCCACTAGAACTGTTGGACAGCTGCTTTGCCCAAGAGGAGCCCGGGGAGAAGAGCCCAGGTCCCACCGCAACTGTCGCGGCCAGCCCAGCTAGTAGCTCTTGCGGTGATACACGTGGGTTATTTGCACATGGCCCAGAGCTACCTGTGAGTGGTATGTGTGACAGTTTGTTAAATGCATACACAGGTGATGGGACCCTTGTTGCTGTTTCAGCTTCTGCCTCTATCTCCGAAGAAAGTTCTGCAGCAAGTGAAGATAACGTTACATCTGTGGACAGCTATGCATCTTCCACACCCACTGATGGTAAGAAAGTTCTTTGCTGTTTTTTGATCGTTTTCCAACTCAATTAAACTCTTAACCCCTACCTGAACCGAGCACATTTTTTTAGTTTGTCTTTACCCAAATATAAAAGCTTGAAAAAAAAAAGAAAATGTTAAGAAAATGCAACAAAAAAGTGACAAAAACATGACAAAAAAGTGATGAAAACGTGACAAAAATAAATAAAAAATATGATGAAAGCGCAATAAAAAAATTGACAGAAGAGTGATCCATCTTGGCAACTTTTGACCTAAAACATGTGATATGAAATTAATTTGTTTGAATTGAATGTTGAACTGGCTTCTGAACAGCTTAGTATTGTTTATAAATGGCCATGAATAATCATAATTATTACTTAATATAAACTGGAATGCTTGGCGCTTTTACTGTTATACTAATAATAAAATAAAAAATAAACATTGTAATCCTTATTTTGATCTGTTCTTTTTTTCTTTTTACAGCTACTACTGCTGTAAGAAAAGAAAGAAAAGAAAAGAAAATCAAAGATGGAGGCAACGCTGGAGGTATTTGCTGACTAGATTACCAGTGCCCTTAAAGATGACGACAGAGATCTTTTGTTGAAGATGCAAGCAGCTCAGCATGAGCATCAGTGGCGCAAAAAGTGGGTATGCGCTATATGCGGCGCATAGGGGCGCAGCACAATGGAGGGCGCCAAAGCGATGGTGGAAAAAAAAATAATAAAAAATTAAAACTATATATAGGCTATATGTATTGTATTTCTATATGTAGCTGCTGTTGTGCGTTTCTAAATCATTTCTGTATTCCTTCAATGTTATATAAAATTTTAGAGGACTAACAGCCAGGCTAGAGTAGGCGCCCTCATGGAGAAGGGGAGCGGGTAATATCGCGAGCGGGCGGGGGCGCCGTGAGCGCTGAGCGAGCAGGTACGAGTAGTGAGTTGTCGTCGAAAAAGATGGATAAAACAAAATGCTATGGGGCTAAAAATAGAAAAAGAAAGATAGAAAAGGAGATGGCATGTCAATTGATGCGACAGCAGCTAAATAACTGCATGCATTGCTGAAAGCCAACAGGTAGGATTTAAAATGTGACATCCAGGCATGTAGGCTAAATCTCGGTGGCCATCGGGACTACCGGGAGATTCCCGCTGGGCCGACGTGCTTTTCCAGCCGATACATTTCATCCTTTTTTTATTTATTTGTCTTAACAGCCCACAAAACTCATACATCGGCGGCCTATTTGTTTGTTGTTTGTTTGTTGTTTTGTTTTTGCTTAATTGGCGGCGCTGGGTTAGTGCTGCTGGTGTAATGCATTGGTCAAAAAAAGTCAGGTTTAGTTTTTTTTCTGACACACTGGCCCATGAAACATGTCATTATGCGCAAGTATCTTTCAAGTAGCCTATAGAAATTAGTGCAAAACTAATTATGAAAGTTTCCTATATTTTTCAGTGCATTTGTTTTACCTTTGCCTTTATGGCTATTACTATCATGGGATTAATATTATAACTATTATTATGTAGTAGTGTAATGTAGACAGACACTAACTAAAAGAGGTTCAAATTTTTCTCTGTTTAATTTGCACCCTGAATATGGGTTGGAGCTTTTAATTTTGAACTCTCAAAGTGTACCAGACTGCTGAATTTAACATTACAGAACACAACATTTTCGTACGGGGGTGCATGCCCCTGAACCCCCCTAGAGAAACTGAGGTCCACCTACCACAGTTTTACCCAAAATCCTGTGAGAAACACTTGTAGGTTATAGTTATCTTAGGGGGGGGGGGGGGGGGGGGGGGGGGGGGTTCATCAAGGTGGAGTAGCTATAGTTTAATTGTGTTAATAAACGACAATTTTGCACTTATTTTGTTAGCTCTCATTTGTTCCTACTCACTTACTACACAGCACACTTACATTACATTTATTTTTCCTTTTTTTTTTGTATGGGGGGTGGGGGGGCGCTTAAACTGTTGCTGCATACCCCTCTGAAACTGGGTAGTTGCACCCCTGATGAGCATGATCGTAAAATGTTTGCCATGATATCTGAGTTTATGGAGAGATCAACCCAGCCTCCACAGCCACCTTTCTACCATGCACCAATTCATCCCGCTCAGCTTTACAACCCAATTCATCCTCCTACTCTTCATTCCTCACAGTTTCCTGTGGCTTCCTTTCCATCTCCCACCCAGCCCCTGCCCTTTTTTCAAGATTTAAATCAACCACTGCCCTTCAGTAATACTCATCCACATCCCAGTCTCCCTCAGTCATTCTTCCAGGTAACGGCAAATACTCAGGGTCAACAGGCTTTCAACAACGAGGATCATCGGCCACCTTTCCAGTCTGAAGAAGATGAAACCCTCTTTACAAAGTTATGAATGGTTCTAAAACATTAATGATAGTTAATGATGCATTTTTGCACAATGTTCAGGTTGAAGTGTGAAGGTTATTTATAATGCACTAGTTATTTTATTACTAGTATTTTTGTTATTTTGTTGTTGTTAGATTTGTTGATGGCAAATACTTGACACTATTGAATATGTTGTATTGTATTTGTTTGCTACACTGTGAACTTTTCCTGTCAGTTTAATTGTTACATTTGCTGTGTTAAAATGTGGGCAAAATTTGCACTATTATAGCCACACTATTTTCTTTTAATAAAAAGGAAACAGCAATAACAGTATTGAAAATGTTATTTATTTAATTATTGCAGCTATGGTAACAATTCAGCAAAGCAGCACAAAATAAATAACTAATTTGTGGTTGGGCCTGTCAAGATAACAAAATTCAATATATTGAGTCATTCAAATGTTGCGATAAATGATATTGAAGATCTTGTAATGACACAGAAACAAACTCTAAAACCAAAAAATGACAGTGAAACTGAAAGGTACTTAAACACTTGAAATATTACACAACCTACGCGGGTTTAAAAATATAGTATTACATTAGAAAACTGTGTCAAAAAAAGCAAATATGTACAGATAAATATTGAGGTCAAAAAGTACTAAAGTTGAACGATGTAGTAATTATTGTGACAGCCCAGTTTGTGGCTCAACGTTGGCTAACAAAAAGCTGAGTCAGTGCTTCTCTGACTTTTGCTGGCTGCACATCTACAAATCCCCCTCCTTCAGCCAATCTCTCAACACGAGGAACAGTTTCACCAGCCTCTTCATAAATCTCCCCGTGCATTTCACACACATTGTGGAGTGTGCAACATGCACTGATTATGGTGGGGACGAGGGAAACGTCCACATCCAGCCGTTTAGCAAGGCACCTCCACCGGCCCTTCAGTCGAACGAAGTCATCCTGGCTCTGCTGTGGCGCTCATTGAAGTACTTCTGCTCAACTGTCAGGGTTCCTTTGTCACAGTATCCTTTTAACAGCCAGATTCGAAGGGGATAAGCCGGGTCGCCGAGCAGCATGATTGGCACTTGAACGCCCATTATCTCTTCAGTGTCCTTAAGATTTAAAAGCACACAAAAAAAAAAATCAAAATAATTAAAGACAGATTGTATACATGGTAAATCACTATTACTCACTGGTGGAAAAAGCTCCCCTTTCTCTGCGAGTGAGTACACAGTGGCGCAAAAAGTGGGTATGCGCTATATGCGGCGCATAGGGGCGCAGCACAATGGGGGGCGCCAAAGCGATGGTAAAAAAAAAAAAAAAAAAAATTATATATATGCTATATTGTATTTCTATATGTAGCTGCCGTTGTGCGTTTCTAAATCATTTCTGCATTCCTTCAATGTTATATAAAATTTTATAGGACTAACAGCCAGGCTAGAGTAGGCGCCCTCATGGAAAAGGGGGGCGGGTAATATCGCGAGCGGGCGGGTGCGCCGTGAGCTCTGAGCGAGCAGGTACGAGTAATAAGTTGTCGTCGAAAAAGATGGATAAAACAAAATGCTGTGGGGCAAAAAATAGAAAAAGAAAGAGAGAAAAGGAGATGGCATGTCAATTGATGCGACAGCAGCTAAATAACTGCATGCATTGCTGAAAGCCAACAGGTAGGATTTAAAATGTGACATCCAGGCATGGCCATCGGGACTACCGGGAGATTCCCACTGGGCCGACGTGCTTTTCAGCCAATACATTTCATCCATTTTTAATTTATTTGTCTTAACGGCCCACAAAACTCATACATCGGCGGCCCATTTGTTTGTTTTTGTTTTGTTTTTTTGCTTAATTGGCGCTTTTTTCTGACACACTGGCCCATGAAATATGTCATTATGCACATTATGCAAGTATAGAAATTAGTGCAAAACTAATTATGAAAGTTTTCTTTATTTTTCTGTGCATTTGTTTTACAATAGCCTTTATGGCTATTACTATCATGGGATTAATATTATAACTATTATTATGTAGGCCTAGTAGTGTAATGTAGACAGACACTAACTAAAAGAGGTTCAAATTTTTCTCTGTTCACCCTGAATATGGGTTGGAGCTTTTAATTTTGAACTCTCAAAGTGCACCAGACTGCTGAATTTAACATTACAGAACACAAAATTTTCTTACGGGGGAGCATGCCCCCGAACCCCCCTAGAGAAACAGAGGTCCACCTACCACAGTTTTACCTAAAATCCTGTGAGAAACAATGGTGCTGTTCCAATGGAGCTTATAGTTTTCTTAGGGGGGTTCATCAAGGTGGAGTAGCTATATTATAATTGTGTTAATAAACGACAATTTTGCACTTATTTTTTTCTGTTAGCTCTAATTTCTTCCTACTCACTTATTACACAGCACACTTACATTACATTTATTTTTCCTTTTTTTTTGGGGGGGGGGGGGGGGGTTGCTGCATATTGCTGCATACCCCTCTGAAACTGGGTAGTTGCACCCTTGTGAGAAAAATTGGAATGGAAATTCCGGAGTACCCTCGCATCATGAACACTCCCTGGCCATCCAGCATAGATGTTGGTGAAACTGTTGGAAGACAGTGTTAAATTACTGAATATGCCATGGTAAAATGTATGTATTTTCAAGGATAATATTCTTGCAGATGTATGGTTGTACCAAAAGAAAGTGAGGCAAGTACACAGAGACAACGAATGATTCGTAAAAAAAAAATTATAATTGTAACGAGTAACTAGCAGAACATTGAAAAAATAACTAAGTAAAAGTATTAAATTCATCAAATATATCTACTGAAGTAAAAGTTGAAGTATGAGAAAAAAAATACTCTCGTACAGTACAGATAGAGCATTTTAGTACTTAAGTACAGTAATTAAGTAGTTTTACTTCGTTACTATACATCTCTGCAAGTACAGTACTTTTAAAATAGTATAAGAACAATATCTATATGTCTTACCAAAACCGATGATCCATGACACCCTGGAGCAGAACCGAGTGCCACCCTTTGCGGTTAAAATACTCTGCGTGGTTATCCTCTGGAGCAATGATGGGGATATGACTCCCATCAATAGCTCCTCCACACTGCGGGAAACCCCATCTCTGGCGGAAGCCTTCACAGACCTCTTTCAGGTCATCATCTTTGGGCAGTTTTATGTAATGGGGCATGAGTACACGGCGAACTGCTTTGTAGAACTCGTGTACAATAGAGCAGACCGTAGACTTGGCTATGCCGAACAAGCTAGCTATCGTACGATAGCACGCACCTGTAGCTAGCCAATAAACTCCAACTCCAACGCGTTTCTCCACTGTTATGGGCCGCCGCAGATGTGTCTCTTCCCGTGACAGAGTTAATCGAAGGTGCTCACAAACATAATCAAAGGTGGATCTGGTCATTCGAAAGTGACTGATGAACTCTGTATCTGTGAAGCCCCTCACATCAGTATCCCACCACTCCTGGCTGCGACTCCGCACCCACACGTTTCTCTGCACCGACGTTGCAACCACAGCTCCACAATAAGCCATGGCCAAAAGCCTTGCTCTCCTCCTTTTTAATTTTCTTCTTAAAATTAGAAGATTGTACATGTGCTGGCTCTGTTGCGAAAATAACTTTAAAATTGCTAAACGAGCTCCACTGTTGACATCCATAGCTAGTTCCGCAAACAACAAGTGACGTCGTTGACCGTTGAGTACTCTTCTGCGCATGCGGGTCACTTCTGGGTCATTTCACGTTCACACAGGAGATCACAAAAGGTCGCATTTAATTGGAAATGTGAACGGCCTTGCAAAAAAATCTAAGTTTTAAAAAAAATCGGAATTGAGCATTAAGCCCTGCAGTGTGAACGTAGCCTAAGCCTCCAGGATAAACAACTAATTCTACATTTGTCACGTGAGAAGAAGGAACTAAAGTATAAAGGCAACCGCGTCTACATTTTTCCTGATTTCAGCGCTGGCATTGTTCATAAACGTCGGCAGTTTGATGAAATCAAGAAAAAGCTCCGCAAGCTGAAGTTTGAATATTCTCTTCTGTATCCTGCCGTACTGAGGATTATCGCAGCGGGCAAAGTAGCCCTGAAGAAGCGGAGTCTTTCCTTCAGGATCTCGAGGCTCACTCTCAGAAAGACTGATTTCATTCGTCCCAATGATTTTGAGGTATATCTAATTGAGTGCATGTTGATGCCGATGTTATATTGTGGCATGAAAGGCAATACATTTATTGAAGTGACCCGTCTCTTGGGCCGATTAGCCTAATTTTGGCCGTTTTTTTGTTTTATATGTGTGTATACATGCATGTATGTTATGTAGGCTACGTATGTATATAAGCCTAAATATATCTATCTATATATGTTTTCACTTCATGTTATTCTATTAAGAAACTTAGCAGACTATAAATCTGTATTTTGTTATGTTTCGGCTTAGCCAGTTTGTGAGTTTGTGTGCTCGCGTGTGTGCCTGCGCGCGCACGTTTGTGTGTGAGTGTGTGCGTGTATGCTGCTCTATTTCACCTTCGCTCTCTCCCTCCAGCCCCCTACCCTTCAACTCTATTTCCTATGTTGTTGACTAGTCAACATGGGTAAAGGTTTATTTGTTATTCATCTGAATATCAGGAGCTTGCTACACAAAATCGATCTCTTAAGGGCCTGGTTGGTCTATAATAAACCAAGTGTTATAACATTGTCTGAGACCTGGTTGAATAAAAATATATCGGATGAGGAAATTAAACTGGATGGTTATGTCTTGTATAGATCTGATAGGGCTACTCGTGGAGGAGGGGTAGCCACTTATGTCTCCTCAAATTTATCATCTGAGCTTATAGCTCCCAAGGAAAATCTGACTCAACTAATAAAGAACCTACTCGGGTTGACCACAGATCCAAATCTCTGTTGGATTGGATTTTGGTCACCCACTTCAACAGAATTCTTGAATCTGGTGTTTTACCCGATTGCTTTAGCGATCATTCCATGGTTTTCTGGGTATGGAAAATTACATTACCTCGCTTACCACCCAAGGTGATCAGGGTAAGGCAGAGTAAATACTTTAACACTGAGCTTTTTATCCAAGATCTACTAGATATAAACTGGAACCGGTTTAATCTTATTCCTTTTGTTGAAGATGTCTGGAATTTTTTTTATACTGAAGTGCTTAAGGTAATTGATAAACATGCCCCTTGGATATCAGTTAAGGTTAAGGGGCGACACTTACCTTGGATTAATGCTGATTTAATTTATCTTTTTAAACAAAGAGATAAGGCATGGGAAAAGTACCGCCAGTCAAAGGATCCTTCAGAAGGGGCTGTATATAAACAATTAAGAAATAAGTGTACGACTAAAACAAGAAATGCCAAATCAAATTATTATACAAACTTTTTGTCAAATAATTTCCATAAGCCTAAGAAGTTTTGGGAAAGCATTAATTAATTAATTAATTAATTAATTAATTAATTATTATAATTATTATAATTAATTAATTAAAGCAATTATTAAATAATTGTACAAAAAACATTGCTACTAAAATTAAAGTCAATAATGATGTTATTAGTGACCCTTCTGCGGTTGCCAATGCCTTCAACCTACACTTTTCTTCTATTTGTAGTTCGCAATTTTCTAATTTCTCTAACTCTAGTTCAGCAGATGAGCTCAATAGTTCATTTTCATTTGCTACAATAAATCCTACTGAAGTTCAGCACGTAATTTCCGAACTAAAGTCAGGTAATGGTACAGATCCCGACGGCCTGGAGATTAAATTTATTAAGCTTGCATCTCATGTACTGGCGGTCCCCTTAACAGATTTATTTAATTTATCATTATCTACCTGTGTGGTCCCATTTATGTGGAAGTCTGCCAGAATTACACTAATACATAAGGGTGGTGATCCACTTGATATTAACAACTATAGACCTATTTCCACCTATTTCTGTCTCCAAATCAATCTGGTTTCAGACCAAACTTTTCTACAACCACTGCTCTTCTAAAATTTACCAATGATGTGTCATCTTCCTTAGACAATAACAAATCAACTGGTGCAATATTTATAGATCTCACTAAGGCCTTTGATATGGTCGATCATTATTTGCTTCTTGATAAACTATATGCGATAGGTCTTACTAAAGATTCTCTTCTCTGGTTTAACTCTTACCTTCATGGTAGATATCAGCGTGTCTCTTTTCATGGTTGTGTATCACAGTCCTTAAAGGGCATATTGCAGGTTAGAGGACCCAACGAGTCAATGCATAGAAAAACAATGTAGGAACTAGATTTTCTTTAAAATATACGCATAAACACGCTACAGAAGCTTCTGCAATCGTTTTTGTGAGAAAATTTTACTTCCGCGTCTGAAAATGGGCGTGGCGGGCGTGACGCAATGAGCGGGAGAGCCGTCGATTCACACAACAGGAAAACAATGGATCGCATGACATTTCGGACGCTGAGGAAATACTCGTATGACGGATCAAGCCATAAAGTTATGAGCCTGCTATGCTAAAGAGATCAGGGACAGGCCATGATAATGTCAGACAGAATGGTCAGAGAAAAATTGAGCTGTGGTGTGAGGAGAACCAGTGGAGAACAGGACAGGTGCCTTTTAGGTGAGAGACGTGCTTATAGTATACACGTTCGCTAACGATATACACTGTGCTCACAATATTGTACAGATTATTATGATCTTATAACAGGCCAGCAGACATTAGTATGTTAGGGTAGATTTATATACTATTAAATGTATAAAAACTTTACTTGAGTAGCCTATATTTCTATACTAAAAGCATAGGCTATACTCAGGTAAATTTTGAATACATATTTTTCACCTAGGTTATAACATAAACGTTTTTATAACATAAAAGTTTTTTAATTACAAGTTCTATTTAGGGCATGACATGACTAAGTTACCTATATAACACTATTTGATGCCATTGGTAGTATACGACGATCAATATTCTTGCTTCGGCATACCATGTTGAACTCCATCATATTGCCGGGATGCTAATCATTTGATCTGAAGTGAACGCTACACACGACCGCGTTTTCCGAGCCGATGCAGAAGAGAAATCCCGTCTCTTCACCTGCTCAAAGCGCACCAGGAACGAAAGATAGGCTATATAGCACCGTCACTTTTATTGTAATGGAAACTTGTGGACTCGATCTTGAAGTCCTGACAGGATGGAGTTTTTGCAATCTCCACAAACACAATAATTTACCATGACGATGATAAATTAAAATGCAAAAACTAACGAAAGCACACTGAATGACGAGCGCTCTCACTGAACACCAGCCTGCTCTGCACTGAGCCGAGGCTGCGGCTCCCTGATATGACGTCAAATGACGCGATGTTGAAAAAAAAAGCGGTTTTTACTAGCAGTCCAAGAAACGCTCACTTTATCTTCTAAATTAGTGTCCTTATGTTGTTTTAAAACATTTTAAATCCTGCATTAACTTTTCATATGGTATTTTCATACAAGGTTATCTATAAATTTCAATTTTTTTTAACCTGCAATATGCTCTTTAATAATGGACAAAGGTGTCCCTCAAGGCTCTTCTTTAGGCCCTCTTCTATTTTCTTTATTTATCAATGATCTTCCTTTAATTTGCTCAGACTGTTGTATCCATCTATATGCAGATGATACAGTGATTTATACATCTTATATGTCTGTCTCTAAGATTCAATCCTCATTGCAATCTAATTTTAATGCCATTCAACTTTGGTTCCAATCAAACCATCTTCTATTGAATAAGAAAAAGTCATATAGTATACTGTTTCCTACCAGATCAGCTTCAATGAATCAACATAATAATCTTTCACTCAAATTTTTAGACGATACTCCACTTTTACAAGTTGAGGAACTCAAATATCTGGGCCTCTGGCTTGACTCACAATTCTCCTTTAGGTGTCATATAAATTCTGTTGTAAAAAAGATTCATTGGAATTTACGAATACTGTATCGCTCTATTAATTGTTTCACTCAAATGATTAGACTAAGAATTGTGTCACAGGTAATATTTCCCATATTAGATTATGCAGACGTTGTCTATCAAAACACAACAGAATCAAACTTGAAGGCATTGAATGTTGTTTTTAATAACATATGTAGATTTGTGCTGAGATGTCCTTTTACCACTCACCACTGTGTAATGTATGATTCACTGAACTTATTATCACCAAAAGCCAGAAGACAGTATCACTGGTATCAGGTTATCTTTAAATGTGTGTATTATAATTATCCTTCTTATCTGAAGGAATATTTACGTCCATTTAGATCCAACTATAGACTGAGACACGCTGAATATCTCTCTTTCACTGTGCCAAATATTTTCAAAGAGAGTGGTAGGCGTGCTTTTAAATTCAAAGCCCCTTCAGACTGGAATAACCTGCCTGGGTCTTTAAGATCTGTCACATCACTGCGTTCTTTCAAAATATCTCTTTTTACTTACTTGCAGGCAAATGATTGCTGTAAATCTTTTCCTCACTGGATGGATATTGGTGTGACTGGATATGGTTTCATATACCCTTTATATCTGTGACACCTATTATTATTATTATATTTTATTATTATTATTATTATTATTATTATTTATTTATTATACTCTTTATTATGTGTAGAATATGGATTTAGATGTACGTATATATTATGTATGTATTGCTTGCATGTATAGACGTGTATGTGAGGGCTAAATGTTGTCATGCATTGTAATACTGCAATATGTTTTATATATGGATTTGTTCCCTATAAGGAGTTGATGGGCCTGGAGGGCTGGGTGGGTGGGTGGGGCGAGGTGGGATGAGCTAGAGCTTTTGTGTGAGTGAATGTACATGTGTTGTATTATTTTTCTTTTGTCTCGAGGACCCCCTCGAAAACGAGATGTTTCATCTCAAGGGGTTATCCTCAACAACAACAATAAACCCCATTAAGTTTTATTTTCTATATTTTTTGCATAACTGCTTTTGAAGATGTAAATTCAGTCAATCTGTTGGAAGAGATGTTCCTTAGTGTAAAATAGAAATGCATGGTCATTTTATTTTATAAATATAAGCAAAAATAAATAAATGGAGTTTTAGAACAAATCTTTCTGCATTAATAGCCTAAATGTACAATTCAACTACAGTAATCCATGTTTGATCAAGCTTCGAACCCATGTCTTTGCAATGGTAGAACCGTAGGCCTATGTTCTACCATTAAGCCATGTGCTCGCTCTAATGAGCAATAAAAAGGTTTGTTGTTATGCCTGTTGTGAATGTAGGCCTGGGCTACTTTAGGCTACATGAAAAAGGAGACCTTTTACAGTTTTAAAATATGGTTTTATTATAGCTGTGATGAGAAAAATAAATTCAAGTGAGCACCGCCGCGTTTGTAAACAATATTAAGGCCACTGAAACTGAAACGCATGTATGTAATATCTCAATACAGGCGCAGAAGCGCTGGTTCAGATTTTATTAGGCTATTTGTTGTTTAAACGTGCGTGTTGCATATTTAATATATATATATATACTGTATATATATATATATACACATATTTGATATTGTCTATTTAGGCGAATTATAGCATTGATTACTGTGGAGGGGGCTCTCTAATTTTGCAATTCATGATTCCCAGTCTCTGTGTAATACGGTTTCAAAACTGAAAGCATCAACTTCTAGAGTTGATCCTATACCATCTTGCCTTTTTAAATCATGTTTTGATTCCCTCTCTCCCTTTGTTTTGAGAATTATCAATAACTCCCTGTGCACTGGTGTTGTGCCAGCTGCACTTAAAACTGCTGCTGTCACCACTGTACCAAAAACTAACAACACGGACTTTGATAATCTGAATAATTTTCGACCCATCTCTAATCTTCCATTCCTCGCCAAAATTTTAGAACAGTGGCTTCTCAACTACTGTCTCATCTTTCTGCCAATGATCTTTTTGAGCCACTTCAGTCTGGATTTCGGAAACTGCACAGCACTGAAACAGCACTGGTCAAAGTGACTAACGATTTGTTAATGGCATCTGATTCTGGCCGTCTATCTATACTGATTCTTCTTGATCTTAGTGCCGCTTTTGACACTATAGATCATTCGATTTTAATCAATCGCTTAGAGACCATCTTTGGAGTTTCTGATTCTGCATTAAATTGGTTTAAGTCCTATCTCTCTGATCGCAAGCAGTTTGTTGTGATGGGTGATTACAAGTCTGAGGTCGGTGTGGTGCGCTCTGGTGTTCCCCAGGGATCAGTTTTGGGCCCGTTACTTTTTAGTATTTACATTTTTCCATTTGGGCAACTTTTAAGAACACTTGGTCTTAATTTTCACTTTTATGCCGATGACACTCAGATCTATTTACATTCAAAACCTGATGTCAATATGCCTGTGTCTTATATTTCTCAGTGTTTTACTGAGATTAGGAAATGGATGTCTGAAAACTTTCTCTGTCTGAACAGTGATAAGACTGAAGTGATGCTTATTGCTTCACCTCATCAGTTGCGAAAAGCCATAACATAACAAAGTCCATAACTTTAAGTGTGGATGGCTCAGCTTTGAAATTGCAAACTAAACTAAAAAATCTGGGGGTGATATTTGACGCCAATTTAACATTTGACCATCATGTTCGTAACACAGTCAAAACATCATTTTTTCTTCTCAGAAACATTGCCAAATTACGTTCTTTGTTGACATTCTCTGTGGCTGAAAAGTTAATCAATACTTTTGTTTTTTCAAGAATTGATTATTGTAATGCTTTGCTGGCTGGGGTTTCTAAAGCTACCCTAAGTAAATTACAGTTGGTTCAAAATTCGGCTGCTAGAATTCTGACTGGGACCAGTGCAAGGGAACACATTACACCAATCCTGGAAAAATTGCACTGGCTTCCAGTCAGTTTTCGTATTGATTTTAAAATTCTCATGCTCACTTATAAGGCCCTGAATAACTTGGCCCCTCAATATTTGCGTGAGCTCTTAACCCCCTACACTCCTACACGTGCTTTGCGATCTTCTGAAGCTGGTCTTTTAACCGTCCAAACAACATGGGTGATCGGGCTTTTTCTTCTTTAGCTCCAAAATTGTGGAATTCCCTGCCCTCTGAGATTAGAAATGCAGAATCACTTAGAGTTTTTAAATCCTCCCTTAAAACGTACTTTTTTAGGGTGGCTTTTATGTGATTGTGTGATCACTGTGATTGTTATTTTATTTGCCTTTTATTTTATTGCTTGTTTAGTTCTTATTGCCTAGACTGTTGTGTCTGTCTATTTCCATTATTTTTTATGTAAAGTGCTTTGAGATACTACTTTTAAAGGCACTATATAAAATAAAGTTTTATTATTATTATTATTTTATTATTATACCCACCAGCAAATCGCAACTTGCTTAGCTTGGTTATGTTTTTTTTTTTTTTTAAATCTACATGGAATTTTTTTTAACATAACTGCTTTTGAAGATGTAAATTCAGTCAATCTGTTGGAAGAGATTTGTTCCTTAATGTAAAATAGAAATGCAAGGTAATTTTAATACATGTTTATGCGGGATTTGAAACAGTGTCATCAAAATAATTGTACCAAAGTTCTACCACTCGACCACGACTTTTCTCACTGACAAAAGCCCAGAAGTTCGGTTGTTCAGCAGTCAGTGTGCGCACGCGAGAGAAGCGCTCTTCAGTCTTTGCATTCCTCAATAGCGTCATTGGGCAGCACTTTAATTATTTTCGCTGACTGCGAGATAGGCCTATTTTAACTTTTGATTAATAAAATGTTCTCCTATAGCCTAAAAGTCTATATTCTAGTTAAAGCTATATTCTATTTAAAATGTAGGCTACCTACGTTTTGCTTTCGCTAAATGTCCCTTTGCACCACCTGGTGGTCATTTCACCACCGACTTTGAAATACTGCTGGTTTATTTTTGCCGCTGTAGATTTACCGCGGTAAACGACATTCTGGTTGTCCACCTACTGTATATATAAATAATTACACTGTTCAGTTTAGACTAAAGACTTAATTGCTTTGATGTCTAACAGTTTCCTTGAACAAACTGACTCTTATTGTGCTGTTCAGTTTAGATTAAAGACTTAATTATTTTGATGTCTAACAGTTTCCTTGAACAAATTGACTCTTATTGTGCTATTGTTTTAAATAAACATGGTACTAACTACATTGTCCAGCCTCTCACTATCTATGCTGTCGGTTATTTATATTCTAAAACATGTCCACCAACATTACAATGTGAATAATTTAACTTATCAGCTCTATAACTATAAAAAATTGGGGAAAAGAAAAAACAGCCATCAGCACCCACCACTTTTAATCCTTTTTTCATTTAAATTCACATTTTCTCACCATTTAGACATTAAAAAAAATTTCTCCAACACATCACAACTTTGCTTTAAATGTAGTCATCTATACTATGAAAATTGTTTTGCTTTGAGCAAGTACATGAATGCATCTTTCAAACAAATTTGTCTTATTCCAATTAACAAAGTAACACTTAGACAACAGAATTGCAGTGACAATTTCGACGTTGAACCACCTTTTGGTTGAAAGTGATAAACTGTTAAATCATATTTTTAGTTACTGTATATGATTTTTTTCACCCATTTTACCTAAATTCATCTGAAAATGTCTTTAACTGTTCCTTGCTGTAGTTGGTCTGAAACTCCCAGCCATGTTGGCATGTCTTGTCGTCTGATTGTGCTTGGCCCCGGTAATTGCTGCTTGCAGCTATATTATTTCTTTATTCCCAACTTGCTAAACAGACCAATCCTTCTATTTAGCACTTGTCAAAGTTCAGGAACATTTAAATAGTTATGCGTAGTACTGACAAAAAATAAACAATTTATTTGTTAATAGAATATAAACGTTGTTTTTATTTTATTCATTGAGAGCTTCAGAATTGCATATTTTGTATAGGTCCCTCATTGGATATTACCAATTCAGGACTTTTAAGCCGTACTGAATTAATTGGCAGTGTCTGATGGGGAACATGTTGAACTTGGTTTAGAGTATATGAAAGGCATATGCGTGTTTACATCTACTTATTTCAGAGAAATTAAAGTTCTTCATGATAAATATTTAAAAGATTTTCATTTTTGTTTGTTTGAGCGTGAACGTTCTTAGGCCAAGTAAGAATCAACTAAAGTGTCTTAACTCTTTGGAACAACATCTTGTGACACGTAATATTCCTTTTTCGAAATTATTCTGTCTTCCACATGGAAAACAAAATGGCTGCCATGGACCCGTCGTGTGTGTTCCTCTAAATCAGAGGTCTCAAACTCGCGGCCGATGATATTTTGTGGCCCCCTACTTGATATTAAAGTTTAATGTTAGTGCGGCCCGCCGTTGCGTTTGCCGCGTTTTTTTATTATTATTATTTTTATCCCTTATGGGCTACCATATAGTCTCGTGACAGCTAACGGTGGGTTTGTTGTCAGTTGTCATAGACAACCACGAAGAACAAATATACTGCGCCTGGAAAAAATGAGCACGTCACTTCAATTATGAGCGCGCTGAGCGCTTGATGCGCGCCTACATTTGAAACGTACTTGAGCGTGCAAAATATGTGAGCGCGATATGTGAACATGCCCAAGGCGAGTTACCACCACCAAATCAGGCCACAGCTACTGATAGCTCACGAGCGACGTGTTGGATACCCCTGTTCTAAAACAATGTGAGAATAATCATTTTGAGCTTGTAATATTGTGTCTGAACGCGTTCAATGAAAGATAGTTCATGAACTCGTTCATATTTTGGGCGAACGTGAACTGAACGTAGCCTACTGTATTACTGCCTGATGAACGTTACAGTGAACTCGTTCATTCAAGTGTCTCTGAACCGAGGAGCGAGGAGGCGTCGTAAGATCATTTAAAAGGGTTTTATGAGGTCGGTGAGGATGGGAAAATCTTACATGTCTGTGCAAACTTTGTCCGTCGATAAAATGATTGTTATCTGTGGTTGTATATGGGCTGTGGCAATAATAATAGCCTAATAATAAAAAAGAAGCTCGCAGCAACATATGGAAAAAAAGAACTAACTAGTTCATTTTAAAATTTGTGAACTGAACTTTGAACTAGTTCATGTAATGATAAGGTTGATAAGAAGGTTTGCTTTGATATGTGCAAAGTCAGTAATTTGCCTGAGACACTATACATGTGTAGAAATAATTATTTGTATTTCAAAAGCAGTAATTGTTTTTCTGAGTATAATAAAAGGAAATGTGCCTTTCGAAAAAAAACAAACATTCAATATAATAGTGTTGTATAAAGAAAATAAAAAGCAAATTTGACTATCATCACAAAGATGTTGTGTATAAGAAAGACAGAAAGTTTGTAAAATGAACTTCAACTGTCAGAAGGACAGCTCATGAAGAACCAATCATGTACAGAAAGGAATGTTCAAATTCAGAGGAACTGTTCAGAAGAAACATTAATAATAAAGATTGAGAACATTGGATCAGTTGTGCTCAATTTTTGGAATACTTAAATTCAATTTTTTTTTGTGGAATACTTGATGCGGCCTGACCCAGACTCTATCTCCAGCGGCCCCTAGTTAATTTGAGTTTGAGACCCCTGCTCTAAATACTGCAGAGGTGTCAGATATTCTTCCATGAAATAAATGTGATGACAAGATGATATTCAAGCAATATTCAGTTTCAGAGACATGTTTGCCAGTGTTCTCAAATGAAATATTAAAAATAATATCTCATTTCAGGCAACTGTGCATGAGTATTCCAAGAAGAAATTTCTTCAAAACCTGGACTTTAACGCAAGAGTACGTGAGTATTCCAAGAAGAAATATGTTCAGAACTTGGTCTTTAAAGCAAGAGTGCATGAGAATTTTAAGACCAAATATCACAAAGATGTAAACTTTAATTTCAGTAAAATACAAAAAGGCTGTGAGGTATATGCAAAAAAAAAGGGAAAAACAGAAAGTCATTGGTGTTGCCATTGCTGGTTTTCGTCAAGAAGTGAGTAGAGGTCCAGAGTTTGTGTGCTGTGTTTGTCACCGTTTACTTTTCAGAAAGCAGGTTACTGAATGCAAACCAGAATGCTATGAAGACAAAGGAGACAAAATTGCTGCTTTGGCGAGAAGATGCATTACTCTGAGGCATGTTTGTAATGAAAAATGTCATCATACTTCTGGTTTTTCTCCAAGGTGCAAATTGTGGATTTGTCCAACCTGTCATCGAAAAATCATCAGTGGAAAACTGCCTGAAGAAAGTGTTGCTAACAACATGCATTTGGTGGACATTCCAAATCAACTAAAGTGTCTTAACTCTTTGGAACAACATCTTGTGACACGTAATATTCCTTTTTTGAAATTATTCTGTCTTTCACATGGAAAACAAAATGGCTGCCATGGACCCGTCGTGTGTGTTCCTGTAAATACTGCAGAGGTGTCAGATATTCTTCCATGAAATGAATGTGATGACAAGATGATAAGGATAAAATTGAAGCGCAAATTAACCTACAAAGGGCATTATGAGTACAAACATGTACACACTGATCGTGTTAGAAACACTCTGAGATGTTTGATCAGGTGCAATAAATGGTACAAGGATGTGGAGATTAATGAACAATGGATAAACTCTTTGAATGAACCAGAAGACAATGTTGCTGACGAAATGGAGGAACGGGCTGAAGTTGAAAAGAGTGAAGAGGAAAATGATACTGAAGAACAGCCAGATGAAGACTTGACTTGCATCAAAGAGCAGAGTGGTCTTTTGTCAGACACATGTTTACAACCTGTTGATCTTGGTTCAGAAGTTATTGATCAGCATTTTCAAGATGTATTAAATGTGGCACCAGCTGAAGGTAACAGTCCTGTTAAGTTACTGTCAGATAAAAGCAATTGCAAGGAGTAACCTCGGATATGCTGACAAACCTAGAGTCATTAGCTAAAATATTGAATTATGATGAAGGATAAAAGTTTTTGAGACCAGTTGTAACGGTTACCAGCTGGAGTGCCCTCTTGAGCCACCAGAGGGCACTCCAGATAAGACTATGTTTCACACAAACTACATTTCCCAGAACTCACTGCCCGGACTCATCATCACTGATCACATTCACCTGTACCTCATTCACTGATTGCATTCACCTGTGTCTCATCCTGTTAGTGTGTCTATATATACCTTGTGTTCACGTTCAGTGTTGGCGAAGTCTTGTTTAAGTGTTACACTGCATTTCTGAGCGTTTTCCGTGTTTGTTTTCTGGGTTTTGACGTTGGATTGTTCTTGGATTTTGATTACTGCTGCCTGCCCTGACCTCTGCCTGTTTCCCGGATTCCCACTGTGTATTCTCCATTGTCCTGTCTGCTAATTCTCGACCCTGCCTGTACGACTAATCTTAAATAAAGCTGCATTTGGATCTACATCTCCCAGTCTCGGAGCAGTTCATAACACCAGTCCGTGGAACGCCACCCTATTGGCAATCGACTCAAAAAGACCTTTTTGCACTCATAAGACAACTAGGTATTCCAACTTTCTTTGCATCCTTTAGCTCTGCTGATCTCAGATGGCCTGAAATGATCAACACTATCCTGGAGCAAGAACAGAAAAATGTCAGTGTTGATGAGCTTGACTGGTCTGAGAAATGTGGACTAATTAGACGAAACCCAGTCACTGCTGCAAGGATGTTTGATTACAGATGGCATTGTTTTTTGAAAGATGTCATTTTCACCCGCTGAACCTATTGGAAAGATCAAAGACTACTTTTATCGTGTACAGTTTCAACAGCGTGGATCTCCTCATGTTCATTGTTTGTTTTGGGTTGAAAATGCTCCAAAGTTAAATGAAGACGATGCTTTGGTTGCTGCTTTCATAGATCATTACATCACTTGTGAGACACCAGGAGATGATGACACTGAGCTGTATGAGACAGTGAACAGTGTTCAAAAGCACAGCAGCAGACATTCCAAGACATGCCGGAAGAAAAACACAGTGTGTAGATTTAATTTTCCACGACCTCCATCTAGCCGCACCTTTATAGCAAGAGCCATACGAGATGACTTGAAAGGCAATGATGGAAATGAGACCGCAAGTGCAATTCTGAAGAAAATCAAAACTGCGTTAACAGAATCTGAAGTCAATTTTGATTCAACAGATGCCTTTTTCCAATCCATTGGAGTTAATCAAGCTATGTTTGAGAAGGCGTACAAGAAATGTTCTAAAAAGAAAAGTGTCATCTTGAAACACAAAGTCCAAAAGATGTTTGGGTAAATCAATATAACCCTCTTTTATTGCGCGCATGGCAAGGCAACATGGATATCCAGTATGTCACAGATGCCAACTCTGTAGTGGTTTATATTATTAGTTACATCACACAAGCAGAACAAGAAATGGGAATGTTGTTGCAACGTGCACAAAATGAAGCTAGGAATGGAAATCTTGAAGCAAGATCATCATTAAAAATGTTGGGAAGTGTATATCTACACAACAGAGAAGTTTCAGCTCAAGAGGCAGTGTATCGCCTAACAGGTATGCACTTGAAAGAATGCTCTCGCAAAGTACAGTTTATTCCAATTGGAACCGATCCTGTGAAGATGAGTTTGCCTTTGCAAAGATGACCAAACAAAATACAAATACTATTTGGACAGTGGAAAAGATGAGAAAAACTTTTTCTGTAATGTATTTAACACTATTTGATTCATTCATTCAAAAACAAGGCAAGGATATAGGCTACTAAAAAAATGTTTGTAATAATGTGATGGCACATCCGCATTTCATATATTCCTAACGTCTTGTACCATTAAACTTGGCATCACGTGGATGAATAACCATATGCAAATGATATGCAGATGAGGATATGCATATTTAAACTAGGCATTGTAATCTCCATATATGGTTATTTTGGGGAGGAGCTGCATGTTCGCACAATCTCCCGCTGACTGGGATTTATAAAGTGAATTCTGCGCAGGTTCTAGCGTATGAACGGTTTTATAAATCTGAAAACTTTTTTGCGTAAGCACACTTTAAAGTTTTATACATGAGGCCCCTGGGACTACAACGAGATCTGTGTGCTCCCGCCTGATCGGCGCTCTCGGGTCACCATGGTCAAGGAGTTTCTACGGCGTGTTTTTTTTATCACGAACCAACCACTGTAGTCTGACAGTGATGAAGAAGATGCTGCTGCTCTGTCTGATCTTCCTCAAACATAAGGCCAATCCTTAAATGCTTTTAAATTTAAATGCTTTTCTTTTTTTTTTTTAGATTTGTTTTTATTAACATTTACTTACAAGATGTTAATAGCGTGTACAAAGGATCTGCAGTTTGATACATTACTTACATCTTAAGTACAATGAATGAACATTTTCAAATTTTGAACATCAGACAGAAAATAAATAAAAAGTAAATAAAATCAAATATTAAAAGAAAAGCTAATATCACATAAACATTTCCCATCCCACCCCCCACCCTCTTCCCATGTATGGTTTTCAATTTCTTTTCATTTATATAAGCAGTCTATACAGTTTATACATATATCCATCTGTATACTCACATGCCTAAATATTACTCACAATAACTACATCAATAAGGAAGTTATACAGGATAGACCCACAGAGGGCTAATTCGAATCAGGTCCAGGAGGACTCATACCAACATGGTGAGTCAAGTCTAGGGAAGGCAAAATGTCTAGGAAAGGGCCCCAAATTTTCCTAAAGGCTACATGCTTCCCTCTCACATTATATAATATCTTTTCGGGTGTGCAGTAAGACACAAGCTCATTTATCCAATGTTTTACTAATGGTGAATTTTCAGATTTCCAGTTGATCAAAATACATTTTTTAACTGCAGTACTTGCGAGTAAGATGAAATATTTTTTGTAGTAGTTCACATCAATTGAGCTTGTGTCCCCCAGGATCCATAGTTTTGGATCCTGTTCAATTTGACTTCCTATTACCCTTGATGTTAACTCAATGACACGTTTCCATAATTCTTCTATCACTGGGCAACTCCATAGCATGTGTATAAGATCACCATCGATCATTTTACATCTCTGACATTTGGAAGAAATGTTGCTGTCAATTTTATGTAACCTGTAAGGGGTGTAGTATGTCCTATGAAATATATTAAATTGAATTTGCCTGTGCTTTGTGGAGGTTAGCACAGTCTGTGCTTGTTCCAATAAAAGACACCAATCTGCCTCCTCATATGTACAGTTTAGGTCTTTTTCCCATTTCCCTTTTGTAGATGTTTTATCATAAATAGGTAACTTTCCATTGATGATACCATATATAGAAGATATTATTCCTTTTGTTGATTCATTTAATTTATTACATAGGTGGAATTCAAGAGGAGTTTCTTTCGGGATATATGGGAATGTTTCTTTGGATTTCTCCTTAATCCAGTCTCTAATTTGTAGAAATTTGAAGAAACTTTCTTTAGGAAGTTTGAATTTTTCATTTAGTTGTTGGAAGTTAGCAAAAGTATCATTAATGTATAAGTCAGCAACTGTATGGATTTCTCTTTCCCTCCACGCCCGCAACACTGAGTCAGCTATGTGACGTGAGAGATTGGGATTGCCCCACAAAGGTGCCCTTCGAAGAAAAGAAATATTTGTGTTGAGAAGTGAATGAGATTCTTGCCAAACAGCAAATGTGTTCAGTATTATTGAGTTGTTTGTGAGTGCAGTTAAACATTTTTTTGTGCCTATGAATGGAATATCCTTTAAAGCCACGGATTTCATCTCATATTGTTCTATTGGGACCCATCTAACCTCACTATTCTCCGCATGCAGCCAGATCCAAATCGATCTGTACTGAGAAGCAAGATAATAATTCCTAAAATTTGGTAAGTTGAGCCCTCCCCTTGAATATGGAGCCTGAAGAGAGACAAGTTTGACCCTAGGGTTTTTTCTCTGCCATATAAAAGGAGTTAAAATTTTGTTAAGTTCTTTGAAGAAGCTTTTGGGAACATTAATCGGAAGACATTGAAATAGGTAGATAAACTTGGGTAAAATGCTCATTTTAATAGTATTAATTCTTCCTATGAGAGACAGTGGAAGATCAATCCATCTTTGAAGGATAAATTTGGTTTGTTCCAATAGTTTCATATAGTTCTGTTTGAAAATATGCTCATTCGATTTACCAATTTGTATACCCAAATATTTGAACCCAACGCTGCACCATTTTAATGGGTCAGTGAGTGTTCTAATATTATTGTCTTGTATATTCAGTGGTAAAATCTCACTTTTAGTGTAATTTAATGTATATCCTGAGGCTGCACTGTATTCTTTGAGGCATTTCAATAGAGGAGGGAGTGATGATTGTGGATCAGTTATATACAATAAAAGATCATCTGCATACAAAGAAAGTTTATGTTCATTTGTGCCGAATTTAATTCCTGTTATGAAGGTGTTAGATCGGATGGCGATGGCTAATGGTTCGATTGCGAGTGCAAAGAGTAGGGGAGAGCTTGGACAGCCTTGCCTGCATCCTCTGGATAGTGAGAAAGTGTTAGATAGAATGTCATTTGTTAAAATATTAGCTTTTGGGGCATTAAAAAGTGTTTTCACATATTGAATGAATTTCTCTCCGAAGCTCATAGCCTCTAGAGTTCGAAATAAGAAGCTTGGTTCAATCCTGTCAAATGCTTTGTTTGCATCCATAGACATTATTAACATAGGATTTTGATTTTTTTGCGCAGTGTTCAGTATATGTAGCAGTCGCCGCACATTGTCTGCTCCATATCTGTTTTTAACAAAGCCTGTTTGGTCAGCATGAATTATCTTTGGAATAACATCTTCCAGTCTTAGAGCGATTAGTTTGGATAATATCTTATAATCAGCATTTAAGAGGCTGAGGGGTCTGTATGAGTCACATTTCTGTTTGTCCTTGCCCGATTTTAGTAGCAGTGTGATTGTTGCAATTTCCAATGAGTCTGGTAATTTTTTATTTTGTAGAGCTTCTGTAATCATGTTTGTGAGTGGAGTTAATAATTTTTTTGAAAAGGCCTTATAATACTCGACAGGGAAGCCGTCTGGCCCAGGAGTCTTGTTATTTTGTAAAGAATTAATGGCTTTGAATACCTCCATTTCTGATATATCTGCATCTAGCAGATCTCTGTCCTCATCTTGTAATTTGGGAAGGGTTATTCCATCCATGAACCTTTTTGCTCCAATGTTATCAGCGTCCTGCTCAGTTTTATATAAATTTTCATAAAATTGTTTGAATTCTGCATTAATGGATGGTGAATTATCAAGGAGTCTGCCATCCTCTGTTAATATTGAGTGTATAAATTTATCAGATGTTTCCTTTTTAATTTGCCATGCCAGGAGTTTACTTGTTTTATTTCCAAATTCATAATAGTGATATCTAGTTCTGGCCATAGCAGCTTCCTCTTTGCTGGTACATAGATTATTATACTCCAACCTTGTTTTTTTTAATGTGTTAAGGTGTTCTTCCTTTTTGGTGGCAATATATTCCTGTTCCTGCTTTCTAATATCTCTTTCCAATTTGGTTAGTCTCTCTCTAATTTGTTTTACTTTGTGGGCACTGTATGATAAAATTTGGCCTCTCATGTAGGCTTTAAGAGCTTCCCAAATATTGGCATGCGAGGAGGAATTTGAATTGGCATCTAGAAATATTTCAATTTTAGTAGTCATATATGAAATGAACTCAGGATCTTTCAACATGTAATTTTTAAATCTCCACCTGCGGGTTGTGGGTTGCGGAGTGTCAACCAACCATGAGAGTTTTATGGGATTATGATCTGAGAAGGTAGCTGGTAAATAGGAGCATTCTATAACTGTAGCTATCATACCTTGTGACATCAAGAACATGTCAATTCTAGAGTGTGTATTGTGGGTAGGTGAAAAGAAAGAGAAATCCTTCTGGTTTGGATTACGATTTCGCCATACGTCAATTATGCCTATGTCTTTCATTCCTTGGTTTAGTGCTGTTGCTGCCTTTGATAGTGAAGATGTTTTGGGTAATGATCGATCCAAAAGAGGATTTAAAACCAGATTGAAATCTCCTCCCACAACACATTGACCCCCAATTGTAGCCAGTTTCATAATCAGATTGTTAAAGAACAACGGGTCGTCATAGTTGGGCCCATATATATTCACTAAGGACATCTTGTTCCTATTTATTTCACAATCTACAAGTAAAAATCTGCCGTTTTGATCCTTTTCAACCGAATTTAATTTAAAGTTCAGGTGTTTATTAATGAGCAAAGCAACACCTCTTGCTTTTGAGGAGAAAGAGGAATAGAAAACATTACCCACCCAGTCTCTGCACAGTTTTAAATGTTCAGAGTCAGTGAGATGGCTCTCTTGAATAAAAGCAATGTCTACCTTTTGCCTCTTAAATATGTCAACATTTTCTTCCTTTTAATTGGTGAGTTGATCCCTCTTATATTCCAAGATATGCATGTTAGTTTACCCATAATATAAATTTTTCATGTAGATGTCTCAGAAGGATAATTATCATTCTAACCAGTTCTAAGGATGGAATCTGAACCTGAGAGTGATCTAGATTAAGTGAGTAAGCAGAAATTTGAGTTTTAGTGAGAAACCATACAAACCCCCAAAACATTAAAGTAAAAACCCGCCTAATAAAACCCTTGTAACAAAAACACATTAGGTAGGTAACGTTAACTCTCTTAAGCAACAGGTGTGGCTCCAGCAACTGCTGATAATAAAAAAAATAAAATAAAAAAAAATAAAAATAAAAAATAAAAAACTGGCCACTCATAACAGTTTGTATATAGGCTCGTTTGCATTTTTACAGTATGAGAAATAAGGTAGAAATATGCAAGTTATAGAGAAAATTAAAAGTATGATCTGATTCTACCATTCTGATACAAACCATAACATCACGTAAATTAGCCTGCACGTGGTTTACAATCAGTCAAAGTCCAAGTTACTTTAAATATTTGAAGACAACCGGATTCGATTATCATATCGTAGCTTGAATCACAACATTTCTCATCAGTCTATAAGGATAGACTGTGTACTGCTGTCACTTTGAATAGCTGTATTACTCACTTGGAAGGGCTTTCAAAAAGCATTGGACTTCTGCTGGAGTGGAGAAAAACTTAATTGTGTCAAGATGCTTGATGCGAAGCTGGGCTGGGAAGATCAGCGCGTATTCCACTCCCTTCTCTCGCAATGTCCTCTTCACGTCACGGAACTCATCTCTTCTACGCTGCAGGTCTGCGCTGTAATCTGGGTAGAATGATATCCTTTTGTTCTCGTATGTCAAGTCTCCTTTACTTCTGGCCAGTCGAAGGGTTTTTTCTTTGTCTCTGAAGTTTAAGAATTTGGCGATGATGGGCCGCGGTCTGTCAGACTTCTTCCTGATTCGATGTGCTCTTTCCAGAGTGACATGTGAGGTAAAGTTATCCTTCCCCAAAATTTCCGGTATAAACTTTTCCAAAAATCCCACAGTATCACGACCCTCTGCTTGTTCCGGAACATTTATGATCCTAATAATAGACCTCCTGCTGCGGTTTTCCAAGTCGTCAGTTTTGGTTTTGAGATGCGTTATCAGTTTCTCCATTTCGCCAACACGGTCGCGCGTATCTTTGATATTGTCTTCATTTGTACTCACTCGTGTCTGTATCTCCTCGACCTGTTCCGCCAGCGTAGAGAGTGAAGACTCGATTTTCGTCAGTGTCGTTTGTATGTCGGCTGTTTTCTTGTCAATATGCTTTGTGAGATCGTCTTTAGTTTCTTGAATGGCAGCGAGAAGTTTGCTGAAAGATGTTTCTTCTTCCCTGTCCGCCATGTTTCCTGAGATTACCGCGTGCGAGCGCCGTGAAGTTTGAGTTGTGGTTTTCTTTTGCTTTTTATGTCGAAAATTGTAGCTTGCCATACAAAAGTGATCTTAATGGCTTTGCCTCTCGCAAACAAATTAAATTGATGAATGGTTAAATCAAATTAAAGGCAGATGCTAGGTACCACTACCGGGAGCTCACGAATACACGTCTGCACTCAACCGCTGCATCCGGAAAACCCCCTTTAAATGCTTTTCTTACTTTATTTTTATCAATACCTTTAATAGTCTTGTCTGTTATGTTTAATACAAACAGCCGGTTGGTTCAGAGGGCTCCTGGCATTAAACACTGCCAGAAGGTTGTGAGAGTGGCAAACCTGGACGTGCTCAGGATCCAGAGGGACCTGCAGTCGGGCAGAGAGCTCTCCAACACGGACCAGACGCTCTACCGCTATTACTGCAAGGCGCTCTTGGTGTTTGTCCACATGCAGCGTCCCAGAGCTGTGGAAGCCTTGACGGTAAGTTCATCTACTGTAACGAGTTTACGTTTCGGATGTGCTTTAATATTGGCACACTTATGCATTTGTAAATAACACCTTTTTCAATATTTTACAGGCAGTGTTGCCACAGTTACTTTGAAAAAGTAACTAAGTTATTTTACAAGTTACTTGATTTTTAAAGTAACTAAGTTATTTTACAAGTTACTTGATTTTAAAAGTAACTAAGTTACTTACAAGTTACTTTTATTAGTTACATTCAGCAGTTGCCGACAACACACCCTCAACATAACGAACTCAACATAAAAAAAACACATGACCTCAACATAAAAATAATAACCGGTTTTGCCAACATTCACTTTATTGGAAGTGTATTTTTAACAGTAACATCAATCTATCTCCTGTTATTTAAAGTTTAACTTAAAAATTATTTCCTGAAAAAAACGTTTTACACAAAAAACAGTCTTTCTTGACTTAACTTAAGTCTTTCTTCACCTCACTTAACATAAATACTTGTTTTATAAAAAATAAGATAAAGACAGCCTTTCTTGTCTTCACTTAACATAAATAATTGTTTTATAAAAAATAAAATAAAGACAGCCTTTCTTGTCTTCACTTAACATAAATACTTGTCTTTATAAAAATTTAAAATATAGACTATAAAATTTCTTGACCTGACATATTTAACAGTTAACACTGTGACAAAACTTACTATTTATAATCTACATTTTTTTTTATCTTTATTTGTTATCTTATGTTTAATCCCATGTTATGAGTTAAGGAGAGAGGCGAGTAAAACCAGTGGTTGTACATCATTAACAGAAGCTTCTCAAACCTCTCAGGTTGAAACGAAGGCGAATCAACCGTGTTTAATCGCAGCATTTCCTCCACAACAAACTGCCCGACCAACTTCTTCAACTCCCCCCACTTACTGGTTTTGTGGTTTTGCAACGAAGTCCAGCTTTTGCTTTTGTGGTGGGGAACCTGCTCTCTGCTTCGCATCACCTGGCGTGACTCGCTCTGTAAGTTTGACTGTGCGGTGCTGCGAATCCAAATGTTTTTTTGTTTTTTTCAAATTTGACGAAGTGTTTCTGTAGGTAGATAACACTTTGTCACCGCCAGCAGTTTACAACGGACCTTAATGTTGCCATCTTTAGCTGAGACAAAAGTGGCGATATTTCCTATTTCGGTCAGCCGCCATCTAAGAAGCAGCGTGTCAAATCAGGCTTTCCAGATGACCGCATTTTTTATGACAAGTGGCAGATTACCCAGTATGCCCACAAAGAGCAATATCTGCTGTGCAAGTCTCTTAATCCATCAATAGAGCATTGACACTCATTAACTCAACACTAGGCCATCATAGCAAAGTCAAGTCAATGGTCCATGTTCAACATGGCAGAAAATCCACAATTCAAAGTGAAGGTATGTTTCTGTTCAATCTAATTTGAAATATTTTCTTTTAAATATTTTAACACTTGCGTTTAACACCCAAATAATGCATGTAGTGGCAATCTCATTTCAATGTTTAATTATTGTATGTTTTTTGTAAAATTGCAGTCCTGTCCTAGATTTTAAGATTTAAAATGTATCAAGTTTATTATGATGCAGCTACTGAATGGTAAATCATATGTGTTGTACTCTTTATCAGCTGTGCACCCAGTCTGGATAATTGGTGACAGTTATGTTCGACGTGGCCAAGAACTAGCAAGGGAGACCATGGGGACCAATCTTGGACTATCTTCCCAGGTCCAGTGGTTTGGAAGAGGAGGCATGTGCTGGGGAGACCTCATGCCCTTCTTCAAACAGTGTCTTTAAGGACGAACCGCTCCGAATGTGCTGGTCCTTCACTGTGGATGGAATGATCTGGACTGTGTGAAAAGCGTGCTGCTCATTAAAGGTGCCCTATAATGTTTTTTTTTATTATTTTATAATGTTTCTTGAGTTGCCCTTATAATGTTAGTATGTTTTTAGATCAAAAATAGTCATAATTTAGAAATAAAAGGCATTTTTCCTAGCCTGATTTTAGCCTCTGCTTTGAACACTCTGATTGAAAGGGCGTGTCTGCTGTGTTTGGCTGACATGCTTGCATATGAAATAGCTATGTATTACATGTGAAACTCTCTCGAATAATTTCACTACAGCTATTATACGTTTTTACTATAACAGCCATCGAGATTAACAAATCGTGATATGTTTTTGAAGTATTTGGATCTATTCCCATCACATAAAGTGTTGCTGTGGTGAGCAAGCAGAGGACAGTCTATCGATCGTGAGGATGAAGATATTATCATTGCAATGCAGTTTCTGCTTTCTCTAGTCTAATGCTTTTTCACCAATGCGAACACGATCATTTATATACAGTTAGAGCTTCGTTGTGCAGTGTAATGTGCGTCACCGAATTCATAACGAGTTTGGCAAGTGTCCAGATAAACTCGCGCTACGTGGATTGTGGAAAGATTGTTCTTTGATCGCTTTCTGTATGTAATTTATTCACAATTTAAATAAGATTTTTTTTTCCATCCTACTAAAAGAAATGATGTGAAGTTGATATTTAATCACTGGCTCAACTTACTGATGCATAAACAGTATTAAACGATTTTGGGAGAAAGATTACCTGTCTGAACATGAACAACAATTACACATCAGCTCGGTCCGAGGCCAGCTCTTGGCAAGTTGAGGAAACAGTCGTCGGTGAAATGTTTGGAAATTTCCAGAGAAAATAAAATTAACCCATTGTTTCTTCAGAGGCTCGGACGAAGGTACTAAAATATACTCTTGTGTTCATGTGTAGATCCAACACTGATCAACGGCCATGCTTCGACTGCGCAGCTCCGTCTCGTCTGTCACTGAACATGGGCTGGCATATGCAAATGTTAGGGGTCGTACATATTAATGATCCCGACTTTTGCATCAGAGTCGGTATTATGTGGAGATTTGCCTGTTTTTCATGGGTGTTTTTCAAAAATGAGATTTAAGAAGGAGAAAACAATGGTGTTTGAAACTGTATGTCATGTCCATGTATTGAACTCTTGTTATTTAACTATGCCAAAGTTACCATTTAACTATGCCACGACGTTTCCCAAGATGAATATTGTGTTCTCGTCAATCAACCAAAGGCGCCACTGGAGGCATGCCCCACCGGTAAAGGTGGAGAAAATGTGCAAGTTTGTAAACGACGTGATGGCGAAGTTTGTGCCCTGCGTCAACAGGTGCATTGTATTGCATGGACTAATTCTGTTCAATAAGCCTGAGATGCTTTTGAGGGATGAGGTTCACTTAAGCCCTGAGGGGAATGATGTGTTTTTAAATGAAATTAGAAAGTGTCTCAGACGAGACAACCTAACTATTAAAGGTGCTCTAAGCGATGTCAGGTGACTTGTTGTTGATGTTTAAAGTATTTTCACACAAAACGGAGGCTCGATAGATCCACCCTTCCTCATCTACGCACTGACACACAAAAGCAATAAAATTAAATAATTACATTGTCACAATTCAGAATTTTAAAGTGGCTAGTCTAGTAAATTAAGTTTCCTAAATGTATTTTCTTTTTGTTACTCAATTTAATTGACAGTTAAAATATCTTAAGGTTAGATATAGATATAGGGTTATACAGAAGAGTGAATTCATTCTTAAAGACTTGTAAGATCTTGTTCAGGGTCCCTGTTCATGTTGGACAGACATTTTAATTGCATTTTTTGTCTGTTAAGAGGCACAAAAACAGTCTTTATGTCCATGCCCCCATAGCTGCCATTTTAGCTGGGTGGGAGCTCTGGGCATTCGCGGTCACAGCTCCGTGTAGCAAGCACAAATCCGATTCATTTTTGTTTCTATAGTCAGTACTCACAAAGGTCTAACAATCAAGATTAACTTAAAAATTACCCGGAGTTCTCCTTTAACACTACAGACTAAAGTTCAGGACAGCGCCATTGAGCTCACCCGAGGCCTGTGTCCTCACTGTGTCTGCTGTTCAAAAATGTCTGTATTTAACTCAAATCTCAAGCGTTTTTTCTGCTTTTTGCATCAAATTAAACAGTGAGTACTGCACTTATTACTGCTAACACTGATTATGCTGTATCTTGGTCAGAGAGGGGAAGAGACTGTGTTGCGCATGTCACTTGCAGCCTGTAATGTCACCTGTTGCGTCGCAAAATGTCTTTAATTCAGTCTAACTTTGAGCTGTTGACATGTTTGGCTTCAAAATAAAGCTCAGAACGAGCACTTTTCTAGTGGACTGATGATTTGACTGCATCATGTTCCTACACAGTAAATTCCCTGGTGTTAAATTAACACCGCTCGGTGTTTATATGGGAACCACCAGCAGGGTGTTAAAAGTAACACTGAGGCAGTGTTAGAGTTAATGAGATAATTAAGTGATTAATTGAGTGATGATTGAGCATTATTGAAGACACCTAAAGCAGAATTACAAGGAGAAAAACTAACTTTCAGGTCACCATTATGGAGGTGAGTGTTTGTTTTAGTTGGGCTCTTGACCCTTTTATTATTAACTTTACATTTTAATTGGTTGTTGCATCTGAGTTATACCTGCCAGATGAACAAAGAGACAATTTATATGATGGTGTTGGTCATATTATGAAATTCATTTGAAATATATGTTCGTGGTTAATTTTGTAGGTCACAACATAACTGAGATTCTACATAAATATCCAGAATGTCAGATATAATATAATGGATTTCTACAAGTTGTTAAAAAAAAAAAACTTCTTATAGGCACACATAAACCTCAAAATTCAGTCAATGCTTCTCAACAATGGTGACGAGCAGAATATTAAATTAGGAAAAGTAAATTACATAGACAATTCAGATCATAATTTATTCATACCGCAATGCATGATGGGAGCCATTAATGAGTTGTGATTGGTGGAAACAAGGATTATTAATGTCACCATGGTTGAGATACACAGGCTGATTATTGATGTCTGTGTTTCTAAATAAAGTTGAAAGTGATTTGATCAGAATAGTTGTTATTAAATATTTTCGGTTAAAAGAAAAATACGGATATGCTGCACAATCACTAAACTGTTACTAACAAGTTATTTTTCAGATTTTTCAGAGCACAGCATGATTATGTCAAAACATAACCAACAATGTCAGATCACTGTTTTCTTTGTTCATTTGACTGTTATAAATTAATAAAAGCAGACAAACAAATTTAAAGTGAAAGTATAAGTGTCAAGAGCCCAACTAAAGCAAACACTGATCTCCATAACGGTGGCTTACAATTTGTGATTTTCTCCTTCAGTGATTCTGCTTGTGATCATCAGGTGTCTTCAATAATGCTCAATCATCACTCAATTATTCACTTAATTATCTCATTAACTTTAACACTGTATCAGTGTTACTTTTAACACCCTGCTGGTGGTTCCCATATAAACACCGAGCGGTGTTAAATTTAACACCGGGGAATTTACTGTGTAGCGTGAATGGGAGGTCGTTGATTTGGCCTTGTTGTGGTGAACATCTGGGAGCACTTTGCCAGTTTTCAACTTTGAATCTTCTGTTAAAATGAATGTCTTTCAGTCAATTTTTATGCAACAAGGTTTCACACACCTATTTAAAGCTTATAATGTGTAGTTTAATGCGTGCCTAATCAATTTCCTGTAACCTCGTTCAGGGAGTTAAAATTACCGGAAAAAGGACAGAAAGGCACCGTTGAGCTCACAAAAGCCCTATGTCCTCGTGCTGTGTTGGCGGTGATCCTCAGCTCTTCATCACGGTTGGCTCTCTACAAAATTAATTCACTTCTTCTCGATGTGATCGTTTTTAGGAAATTGAAATAAAGACACCGATCTGTTTTGTACATGATCGCATCCAGGTAGTTGCCTATGGATTTCTGTGTCGAAGGTAGGGTGGCCATACGTCCGGATTTTGGCCGGACAGTCTGGATTTTAAGCTCTGTGTCCGGCGTCCGGCGCAGCCTCAAGCCGGACACTCATTTGTCCTCCTTTTTGGAGTTGATCTGAATCGGCCAAAAAAAAAAACCGCTCTGGAATCTTTGAGACGCAGCAGCAGCATAGCGTCTAATGCCGTAGATCTCTAGTCAAACACATGATTGCAGGGTTGCCAACTCTCACGCATTGAGCGTGAGTTTCACGCAAAATTGAGCCAATTCTCACGCTCTCACGCCACACCCCCGATTTCTCACGCTGAAGTGTGAATCCGGCCGGTCAAATCCCTGAAAGATGAGTTTATCTATAGATCTACCTGATGAGCCACTCGTGATCGACTAGTTTTACCGCAATTTAGTTAAAAAATACACTAATCTAGAGCTTAGCTCCTAACGTCACGGACGCAAAGCTAGGACTGGAGCAAAAGCCCGTTCCTCTCTGCACTCTAGTCTTAGTGTTCTGTTATCACTCCACTCTAATCCACTACGGGTTTTCCAGTCTCACTCACAAGAAAAAACTGCTCCGTGTTCAATCTAATTTAAAAAAGATAATCTTATGTTTTATTTTTTTTATATATCACAAACGTATGAATTTATAATACTATATGTAATGCTCTGGAATTCTACATGTTTAATAAATGTTCCAACTGCTTACACAAGGAAACAGTATGGGAAAGTGCACCCAGGTAAAAATAAGAATTTGACAAATTCTACAAACAATCTTAGTTTGCCAACAGTTAATAATATATATATATATATATATATATAATAGAATTATAGATGCAGCACGACGCAACCCCCCAAACGAAATATGAAATATGAATATGTATTGGGTTTAAACCCCCCCCCCCCCCCCCATCCTCCTTTTCAGTGTTATGGAAATGGCCTCCCTAGTCGAAGGCATAGCTAACTAGCAAACTGTAGGCTGTAGTAACTAATAGTACTGACAGTAACTCGCGATTGAGGGGCGAATGCGCTCTATTGTTAGGGGAGAGATCAGCCTCAGTGCGTCATCAAATATGGTCGTGTCCACGAGCTCATGGGCTCCAGTGAAATAGCAAGTAAAATAAATCAAATAAAATAAATAGTGAAATAGCAAGGGTGAAAAACTGTTTAACGGTCTAACTCCATATTTCAGTACTTCACAGTTCAAAGTCTTTGTAATATGTTTTAACAATACATTTGTAACATTTATAATGTGTTAAGAATTTTTTTGTTGAATTGCCTTTAAAGAGATTTTAAAATGAATGTCTTTCATTCAGTTTTTATGCAACAGCAAGGTTTTGCACATCTATTTACAGCCTAAAATGTGTAGTTTAATGTGTGCCTAATACATTTTCTATATCTCGTTCAGGGAGAATAATAAAAATTAAAGGAGAGAACAGGCTTCATTGTTCATTAAAACAATGTCCAATCAGACTGTGCCTTACATCATTGGAAAGCTCATGTAAAGTGTTTCATCTGCAGTTTCCAAATATATGAATGACTTTAGGGTATCTTGTTCATCAAGTGAAAGAGGACAGGTTTAGTTGTCGTGAATCCAGGGAATGTCTAATCAGAGCGATCCTAATATTATTGGAAAGCTCATATTTTGCCCTTTCACATGATCCCAAGCTGACTATTGTACATTGTTACTGGCCCGAGAGAACGGTCAAATTGCTGTTGATTTAGGCCTCTCTGCTGGGTGGTGAAAGCACAAAAATGGCTGTACGAATTTGTTCATTGTTTGTGAAGGCAATGTCCTATCAGAATGAGTCTTGCATCATTGTAAAGGTTGTGTTTTGCATTTTCACATAAGTCTGAGCTCACTATTTCATGTTGTTCTAGGCCCGAGAAAATAGGGATCAAATAGGTGTCGATTCAGGCCTTTCTGCTGGCTGGTGAAGGCACAAAAATGGCTGTACGAATTTCTTTATTGTTCATTGAGGCAAAGTCCCACCAGATTGAGCCTCACATCATTGTAAAGCTCATGTTTTGTCATTTTACTTGAGGCCAAGCTCTCTTTGATGTGTTGTTCGAGGTCCGAGATAAAATGGGGTCACGTCGGCCACCATTAAGGGCACAAAACGCACAAAAACGCTGCTCTTATGGACAGTGTACATGTACACATACAAATCTTTATGTAATCATAAAGTTCATGTTATGCTGCTCGCAACGAGCCCAAGCATGTAGCTGTGTTTCGTCCGCCGAGCGCAAAATCCCCCTTCAAACATGAACCATCCTCGCGTACCAATCAGTCCCTCTCGAAGAGAGTCAGGCCAAAATCGTAAAAACGTTCGTAAAAATCGACCTGAACGCTGTACGTCGAAACCAAAGGCACAGATGTTCTCTGTAGAGTGGGCCGGACGCTCCAATGCCAGACTCAGTGGGATCTGGCACTCTCACGGGTTTCTACAAATCCCAGAGAGTGCTCGCTCAGCTCACGGAGCGGTTTCCAATACCGTGAGGGTCCTCGCACGCCTGGATAGTACGGGGCGCGAGACCAATGAATCAGGTGGCGTTTCGCCATTCGAACACACCCACTCTCTCTCAGGCCGCGCGCCACTCTGCTGGGGAGGTACCGATCGGTTCTTTTTTAGGCTTCACTCTGAAAAATTTGTTCCATACAAAAATAAAAATGATTGGCGTCATCTCGATCCCACCAAGACGGTCGAAGTCAGACTGGTTGAATTTGTTTTGCAAACTGACAAACTGATGGTGTTTTGACTGATTTCAAAAGCACAAAAGAAAACAATAATGTCTTTATGCCCAAGAAATGAAAATTCAGATGAAGTTGACTTTATTTTACAAACTAACACCGTTTCTTTTCAGTTCAGTCCATTAAGAGTACTGAACATTGTACATGATGTAAAAGATCAAAGCAATCCAGATGAGATTGTTGAAATGGCTGAACCTTGTGAAACCAAAGATATCGTTGGGCATGGTAACTGCTTTTTCAGATTGGTAGATTATGCAGTAAGTGTAAGTGAACAAGAACATAGAAAACTGGGACGCGCTGTTGTAACACATCCTCCAGGATAAAAAAAAAATGAAATATGCCGGAACTTGGGCAACAGAGCTAGAAATACAAGCAGCCATTGATTTAATTGGTGTGGAAATATTTACATTCAGTGAAGAGAAATGGCTTAAATAGTCAGCCCGCGTTCCCGCGTTTTGATAGTTTTTTTTATTTTTTTTCACATAGCTGCAGAGACTTAAAATACTCCATCATTAATGGTTATATAAACAATTCAATACATGATTATAAACTATAGAGGGTCTTCTTTTTAGTGTACACTCTTTTTGTTTTTGTTTTTTTCAACCGATAATGTTCTGGGAGGCCATTGTTGCTATTGTAACGAACTACACTTTTACATGCCTCTGATTGACAGATAAATCATGCAATCTTATTTCACTGTTGAGTTTTTTTTTTCAGCTTTGTACAATATTTGCTTCATACATTTACTGTAGTTCAATTGTATTGTTAAAGAGGGCAAGTTTTACCATTTAATTGAGCTGTGTATGAGTTTTAGACACATTGTTGTAGTGATTCTAGCAAAGTTGAATAATTTATATTGATTCTACTCAAGTAAGAGTAAAAGTACCATATTTTAATTATACTAAAGAAAGTGGAAAAAAGAAAAATCTACTCAAGTGCTGTAATGAAAGTATTTGTAATGTTACTTTTCATCCTCTGATAAACAACAATATATATCCCATTTCAATATTGTTAAGGTATGATGTTTGAATTAGGGATGTAAAAATGTTGTCAAAATAAGGTGTTATTTCTAGAGTTGAGCCGGATACTCGGCTGAAACGAGTATCCGGTACGGATAAAGCACTTTTGTCGAGTACGAATATTATACGAGTAATACGAGTCAATATCTGTGCTCGGATAAAAAAAAAAAAAAGTTATGTTGAGATTAAGGCTGAGCGATATATCAATATAAAAAAATATATATATTTTTAAATGTGATATGTAATTAAACCATATTGCATATCGATATAGGCTATTCAGGTTTGCGCTGTGATCCTTGCTCCAAGCAAGCTGCTGAGTGCTGATCCAGAGCTCTCTGCACTGCTCCCCGCGCCCCAGCCACTCCTTTTCCACTTTGTGTGCTTGATTAAAGCATGTTATGTTATGAAATAAAGTCTTTCACCTCAGCAAAACGGACTTTCTGTCCTGTCACCCGTTATACTGTAACGTTAGTCGTAGCGCACACTCAATTGCACGCGCAAATGCGGCGGCGCGCGCTGGATCGCCTCTGTATATAAAGTGCAAAAGAAACTATACGAGCATGCAACACCGTTACGTTGTAAATTACACGAAATAAAAGCAATGCAGTTATGATTTTCATTCTATTCACCAGAGCAGTTTCCATGTTTCATAAACAGTTCTTGTTAGTATTGTGTATTCACTATTCACCATAGTAACTGTCGTTTCTATATTAACCCCTTAATGCCCCTATTTTTCTTTGTGTTATTTTTTATATTTTTTTAATGACTGTAATGGCTCATACCAACGTTGTATTAACAAAATAAATAAACCAATTAATAAATCACAATTACAATTCCAAGGGAATAATCTGCAATGAAGATTTTTGTCATAGCTAATCATGCAGCCCTAAGGTGAAGAAACCTGTTTATTATTTATTCATTTGGTTTGGCAAATGTTCAAGTTTCAATAAAACTATACTTGTGACATGTCATATTTGGCTTTGACTGAACATTTGCTCTCACTTTGCAGAAAAAATATCGGGATATATTTTGTATATCGAAATTCAGCCTAAATATATTGGGATATGACTTTTGGTCCATATCACCCAGCCGTAGTTGAGATGAATACTCTTGTTCATTACATTTTACTTCATAATTGCAGCCACATGCTGTATTCATTGTTGCAAAACTTGTTTTGTAGTTCGTTTGTTATCGTGATCAAAACCATTGATCTGAAGCTCAATGCTGATGCTGTCATGTAAATAGTTTTATTTCTTATCAGCAAAAAATAAAGCAATTTCAGATCAACCCATATCAATTGCATGCTTAAAATAACATACCGGTTAAAGCCCCGCCCATTTCAAGACTACCCGACCCACTTCCGGGTTTAGGCCCCGCCCAGTCCGAGTACAGATACAGATACAGATAATTCATATGGTTATACAGATACAGATACAGATAATGCTGTACTCGCTCATCCCTAGTTATTTCTCTCTCTCACCCCCTTTTAAAATAGTTAGGGCAGCAGAAGTGTGGCCATCTACTTACACTCATAGTAGGGCTGAACAATTATGGAAAATAATCTAATTGCGATTGCGATTTAATATGCAATTTAAAAAAAAATTATTTACCTTCTGTATTATTTGACAAAGACAAGCAATAAATCATTGTACAGTAGGGATGGGAATCTTTAGGCAGCTCATGATCCGATCTACTTTTTTTATTAATTAATCTTAATAACACTTAAAATATGTATTTAATTACATGTGTATATGTGTAAAAACACATACTTTAAAAAATGATTATAAAAAAAAACAATTAAACCAATGTTAAGAATTTTAAATCAGCTTTATAAAATAATATATCTTCATAATATAAAATCTAAACAAAGAGAAAAAAAAAAAGCATTACAAGCAATAAAGAAAGAGTGGTCTCAGTATTTAAAAGTAGACTGTCTTAATGTTTATTATTCAAGAGCTGGAGTGATTTCCCCCTCAGTTTAGATATAAGCTGCATTCACACTAATGCACATATCTCTTGAAATTGTAAATGTGGTTTGTCCTGTTGGTTTAAGAACTGACCGTGTTTACATTAATTTCACGTCATAAAAGCATTTTGACATGCAAGTTTATGCACATTTAACTAATGATTCGCTCACGGCCGCATGCACGAGCGCTCTTCACAAAGCGCGCGTTAGTATTTTAAAATGAAAGCAGCCTTCTCAGTGATTTTCATAGTTTTAATATATAAGCCAACTGCATTCCAAAATTATAATTATTTATGTTTGCAGGATCACCACCTTTGTGAAGGGGGAGAACATTGGCAGATTTCCAAATGGCCGGTACTTGATTCGTAGCTAAAGAATGGTTAATTAAATGTGCAACTGGGTTGGCTATGAAATCTGCAGCCATTTAAAAAAAAAATAAGGCTCCAATTTGTCTAAACCTGATGATTTTTTCAGATCTAGATCCTTCAAGGCCTTCCTTACTTCTGATACAGTTTTTGTCTTGAAATAAAATGGTTGTGCTGACATTAACTGATCAACAGGACAAGCAATAGGAGAGCTGGAAAGCTGTTTTTTTGTTTGTTTTTTGTTTTTTGTCAGCAACAAAAGATGGTAGTTCTGAATCTGTTTTTGCTTCTATTAATATTTTAATAGTTTTCCAGAACTTTAAAGGGTTGTTCAAAATCTGATGTTTCAGTAAGGAAAAAAAGCAGAATTAGCATTTTGGATTTTTACAGTGCATAAATTATGTAAATGCCGAAATTTCAACCAGTCAGACTCAAGATTTGACTTTCTAGCCTGAGCCCAGGCTTGGTTTCGCTCTTGAAGAAGGTCAGACAATTCATTATTAAACATTATTTCGCCCTTTTACTCTGTGTTTATGCTTCTTTACCAGGCCTGTAAAACCATCATAAAAAAATGTCCAAGCATTCTCAACATCATCAATAAGGCTAATTCTTCCCCAAACAAAAACATACAGATCAAGTAGAAAACCTTGCAATGAAACCTGGTTCATTACCCTCTTAAAGATTATGAGTGGCCTTTGTTTTAGGATTTTATTTGTTCCTTACTGATGCTAAGAAAATGATTGCTAATATAATTTGAAAAAACAAAAACAAAAAAATAAACACTGAGGCACAACAGAGAAAGAGTTTTTATGAGGGACATTTGTAAGAATAAGACAAATTATGAAATATTTTTGGTTTGTTCTAGTGGTGCTTTCCACAATCTGAGAAAGATAAAAAGAATCACAAAATGATCAGACATTGGCAAAAGCCAATTCCAGTTAAGATCTCCTAAAAACAAATTCATTATAATTTAAACTTATTAATAACTCCCTCAATGAACAAAGAGTGCCACCATCAGCTGAAGGGCTGAACAACCAACAACTGTGACGTGAAGACTCTTAGAAACTTCTAAGTTAAGGGCCAACAACTCAAAGAGTCTGCTTATTGACTGAGACAATCCCATTCACAATAAATGACTTTTTTTCACATATATTGCAACACCTCCACCCTTTTTATTCGGTCTGTTCTGAATAAGTTGAACCCATCTACAGACACATCCTTATCAGAAATAGAGTTGTTAAGTCATGTTTCACTTCAAACATGAACATAAGCATTGGTTTTAAGTGAACCACATCTATTTTGCCAACCAGACTATGAACATTCAAATGACTATCCTAATTAATGATCTTGCATCACCACATCTTAAACAATGTTTGACTTTCTGTAAGGACAATTCTAGAGAATTCTAGGAAATTCTAAGGGTGACTGTTGAGTTAGATTTAAGAAAACGGTCTTAGAGATAATCAGCTTTTTCCATTTAGAGCAACAGAAAGATGGAATTCAGTTCCTGTTCATATTAGAAAAAAATTAGCATTTTAAATAAAAATCACCCTCCTTACAAAGCAAAGACAACTTTTCCACCTTTTGTTGTTAGTGTGCAAAATGTTGAAAACTTTGAATAATGAACCATTTTATGATACAGTTGAGGAGAAAGCCTCAAAGCTTCATTTCACCATGACTAGTAGTTGATTTCAAAATCAAATAAGTAAAAATAAACAAATAAACTATTATATGCACACAAGCTTTAGGCTATGACAATAATTTGACACAAAACACAGCAATCTCTCTCTGTCCAACTCTCTCTAAGAGCTCCTAAAGCACTCTGAGAGGCCCTTTTAAAAAGGCCAAGCCCCTCCTATTTAGATTAAACCATTTAGTAATTAAAGGTAATTAAGAAATTCAAGAAAGATAAAAAATAGGATTTAACAGTAACAGAGAGGTAAACTGTTATAATAATTAAAAATACATAAACATTTGAATAAAAACAGAATCTATTAATTAATAATGTTCAATAATGTTCAACCTAGAATTAAATAGATCACCAATCTCCCCCTCATACATGAGAACAATGGACTGTGCCTTCTATTGGCGGGAATGAGATAGTGACTGGAAGTTCAGTTCTTTTCCACGAACCGGTAAAAAAAAAAACGGTTACCAGTTCTTTTACGCAATGACGTCACTTCTATCTCCAAGGTGGATAAACAATACATATACAATACATAATTAAAATAAAGTAATTTGTAATCATAAATTCACCCCATCATTCAAGTCCTCAGTTCACTCGTGTTCATGTTTTATTACTATCATGCATGCTTAGTATCTCCAGCTCATTGGTTCTCCGTATCAAATGTGTCCGAAAGAAACAGTATCAGTGTGTGTAAGTCTGAGCTGAGAACTGCTGAAACCTGAATATACACAGTCGACAAAGCTGAAGTTGAAGTTAACCAGTCTGAGACTTTATTCAATTCAGCAGTAAGTTACATGGTTTTACTTCGAGTTTACTATATTATACTATACTCAACTATTAATATAGTATATTAATGTACTATTTAACTATATTTACTGCTAACATAGAGGAACAATTTCAAAAACTGGTACTGAAAGGACTTAAAGGTTGTAACAGCGTTTGTGGGTAATGTCACTTCTGTTTGTGTTTGAGGCGAGATCCCAAACTTAACAAGTTAGCTCGGCCCTCCCTCCCGTTTTGTGCATCATGAAAAAAAAGATCATGCACGCGTATTAAACACACTATTTTCAGATTGACGGTCAACCTCAATGATGTCCCAGATAGCAAACTGACATTGAATCAACGTGGAAACATGACATCGAAACAACGTTGATCTGACATTGTTTTGCTCATCGAATTAACGTTGAACCAACGTCAGGCGCGTCATTCTTTCAAAACTAACGGAAAATCAACTTGAAATCAACGCGTTGATTCAACGTTATGAAAGCAAACCAATTTTCGATTTTCATTTAGCTTTGAAGAATGCCGCGTCTGACGTTGGTTCAACGTTAATTCGATGAGCAAAATCAACGTTGTTTCAATGTCATGAGAGACGTCGTTTCCACGTTGATTCAATGTCAGTTTGCTGTCTGGGGTCTCATTCTGTGAACTGTAAAATGTGAACTCGGCTGCTTTGGATTACAAAGTATAATGATATAAAATCTTCAGTCGAGCCATGTCATATCATATGGCTAGTTTTGCTGGTGCTTCACTGGAAGCAGCGGTGTGATAAAATAGCTACACATCTAATGTTATGGGGAAAACACAACAGCTATCTGGAATAATAACAGCTTATTATTATTATTTGGCTAAAGTTAGTCCTGAACTTAGGCTAATGTTAGTGTTATTGCTCAAAGTAGACGCAACTCACACACTAAATCCCGACAATCTGATATTCGCTAGAGCAGAGTTTAGTCGAGCGTCGCTCATATTTTTTTAAAGAATTATATTTTCCCACACAGTTCACATACAAAAAAGTCAGCACTAGAAGCTCCTCACCTGTCCAGAAGAAACAGTGCAACCTCGGCGTCTGATTGATAAATGTTCAATTCATTGAGTTCTCTCCACCGTTCAAAAGCCTTCTCAATTATTCGTTCCTTTGACGAAAAACGACGGTATTCCCTCGCCCTAATCCTCCTTCTCTTCTTGAGGATTGCCTCTTCCATGTTAAAGGAGTAGTTCAAACCATTTAAAACACTGCAACCAGAAATAATTTATTCATTTAGAAATTGTTAATCATGAAATACATTATATTTCTGTCAAGTCAGATTGTTTCAAAGCAGCTTTACAGAGATAAACATAATAAGGTAACAGATTGGTTTAGTTTTTATAGCGGTTCTTGAATGTTATTTCCAGCTAAAGTTAGTTTTGATTGATTAATTTCTGTCGAAATGGTTGTAGAAAACCTTTTTTTTCTAACGTGTAGCGTAGACCAGGAGACTCGGTTTGTATCTTTTTAAGCAGGATTCTTTTATTGCTGTTGCATCACTGTAGTCTGCTTTGTCAAAAAAAAAAAAAAAAAAAAAAAAGTCCAACTAAAGCAGTTTATGTTGTGTTTTATATACATTTCAAGAGGGAGGGATGATATAGAGGTGGAGACCCTCTGAAACAAAGCAAATGTAAACAGTGGCGGATCTACTCTGAATTACACCCAGGGCGAGACCCCCTTCGAGCGCCCCCCCCCCAAAAAAACAAACAAACAAACAAACAAACAAACAAAACAAAACAACAACAACCCAACAATAAAATCACATACCGTTCATTTGAAAAACACAGTTACAGTTTTTCTCAATTGCTTTGGCTCAGTTCTCAAATGTTTTTTTTATTTCCCAAAACATTAAGTTCAGATCTCTGAACAATTCGCTTCTTTTTCACATCAGATTGGAATTTCTTATTGATTTGAGCAAATTGCAAATGCTTTGGCACATGTGTGCAAAGAGTACATACAACTGTCTGCAGTTTGGACAACAAATAATTGCATATGGCTTGTTGTTCAAAACTGATGACCCGATTCTCACTTATACTGTCAAACACTTCAGAACTTCTCAGACATTTTTTATTGTGTAAGCCATCACATTCAAAACGATCTATTCAATTATCATTATTAGTACACATGAATGTACTGTTTATTCTAAAATATATCTGACATTGACATTGTTTGTAGTGTTTGCTAAATTGGCACATGACCTCTAATTGCATTCGCAATCGAATTGCAAATTACCTCTAATATGAATCAACCATTTAACCAATCAACTTTGGGAGTATATATATATATATATATATATATATATATAGATTATATATATATATATAGAATGGAGGACATTCACAACCCTGAACTGCAGCAACATGCTCATGGAAGAGCAATTGGAAGGCGTGTTAGAATACGGTAGAGGAAGAAATAATCGAGGAAGAGGTGGAAATAGAAGAGTCAGAGTCTCTGATGAAATCAGAGCCACACTTGTGGATCATGTCATAAATCTGACCATTGCAGGGGATGGGTGCAGCATTCAAGGAGATTTTTTCCATGGTGTGTGGCAATGGTAACATCAGATGTGATGTTGATGAAAATCTTTGGCCTGACCAACGTGAGCGACAAGATGTCCACCAAGAATAATTTGTTTCTTTTTTTTTTCCATGAATGTTATTTGTTGTTTGTGTATTTGTGGTAATACACAAATATGAAATGTAAAGTGAAATTTTGTTACTCTTGTCAGTTACTTTACATGTACAGTAAATGCACTTGTATTGTGTATATACACATGAAGTACAAAAATAAACACTGTAAACACTGTTTTTTCCTTTTTTTTCTAACTAATATTGACTTTTCTCAACAAATATGAGATTTGTTTACAATAAACCCTTAATTTTCATGGTTGACTGTTGTGGTGAAAAAACAACTAAACATTTTGACCAGTGTGGCTCACACAATGACAAAAATACTTTAGATTTTGGTGGCCTTGGCCAAATTATTGACAAAATAACTAGGTTTTGAAGCATGAATTAAATGTTTTGGGTGAGTAACTACATTTTGCAGACATGCTATAAAGTTTTGAAGTTCCTGCAAACAGTTGTGACATTTGCACTCACAGTTTAGAGAATGTTAAGACTGTTTCGAAAAATGTGCCAAAGCAATTGAGAAAAACTGTAATAGAATCCAGTTATTTTGCTAGTTTAATCTAACTTTTAAGAGAGGAAGTAACCATAGCGCATTAGTTATTGCCTTAAATTATATGCATGGCACACTTTTAGTTATGGCTTGTTAAACAATATTTGTCACGAAATGGAGTTTTTAAAAGTAAAAGGGTCTGAGAGATACTTATTTAGTAACACAATACTTATCTCTTATCTCTTAAATAATTTTGAACAGCTCTCATATTAAACACTATCCAAACTGTTATAGACCTAAAATAGCTTTTGTAGCCCTATGTCACTCTTAAAATGTTAGAATGTTAGAAAATAGAAAATTGTACTTTGCATATAGGCTACTGTAAAAAGACAAAGTTGATCATTATGTAAATTATTTTCATTTCATGAATATAGTGACCAACATGATCACATACACAAAAAGCCTAATACACAATCAATTCACCAAGTTAATAACATTAAAGATTTGTTTTAAAGGAGTGTCTTTTATCTTACCTACTAAACTTAAAAAAAGGTTAACACAAAAAGAGATTTTATAAAAATATAAACCTCATATTTCAGCATTCAATCATCTCTATAAAAAGAATGAGTCAATAAAGATACATTCCTGACATTTATAATGCACAGTCGCTTATCTTTTATTATTAATAGTAAAATTTGGACCGATTTGCCCATGGCTCTCGTTGTTATACAACCATGCACTGGGCTCTCCACATGCAATGACAAAGAATATTTAGTAGCTAATGTATTTCCACCACAGAAAAACGCTTGCTGCAGCTCTGCTAAAAGATTTTTTTATGGAGAAGAGAAAAAACACCCAAGTTTTTGGGTGCACGAGCACTCCCATACTGAAAAGTTTATGAGCGCGCCTCCCGCGAGCGCATAATGAGCGCGCTTCCCGTGCGCCTAATCGCCTATTTGAAATAACGACCTCGAGCGCGCAAAAGACGCGATACGTGAACTAATCAAGAGACCCCCTTGATATCGCTTTTGTGCACGGCACCTTCTCAGAAATTAGGGGCGCCATTGCCAATAATTGAATCGAAATGGTAAAAAAAATAGAAAACCTTCGAGGCACAGAGGATTTTTTTTAACTGCTCGTGCGTGCCGCCCCCCATGTGACATGAAGAAATACCGCCCCGGGCGACTGCCCGGTTCGCCCGTGCCTAGAACCGCTACTGAATGTAAATGCATGTCTAAATTAAACATGTTAATACAATTTGTAATAATACATTTCCCCCTTTGAGAGTACTAAATAACTCTCACAAAATACAAACTTAGACACTTTTATGTTTCTCCTCCTTATACATACACCTAACACTTTTTTGCATTCTTCAATATACCTTTTCTGGGTGAATACCAAATTTCCATGTCAAATTCAATCAGACTGACTCAGTCACTATGGAGTAGAGATGCAAATTATCTATTAATTAATTAATCATTAGTTGATCAACCTTATCGATCGATTAACGATTAACTGATAACGTGATAAGCGCCTATTTTCCTGAGAATGTAAATTTCTCACGGTATCAATTTAACAAAAAAAGCTAAATATTGCTTATATACTGAATAAAAATACATTATATTGCTCAATTGATGTTTTATTTTAACAGTTGGGCTACGTCACAGAATAATGGCATTTATGTAGTTTAACAAAATAAATTGTGCACAGAAAATTAAAATACATAAAAATAATTGTGCACTGGCTCACTTGTTGCATGTGAAACATTAAACAACATAAAATAAATTTTAAATAAATATATATATGGGTAGACTTATCCTACATACACTACATTAAGCCTACATATTAGAGATGCACCGATTACAGTTTTCAAGGCCGATCCCGATTTCCGATTTTTCCTTTGTTTGACCTGCCGATACCAATTTTAGCCGATTCCGATTTAATTTTTTTAAACCACTTTACAACACACAAAAATGTATTTTCGGGAAGTCACCTGTGGGGGAAAAAAACAATCCGAGGCGACGGTTTTGCAATCCGTCCCCTCAGTTTATAAACTGTACTCACGGATTCTTAAACTGTTCCCTCGGTTTAACAATTCGTGCCCGCGGATTAATAAACCGTACCCACGAGTTCCTAATCCGTGCTCTCAGATTTGTAAACCGTGCCCTCAGTTTTTGCAATCTGTACCCACAAATTCATAAACCGTGCCCATGCTTTCACAATTTCACTCACGGATTTGTGGCTCGTCCCCGAGAATGTGCCGCATGATTCAACCAGGCCTCCTGTTTAGATGCGGGATGCATTGTTTTTAAAAGGACTTCACATACAAAAAAATAAAAATAATAATATATAGCCTAACACAAACACAAAGTTATAGGCCTATAAAAATAAAACATTCATAAATTGTTTTATGATTAACATATTCCTGTCTTAAGTGAACTCATTTAAAGTTATAAATGCAAATAGGCCTAATAATAATATGCTATTATTATTACATTTAGGCTACATATTTAGGTATAAGATGCTTTTATCAAAAAAAGAAACAAAGCAATTCATCAAATGTCAGTCATAATACAAGTTAGACAATAATAATACAGGGCTGAGATTATAACAAATAAACACTAGATTTCGACGCATAGGCTATCCAAGTTTTGCCTTTAAATTAAACATTTAAAATATTCGCAAATTAATATGAAAAAAAAAATTGATTTTACTTTCTAAAAACTATATTTTGCCCACAATAAATAAACAGTTTTCTAGTGTCGGGCTAAACATATCTCCATCTCCGCTGTAAAGCTGACGCACCTTTAGAGAAATGAGACGCGCTCCGGAGTGCACTGATTGTTTTTATTTTGCTTTACAAATACACATCGTTTTCTTGTTATTGTGAGTGTACACAAAAAAAGTAGTTGCAAAAAATGTATTATGTATAATGTATTTTTTCTATATGACCAGAAATGCTAGATTATTTTAAATTGTTCCACTGTTGATAGGAACATGCGTGTTTGCGGCCGCAGTGACATGCAGTGCGCGCTTCACACAAACAGTTGGATATGCGTTAAAAACCTGTGTTTGTTTGTTAGAATCCTAGCCCATTATTATTGTTTAAGACTGACATTTGACGAATTGCTTTGTTCTTTTTTTGTGGATAAAAGCGTCTTCTAAATAGGTCTATGTAGCCTAAATGGATTTTGATTTGATAGCTAATTATTATTTGCGTTTATTACTATGAATGAGTTCACCGAAGACAGTAATATATTTTTACCATAAAATAATTTATAACCAAAAACTTATAACCAAAACTTTTACAGTTTTTGAACTGTGTTATTATTTTTTTTTTTTCGCTTATTATAGTAGGTACTGAGCTTTTTCCTCTAAAAATGGACTTCAAAGATAAAAGTATCCTAAATGTAGTTTTTTTTTAGAAAATGCAAGAAATTATCCATTTTAAAAAAGGATTTTAAAAACAATGCAATGCATCCCGCATCTAAACAGGAGGCCTGGTTGAATCATGTGGCACACTCTGGGGGATGAGCCACAAATCCGTGAGTAAGGATTACAAACCCGTGAGTACAGATTGCGAAAGCGCGGGCACGGTTTATGAATTTGAGGGTACAGATTGCAAAAACTGAGGGCACGGTTTACAAATCTGAGAGCACGGATTAGGAACTCGTGGGTACAGTTTATTAATCCGTGGGCACGAATTGTTAAACCGAGGGAACAGTTTAAGAATCCGTGAGTACAGTTTATAAACTGAGGGGACGGATTGCAAAACCATCGCCTCGGATTGTTTTTTTTTCCCCCACAGGTGACTTCCTGGGCTCCATAGCAATTACTTGTACATCAACGGCAAGTTATATTTCTCAAACAGTTCAACTCTCATCTGACACTTGTCCAGCCGGGCTAAACAGGACATGTGGAGCGAAACGATTGGGAAATTATATATGGGCACCGAAAACCGTGCTTCACTGCTGCTCACGCGCTGCCCCGGCTCGACGCTCACGCGCTACTCCGGCTACCGGTGTGAAACGGCCTTAATTCATGAGGTTTACTACGTCATTGCGTTCCATGTGCAGTCTCATGCGGCGCCCGAGTGCATTTGACCGGCGCAAAATCGGCATATGTCAGACTGACCGGCCGGTCGCCGATCATGTGAAAATCAGCCGATTCTGTTCACAGCCGATCAATCGGTGCGTCTCTACTACAATAATCTATCTGGTAAACTAATTAAATAACAAACTAAAAACACTAGCGGCAGCACTTATGATATGCAAGTGGAACGAGTGGGAATGAGTGGAAATAAGGTGTGGCCCCTTTAAGAGCTGCGCGCTCCCTGTTGAACTATCGGCACTCGGCAGTATTGTATTGAATGTGCCGTTTGCCTCGAACACCCCTTTTGCTGTCTATGCGAAGTGAACACACCATGTATGAAAGTGTGACAGACAGTTGGACTAGTTTTCCGGGAAAAATAACAAACCGGCAGGGGTCCAGGAGATAGGACTAAAAAATGTGAGAAACCCAGGAAAACGGGAGTGTTGACAGGTATGAGCTTAGTTATTGTTAGAATACAGCTGAATTTTCAAGGTTAGCACGTTGTATTGCTGGTAGTCAATATCGATGCACTCCACTCTGTTTTGACCACCTCATGTTTGGTTTCTTTTTTGCCGCCTCAAGTTTGTCGGCTCTCTCGCGTTAGAACATCCTGTCACTTTCGTAATGTTCACTTTCGTAATGTTCACAAGTCATTAAAAAAATCAGGGCAACAGACGTTGGTTGGTTTATAGTCTATATCACAGCCACCGCACTAGACATTATTAGGGGTTCAAGCACGAAGTGCTGAAACCCTATTGTTATTGTTAATTTACACATGATGCAACATTCTCCATGTAAAACTGATCGTGCAGGATGAACCGTAAGTCCTAGAGACTTGAAACTTTGGGAGCTGGTAGTACTCACACAGCGTTACAAAGGCACGCCCCGATCGGCCTCACGGGGGCGCTACAGCAGGCAAAAGTATGAAATGGCTCATAACTCCTCAACCGTCGGTCGTAGGCTCAAGTGTCTTACATCATTGGAATCTTTGGCTCCAGCCGGACAAGATGCATGCCTCGGATTGGCTCGTCACCCTGGGTACATATTCTGGTATTTTGTGTTTTCCGTAAAACCTACTTTTGCGAACTACTCCTAAGTTTTTTGCCTGGCCGGAACCAAACCAATGCGGCGAGATTCTATGGAGTCCGAATGTCAATAATTATCAAAAAAAAGTTGAAATTTGGGTTCACGGTCCCTAAGGGCCGCCAAAACGTCCCAAGTGGGAGGAGCCCCTTTTACTAAATCGCCTATAACTCGTCAACGGAACGAGATATTTGCACCAAACTCAACGCATCTGTGTGAGAGCTCATTCTGTGGTGGCGTTAAAAAGGACGGGCGACTGGCCACTTGGTCGCTCTATAACTGTTAAAAAGGTGCCAAAATGGTGTATTTCTATGGCAAATCCCATGAAATGGCTGAAAGCGGCCCTCTACCTGCCTGATTTGCATAAAACCTCACAAAACCGGGCGTGCGCATGCGTCATCTGACCCAATAGAGGCCTGGAAACTTTTATGGATGTTGGTCCACCGGTGGCCCTTTAACTGTTATAAAGGGGGAAAATGCTCCATAAAATCATATGCAGAATGACATTTAAGTGACTGAAAAATGGTCTGCCCTGCTCAAAACTTCACCAAATTAGCTGAGCATGTGCACCATATTATTCTAAGGAAGCGTGTAAAGTTTTATGGATATCGGGCCATCGGTGGAGGTGGCGCAGTTTAAAAGGTAAAAAATAAAACACCACATTTCCATAAAAAATGAGCTAAAAGGCCAAAAATCGACTCTCTCCACTCCAAGGCACATGTTAAAAAGCTTGATAAAGTTTTTGGAACTCAGCAGCGCAAGCATCAAGTGCGTAGACCCAAAGGTTTTATTTTTATAGGCCTTTTTAGCCCCCTATTATTAGGGGTTCAAGCACGACGTGCTTCCTTAAAATATTTTTTTAAACTCATTTTCCTCATTAAAAAATGTGTAATATCAATGGTAAATCCTTCCATAGTTTCATTATTCTATACATTACAGTCCGATGTTTTGTAGTGCTTTTCGAAACAGGAAATAAAAAACATCTCTTTTTTGCATGCCTGGTGTGAAAACATGAGTAGCACTACTATACAAAAATTGAGAGTACAGGAAATTAGGAATTCTAGACATTCTTATTCTTACATTTTTTGTCTTAATGGACTCGACCAAACCACCATTGTGTTTTGAGTCAAATCCAATGTCTGATTACATTTCTTTTTGTACATCTGTTATAGAATGTGTATTTTGTTTTATTATTAAAAGTTATTTTAGTCAAGGTGAAAGAAACACATGCCGTATTGGGTTTGAGAGTTTTTATTTTTCTTCACAAATTTTATGAAATGTCGGAACTTCACCAAATTTAATCATTGTTGAATCATTCATCCCAAAAGAAACGGTAGGGTGTAACGGTACAAAATTCACGGTTTGCGATTTTGTATACGATACACTGGTGTCACGGTTCAGTTCGTTTTATATACAACAAAAAGAAAGAAATTTTCTTTACATTTTTTTTTCTTTTTAAATTAAAACTAGCATCAAAAAGTATGATCCTTTTTTTTTTACTTTGAGCAAAGCTGGAGCTATACTTGACTCTTCTTAGGGAACATATAAAACAAAAACAGCTCCTTGAAAAAAAATGTAATGTAATATTGTAATAGTTATAAACTACAGTTTATTTTTATTTCAGATTAATATTTTAGGGTAGCAATTTTATTCATAATGTCGATATGAAACCGACGTAACGTAACTTGAAAGCATTGTAGCCTAATTTACTATTCCTGAAAAACTTCCATGGTTACATTTAGTGTTACTACAGTAAATCCATGGTGTTGCTGATCGGTGGACACTGGATAGTTCATTCAAGGCACAATGTTTCTTCCTGGTTTCCACATCAGTGCTGTTTTGATCCATTAATAACGGAGACATGTGAATGCTTCTCACCACTGTAAAGACACAAGGCGGGTCTGATCAGAGGGGGAATTTGCATATCATAATTAATAATTGATAATTAATAATTATTCATACAGATTTGGATCAGACCGGTCTTACATGTTAATTTATTAATTTTACCCATATGCATACATGTGCATCCCCGCAATCAACCACAAATTAATGGTTATTGATTGCAAGGACCACGTTTTACAAGACGGGTAAAATCAATTAGCTCAATTAAGTTATATAGCTTGTGAAAACAAATTCTGTGGCCACTAGAATCTGCCTTCCCTGCTATATAACCAAATACCCTCTTAGGTATTTATAGTTCTGTAAAGCGTGTAGCTTTAAATTGACATTTCATTGACCCGTATCATGAGCAAGACAATCAGTCAAGGTAAGCATATTTTGTATTTAATAAAGTTACTACTTAAGCATTCACTACGTTACAATGATACATGTATTTACAAACATTAAAACACAAACTAAGACGACGCAGAGCGTTTAGACAATGGATACGCGCGAGTTAAGTGAGTTGGAGAGAGAGAGAGAGTGAGAGAGAGAGTGAGTTGTGAGAGAGAGAGTTACGTTCATCAAAACAGTCAACCTTTCTGGACACCACCAAAAACATTTTCTTAATGCTTCTTAGAAGCTCTAAAAGAAGGTATACTTGCAAGGCACATTGGGTCTGTGTGAGTCGTGGGCTCGTTGCTCGACCCGTTCGGGCCACGTGTCGGCTAAAGGTGCGCCGGTCCGGCGCGCGTGCGTCACGTGAAGCGCGGCCGCGGCATGTTTGCGCGGCCCGTCCCGGCTCGTTCATGGCTGCTTTGTTCCGTGGGGAGTCACGTGGCGTTCGTCGGCATTTAGCGCCAGTGTTTGAAAGGCTGAGAGTTTTTGAGGTGACGTTACCCGAGGAGATAGTTCGGCAAAGTCCACTTCCTTTCCTGGAAGACGAACTTGGTAGTCCACTTGAGGAAAAGATGAAACTTTTAGACGAACAAAAGGAAAGATCCATCGTTGGATCAGAGTCCCGTGAGGTTTACATGTTGAGCGCTGGAAAGTTCAGAAGAGAGAGAGGGCGGACCTGCGTTCTCACATTTATCACCTTGGAGAAATCCATCCCCTTCCTGTTGGCTTGAGCCAATCGGAGAGTGGATGTTGCACGCGGGAAGCTTTCTTTTGTTCCTCAGCGCGCGCTTCTCGTGGAAGGGGGTGTGTTAAATGAGGGTTTTGCAATAGCAATTTGATCTTCATTGGCAGTACAACGAATTAAAAATACACTTTACTTTACATCTCTATGCATATTCGAGTGTTTCATTCAATAAGCATTCTAGAGATATCAAGGAACATTATGTTATATCAAAGGAATATACACTTATGTTTCAAATGCATGACGAAGGTATTTTTAATTCCTATTTAAACTGTGATCAAACAAAGTTATTTCACTGTGACATGGGGAAGACACATATACATAAAAACCATTGAAAACATTTTGTTGAATGTTTTTAAACACCAAAAGTCCTTCTCTTTGTTCAAAAACATTCCACACATTCCGATGTGTGGGGGAAGTGAAAGGTTTGTGTGTGTGTGTATGTGTTGATGTAACTCGCCTGGCCAAGATTCATTACATCTCCCCCTTTTCGTTAGGTGAAGTCCTTGTGTGACTTCATCGAACGACACCATCGCAATGGATGGATGGCAGGTGAATCATGAGGGTCAGGTGGCAGGCGGCGGCTAGGCTGAGGTAGGGGCTCAGCTTGCTGAGGTTTGACGCAGTCTCCAGCGTGGTACCCTCTTCCTGAGGGTCCCGTGGTGGCTGTGGAGGTTTGCATTTCCTTGCCTCTTGTGCAGCGTGGATGTCAAGTGTCAGGGTGTGGTTGATTACCGTAGAGGTACCCAGTGCAGAATCAGCTGCAGTCCAGGATTGGACTACCGGTGAGGCAGTTGTGCAGTGCAACAGGTGTGCAGTTGAGACACAGCGGTCACTGGGAACAAGTCCAGTTTGGCTGGACCCCTTCTATCATCGTTCATAATTCCAGTTCTGGAATCAGGGTGAAATCGTGGGTTTCGTCCCGGCTGGGACTTGACTCAGGCTCGGTTGCAGCAGGGTAGCTCGGGTCTTGGAGCAAAGGCTGCTTGGTGAATTTTAGCAAAGTCATTCTGGCAGACAGTGAACAGTTGTCTCGCTGGAGCTCACTTGTCTGGTTCAGTAGAATGCTGTGTGCGTTGCGGATTTATCACAGTTCCTTTCAATTTCTTGATGGTCTGTGAGGAGGCACTCTGTGTTGTGAGTTACCTTTTGGCTGTGGAATTTCAGTTCGTTTGGTTGCTGGACAGGCCGGTGTTTGACTGCGTACTGACAGCAGCGGCGTGGGAGTCCATTTAGCTCTGCTTGCGTGGCAGTCGACCATATGCTGCCTGATGTCGGACCCGGCGGTGAGGCGGTCGACAGTAGCTGTCCTCTGGTTGGCTGGAGGCACAGGAAGACGACCACAGCAGCATCCTGTAACAGAGACAGGGGAGAGAGAGAGAGAAAGGGAGGAAAGAATTCAGCGGCTGTCGGCTGGGACAGTCTGATGCCTTTGAGGATGCCGAGATGTCCTGGTGCTGCGGTGTGCAGCCCACATGGTGCGTGACTGGGCATACACTGGCATATCCCCCTTTCTGCACCGTGGCAGCACAAGCCGTGGCGAAGTGATGTCACGAGGTGCATGAAACTGAGTTGTAGGGCCGTTGAGCAGCATGTTCTTGGTGTGCTGCCTGATGTGTCCGACGGCAGGCTTGGGAGGTTGGAGGGGTAAAGAGGTGGTAGTTTCAGAGTTCATTTGGTTAGTCAAAGTCTTTAGTGAGCTGAAAGGTGCAGAGAAGCAAGTTCACCTCTCCATTTGGTGCTGAGGCTGTGCCTTCATGGCTGGCTGCGGGAGTTCTTGTGACCTCTGTGACCTGCCAGTTAGGTTCTCTTGACCTGTATGACTGGAGGGGGAGGGGTTCTTGAACTTGAGCTCAGGCATTCAGTTGTTTAAAGTCTATTAAAGGCTCAAAGCGATCTAACAGATCTTGGGCAATCAGAAGTGGGTACGTGATCGTTCGTGATCGGTACCCTGGGTGAATCAGGCTCATAGGACCAAATGGATGAATGGGAGCAACCTGTTTTGAGCCAGAAGTTGTTTTGGCTGTAGGGTTTTCATTCAGCTCACATGTTTGGGCTTTGAGAGTGCGTTCTTGACTCTTAGCTTTAGCGGTGAGTCTTTCGAAGAGTTGGGCTGACATTAGCGTGATGTTTGAGCTAGTGTCTGAGAGGCCTTCGAGGCTCAAATGATTGTCTCTCGTGGTGGCTATGTAGAGTCTTTTCGATGAGCGGTTAGGACCGGTCTTGTGTGGGACACCGGACTGTCATGCTCAGGTTGTGCAGCTGTCAGTTGTGGTGGCTGCTTGGTGTTGTCGCTTTGTGATGCGACAGTGAGCTCTGTGGTCTGATGCTGACGAGCAGTGTTCTGGGTGTCTGGCTTGGGTCTTGCGCTGAGACATAGGATGTCTGACTTGTCTCCTTGTGATGTCTCGTGCAGAAACGCTTTCAGCACCTTCAGGATTTCTGCCGTCTGTGACGTGGCTGCACTGTTGTTATCTGATGTGTGCTCAGACTTGTGCTTACCAGTGGCGTGTTGAGAGGGTACCGCTCTGGGCTGGTTGGGCTTGAGTCTCTTGGTGCTGGGCGGTCCATTCTGGGTCGCCGGCTGGCTTCCAGAAATGTTTCAGAGCTCTTGCTCTGGGGCGTTAGATGAGCACCATGACTGTTGTGTTGCCCTCTGCTGGCCTGGAACGGTTTAACTCTCAGTGAAGGTGTTAGTGATGTATGAGGTGCCTTCTAGGGGCAGCTCTGAGTCGTGCTCAGAGACAGGTTAGTCTGAGGGTTTTTACACAGTCTTTTCGGACAAAGCCTTTGCTTAATGTGAGCTTTGCGGGCCCAGTCTCGTAGCTGAGGTAGACAGGCTACAAGCACAGGCCAGGGTGCTTATCGACTAACTCACTGTGGGATGCAGGTTTTAAGGGAACAAAGTTCTGAAACTGGTATCCTTTTCATACCTGATGGTTTGCTTCTCGAAGTAGGCTTGCCGAAGTCGGTGGAGTTTCAAGTCGGTCTTACTTGATGTCCACGGTGGTGATAACCCTTGGTCTGATTCTGGATCAGGGAGTTAAGCGATCAAAGCTTATTGCAACAGCTGGTAGTCCATTTTGACAGTCTCTGTTTGACGATCTAGGAAGCTGTGCACTTCGCGACTGGACGTAATCCATATCAAGCAGAATCTGTTTCATGCAGTCATGTTGGTTAGACAGTTTGCAAGTGAAAGTCTTGTCTGCATGTCGTGGGTAGATGCAGGGTCCTGAGTGAATCTTGGGACCTTTCTGGTTAGCTTTGTTGCATCCTTTTTGAAGCCATGCCGTTGTTTGGGGCAGTGGTTCCTTGGCAGGTTGAGGTCGGTTTAAGCAGGGGCTCTGTGGCATTCTGGCACACTTGTTGTGAGTGACTAATGCATGGCCCTAAAAGTTCAGAACTACTGCTTAATAAGTTAGTTAAGTGTTTAGCATAAAGCTATGTGTCTCTTGTGTCCTTATCTTAGCTGTGCATGTTAGGGCTAAGTCTTGTGTGGTTCCGAGCGTATTTCCTGGAAAGGACATATCCGAGATAAAATAAATAACATAAGGTGGTCCTTATGACTAAATTATTTCTCTGGACTTAGCTGGTGGTCCACTATGGCTCGACGAAGTGAACAATAATAGGAAAAGGACCGCTTTCTTATTTAAATTCTGCTTATTATCGACCCTCAGGACTCTAGTAGTGCCCTAGTAAATTGTTGAAATTACTTGCGTTGCAGGGTCACAAACGAGTGCATTGGTTGAAACTAAGCCAAAGTAACAAATAAGGGGGTCTCTGTTTCCTTTCTGGGCCCTATTGGGAATAGAACCACACTTGGACAAGAGAGGAAATGAAATTAAATCATATAGATGACCTAAGGGAATAGCTGCTTGCTATTATCATCAAGGTCGAAGGAAAGAAATAATCAATGAGGCAAAATAAAATTAAAATTAAAGCAAAAGGAAATAAAGTGATCAAAACACGGGAATGATCTGAGGTCAAGAGTGTTCAGTGGCATTAGTGACTAACTTTGGATCTGCTTTGATCAACACAATAGTGGGTTGTAGCGGTTGGGTGTTCAAAACCACATTGTGTGTCCCTCCAAAGCTTTAGTCAACATGCCGATGAAAATTCCTACGGTTACACGCGTTACTCTGTAGTTAGTCACGCAGTTTTCATGTAGTTAAACTTAAGTTTAATTAACAAGGCATCTGCGAAGTTCGCCCTTAACGGTTAGCAAGGAGTATTCCTAACCCTGTGAAGGTAAACTTTAGTTAATAAGAATGGTAAACATGGAAAGTGAGTAATTTAAAACCCTAACTGGTGTTGAGAAAGTATTCTAGAACACTTTGCACTGTGGAACACGAGCGGTGGGTAAGGGTTCACGTAAATGATGCTAACTGTTAACTGTGGAGGTTATTCAGCTTAGCCTAAGTTAGCTTGATGCTAAGCTAGGTTAGCTTAGCCTAAGTTAGCTTAGTGCTGGGTTAGTTTAGCTTAGCCTAAGTTAGCTTGATGCTAGGCTAGCCACCCAAGCTGGTTAGTTTACAAAAGTGACATTACAAGGTAACACTTCCTGTGACAAGTTGTTGTCATGGGAACCAGAGAGTGTCGCTAGGCTAGGTTAGCTTAGCCACCCAGGCTGGTTTGTTTACAAAAGTGACATTACAAGGTAACACTTCCTGTGACAAGTTGTTGTCATGGGAACCAGAGCGTGTCGCTAGGCTAGGTTAGCTTAGCCACCCAGGCTGGTTTGTTTACAAAAGTGACATTACAAGGTAACACTTCCTGTGACAAGTTGTTGTCATGGAAACCAGAGCGTGTCAGAGCAATTCAACAGTATCTGAAGAATGTCTGTATATTTTACATGAATCATGCACGTTTTAATGGGTTAAAAGGAGGCGCCTATACTTTATGATTTTCAAGAACTTTGGTTGCATTCAGTAAAACGCAAATGTGTTTTGGCATTTGCTGATTTTCTCATGGAACTCTGTTCTTTACTTTACACGTCTTCTATTTGTTTACAAAGTAAGGAAATAGATTTGCTGCAAGTCAAAGCTCGTCTAAGCATATATAGGTAGGTCTCTCTCATGCATGAGTGTTAGCTCTTCCGCGAGTAACTTGTTTTGATCGTTTGGTGGCTTTCTGCTTGTCGATGCAGCTAAAATTTAGGTGAATTACATCAATCTAACAATAACATTAAGGCCTTTACTTCGTAGAAAGGGGGAGCGTCTCCCAGGTCTACCTACATATAACTCTGTCCTGGGCTTCCTTCGTCAGGAACAGGTTTAGTCATACCGCGATTTGGATTTCTTTTTACCCAAAGCAGAATAGATATCGGTACAGATAACAAGCTGCTGGGGTGATACCTTTGTTACACAGACTTACGCTTTAATGCTGAAGTTCTTGATATCAGTTGGGACTCTAAGGCTGTTTTTTTTTTTAAAGTAGAGATGTCAATTCCAGCTATTTGTTTTATCTGCATTTAGATAAGCCAGCGATCAAGATGCGTGTTGCATGTTGCGTTTTAGTTGGGTCGCGATGATCGAGTGCACGCCTGTAGGTTAACAATAGTTAAAACTCGGGTGATTTTACTACACTCTGTCGTCAGGGTAACGTACTGTATGCCCTGTTCGGAGTTGGTGTTTTCGGTAACTCTTCACTGTCATGGAACCTAATGTTTAACGGTGCTGATTTAAACAACATCTAGAAACTGTCTGTTTCAAAAGAGTCGTGCATAGTCCGTCGGCCGTTGAGGCTTACATGCCTATCTCAGATTCCTTTAACTTAGTAAAATTCTAATTCTACAAACGCAGAGTCTTGCACGGTGTTCGTGCTGTGTGTCTTCTGGTTCTGCAGTTCAGAATAATTTGGGGTTTGAGGAATTTTTACTGGGGGCCTTCACGCCTCGTTGAGTGGGCATGGTGTGGGGCCGAGAGAACTATGGTGACTGACGGGTTTTTGGAGGGGAAGTTTCTTGAAACTGGCGTCCTCCTCAGTTACAGGTTCGTTGTAAGTTCCACAGAAAACTCGTTCGGAGCCGGTGGTGGTAGTACAGGCCCTCCGGGGTCTGTCTTGCTGGGTGTCGGTGTCGTGTTCACCGGTTGGAGACAGCAGGTGGAAGGTCACTATCTTGTAGATTGTCAGAGATGTTGTGGAAGGCGGGCTTTTCCACCCCCCTTTTTCAGCTCTTGTGCATTGGCTGAAATGTGCAGACTGGTCAGGGGAAGCTTGTGGTGTGTGTCCTCCCCTTTCCAGTCATGCTGCAGTCTATCAGAGTGTTGCAACTCTGTGGGTCAAGTTCGTGTTCGAGATCTTGTCTCTGCTGAACGAGCTTGTGGGTGGTCGCACGGGCCTCTTGCGCAGGCCGTGGCTTTTGAGTCTCTTTCAGTTCAGTCTCTGCTCTTTGCAAGAGACTTCACTTTGTCGGAGTTTCTCGTTGAATTCTTTTTAGTTCTTTTCTCTGACTATTCTTCTTCAGTCTATGTAGAAAATTAGACGGGGCAGTTTGAAGTCTTTCCACTTCCTTCGGTAGCTCGGGGTCGTCATCCTCGGCGTTACAACCTTGTGCTCCAGGGCGATGCGGCTCCTTTCGCGGAGGCGTGCGTGTGCGTTGAGCTGTTGAGCGAGGTTGTGACGTGTCTGGCCCAGTCTTTGTCAGCTGCTCTTGTCTCGGGGCTCTGAGTCGCTGGTGGCTTTGGGCAGGGATGGAGATGTCATGAATCTCAGCCATGTCTCCAGGTTGTCCCAGGTCGTCCCAGTGGGTTGTGGGACTGTAGGACTGGACATACTGCCTTCACTGTGGACGAGAGGAACACAACACACACAGACAGACCAATGCCAGTTCGACTACTTTTAACGAGCTATAACACAGGCTAAGCCGTGTATGAGAATTTTGGTTAACTGATGCAGACAGTTAAACCGTTTGGTGGGACAATTTGGGTAGGTCATCATGGGTCTGAATGAAGGTTTTTGACAGGGCGCTAGCTTAGGGGTCACCTGTTGGTGCTAACGACTTGGTTGTCAAACTATTCTTCAGCTTTCCTTGGTGTGTCAGAGAGGTTCTGTCTCTAAGTGAACTGAAAGGAACAGAGCACAACAGAACAGAGCAATGGCAATCTAGCAAAGTTTGAAGTAACATGCAACCATCAGAGATGGGGAGGTCTGTACTAAAATGGCAGTAGTACACCAGCAGTGTTAGAAAGGGGAAGAAGAGAAGGCCTAAGCCTGTTTGGAGCCGGTTTGTGGCTCGGAGAGGAGGAAGCCAACCACTTCAAATTACCAGGGGAATCTCTAGATTCTGTGGCAAATAGTAAGTGGATGGGTTTTAATACCTTTTCTAGTTTGCCTGGGGTGAAATGAGGTCATTCTGGCCGGAGTCAGCATCGTGGTTGGTCCTTCTGTCGCCCCACACATGACAGCAGTGTCCCGGGCCTTTCGGTGCATCTATACAGAGGTGCGCCCTCTCAAGCAACTTGACCTTGAACACAACCGGCGGTGCCAGATTGGTGATATCGTGTTGCGGGCCGCACCAACAGAAGATACAGAAAAGTCCGAGACTCGCGCTCAGTCAGTGATGGTGACGCAGATCAGACGAACCAGCTCGCTGGACCCCAGGCAGAGATGACTGTCATATCATCACAGCACGAGAGAGATTTCTACTTGCAAACACAAAACAGGATGAAGAACAAGTGTACTTCAATGTGAATTAAAGCTCCTTTATCTAAATCAAATTGAGTGTTTTTGTAGAAAAATCAAAGGCAACAGCTTTACTAAAATTATGGTATAAACAAAAAGGAAATTATGACAATGTTACTTATCAGAATAACCTAGCCTCCATTCAGGAAAGGGATAGAGTGCCGCAATGAAGAACACAGGAGGAAGCGAGCTGTAGTGGCGGGTTTTGGCCACTAAGGGTTTTGGGCCACTTCCTGCTAGTGTTTCACCGGGCTGACAGAGAGCTTGATTTAAATTGCATTCAAACTGATTTAAACACAATTCAAATTGAGCAAATGCATAGGGGTTAAGTAACCATTAGATTAGTAAGGATACAGTTGTACCGAGACCAGATCAAAATTATTAAAAATAATTTGAGGAGGAAATATAGAAATAAAGCCATAAACAATTCCCAATGGGAAATGAGAGAATTAATTCAAATTAACTTCGAAATTTGTCTGTTTCAAACCAAATTTGAATAAGTGTAGGAAATTAAAGGTTGGTGTCATATTTGATGATAATCACGATTACGGTGAGGGATCAGTGATAACCAGAATACAACCAACAGAGAGAGCCATGCAAAAACAGAGTGATGTTAGCTGATGACTTAGCAAAAGGGGCTGCCACAAAGGGGGCGCTTTCCTCTAAGTGGTCATCAGAAGCTGCTAAGACTTAATTCTGAATTTTAAATTCAAACGTGGTTTGAACCAAATTCAAAACAAGTGCACACAGTCAAGGTAAAGAAAATCATGTTATTACAACGAGGCGGTAAATTGCACATGCATTGAAAGTTAGAGAAACTAGTTCAAAATTTCAGTAAGAAAATAGGAATTTTCTAACAGAGAATTTTGAGGAAAAGATGACCTAGCTGTTAGTGTCCACACGATGGCGCCACTGCGCTCACACGGGGTAAAGTCAGGACACCGGTGGAAATTTGATACTGCAAAGCACTCAAGGGCGCACCCTAGTGTCTGGCAGTAGTATTACAACCAGCCCCCTGACCCGGTGATTTATTCAGAGGGAGTGGAGCGTTACCACCCTCCCTGCTGTATAATCACAAATATTACGGAATTTTAAATCTCGACGGATTTCTTTCCGGTACTATATTTTACAAGCACGTTTGGCAGGATTTTTTTTTTTCACTGCGTTGTGCAAAAGAAAACAGGAATTACTCGTCCGTTTCAAAACTCCAAATAACATTTATCACAACTAGTATTAATGATTGGAATGTTTTCAGTTTTGGATTTTTTTGGTGCTATATTTGTTTAAAACACGTTCGCAGGTTTTCTTCGCTGCATTGTGCAAAGGAAAACAGGAATTACTCGTCTGTTTCCTGCTCCAACAGGCATATATCAAATAGCACTTATGATAATATGCTTGACGGTTTTATACATTGAGTAGCTAAGTCAATGTTTTTTCCAACCATGAGCTTATCGTTACTCTAACGATTATAATAAGGCCTTTTAAGAACAGTAAAAGAGCATCGTTTTACCGTATCTTGTCTTCGACACTATTCGGAGAATTTCGTCCGGACAGTGGAGTTAAAATTATTAAAAGTGTCGTTTATGCACAGAGGTTTCTCTTCCATCTGTGCCAGAACAAATTTAATACTATGGAAACTGCAGTTTATTTTTAACAATTAACAGTGACTAAAATGTTTGAACATTTAGCAGCTTGTTAAATGTGCTTGACTGAGGCGGCTTTCGTGCCCAGATCAGTCATATCATGAGTTCGCAAAGCGTTCACTCCGATGCGCGTGTAATATTAAATATTACATAAACAATATTAAATAACAATATACACATTAGCTTGAAATTGATTGCTCATAAACAAGTTTGAAATGCCCCGCATTCATTCTCCACCAATGTAAAGACTCTGGGTCGGTTCTGATCAGGGGGGGGGGGGGGGGGGATTTGCATATCATAATTAATAATTGATAATTAATAATTATTCATACAGATTTGGATCAGACCGGTCTTACATGTTAATTTATTAATTTTACCCATATGCATACATGTGCATCCCAGCAATCAACCACAAATTAATTGTTATTGATTGCAAGGACCACGTTTTACAAGACAGGTAAAATCAATTAGCTCAATTAAGTTATATAGCTTGTGAAAACAAATTCTGTGGCCACTAGAATCTGCCTTCCCTGCTCTATAACCAAATACCCTCTTAGGTATTTATAGTTCTGTAAAGCGTGTAGCTTTAAATTGACATTTCATTGACCCGTATCATGAGCAAGACAATCAGTCAAGGTAAGCATATTTTGTATTTAATAAAGTTACTACTTAAGCATTCACTACGTTACAATGATACAGGTATTTACAAACATTAAACACAAACTAAGACGACGCAGAGCGTTTAGACAATGGATACGCGCAAGTTAAGTGAGTTGGAGAGAGAGAGAGAGAGTGAGAGAGAGTGAGTTGTGAGAGAGAGTTACGTTCATCAAAACAGTCAGTTAACCTTTCTGAACACCACGAAAACACTTTCTTAACGCTTCTTAGAAGCTCTAAAAGAAGGTATACTTGCAGGGCACAATTGGGTCTGTGTGAGTCGTGGGCTCGTTGCACGTGTCGGCTAGAGGTGCGCCGGTCCGGCGCGCGTGCGTCACGTGAAGCGCGGCCGCGCCGTGTTTGCGCGGCCCGTCCCGACTCGTTCATGGCTGCTTTGTTCCGTGGGGAGTCACGTGGCGTTCGTCGGCATTTAGCGCCAGCGTTTGAAAGGCTGAGAGTCTTTGAGGTTGCGTTACCCGAGGAGATAGTTCGGCAAAGTCCACTCCCTTTCCTGGAAGACGAACTTGGTAGTCCACTTGAGGAAAAGATGAAACTTTTAGACGAACAAAAGGAAAGATCCATGGTTGGATCAGAGTCCCATTAGGTTTACATGTTGAGCGCTGGAAAGTTCAGAAGAGAGAGAGGGCGGACCTGCGTTCTCACATTTATCACCTTGGAGAAATCCATCCCCTTCCTGTTGGCTTGAGCCAATCGGAGAGTGGATGTTGCACGCGGGAAGCTTTCTTTTGTTCCTCAGCGCGGGCTTCTCGTGGAAGGGGGTGTGTTAAATGAGGGTTTTGCAATAGCAATTTGATCTTCATTGGCAGTACAACGAATTAAAAATACACTTTACTTTACATCTCTATGCATATTCGAGTGTTTCATTCAATAAGCATTCTAGAGATATCAAGGAACATTATGTTATATCAAAGGAATATACACTTACGTTTCGAATGCATGACGAAGGTATTTTTAATTCCTATTTAAACCGTGACCAAACAAAGTTATTTCACTGTGACATGGGGAAGACACATATACATAAAAACCATTGAAAACATTTTGTTGAATGTTTTTAAACACCAAAAGTCCTTCTCTTTGTTCAAAAACATTCCACACATTCCGATGTGTGGGGGAAGTGAAAGGTTTGTGTGTGCGTTTATGTGTTTCAGAACGTCGCCTGGCCAAGATTCCTTACAATACTCAAGAACACGAGTGCGTTTGATAGCGGAGTTTAGGCCATTCACATTGAGTGATAATACGTTCAAAGACTGCATCGACATATTATATCGCTAAGATCTGTCTTGAAATATGAGCATGTTAGTCTATAAAAGAAGTGTGTAAGCATCATGCCAACTATCGCACCGATGTCCCACTGCTGATGTGATGTTCTATCAAAAAAAGTAGGAATATGTCTGTAAGGAGGGGGGAAAACTATATACAAAAACAAACACAGACCGCACGGGCAAAAAGCCGTAGGTCTGTAAGAACATAAACATCGTCTGATACGTGACCAATCCAGCCCAACGTCTGGCTATAGTATCAGATAAGCCCACTGTCACAGTCCTCCGTCTGCACCAGTCTGTCTTGTCTTCAGCACTACACTTCCCAGGATCCTCTCGTCACCCTATCCCGTGTTCACTCCCTCATCAGCCACCTGTTCCTCGTCATCGTCATCTGTTTCACCTGTCTTCACCTCATTATATTTGATTCTTCTGTGTATTTAGTTCCTTCTGTTTTAGTCAGTCTTGGTCGGTCGATGTTGATGTTACCCTTCCGTGTTGTTTATGTTACCCTGTGTTCCGCCTGCCTGTATCCTGTTATTTATAATTAAAACCTCTTGTATTGGAGCTTATCTGGACTCAGCCTGTTCCTTCTGCCTGAACCCGCACCGTGACAGATCGACCGACCTCCAAAAATGGATTTAGCAGCTGTACAACTTCTCCTCCTGGAGCAGGAGGATCAATCCCTCGAGGCCCACACACAGAGGTATTTGGACTTGGTACCTCATGTTCACTATGATGACACAAGCCTCTGTGTGTTCTTCCGGGCAGGCCTAAACGCTGAAACCCAGGCACGCCTGCCCGGAGACGGGCCTCGAGGGGACTTTGTGGCCTATGTGGAGTGGGTGCTGGTGTCATGTGGATCTCCCTTTACCATGTATGACGTCACCAGCCCCACTCCATCGCTCGAGTGTTCTTCATCGCTGGTTCCGTCCAGCTCTCCAGAGATTGAATGCTCTTCACCGCTGGTTCCGTCCAGCACTCCAGAGTCTGAATGCTCTTGCCGCTGGTCCCGTCCAGCTCTCCAGAGATTGAATGCTCTTCACCGCTGGTTCCGTCCAGCACTCCAGAGTCTGAATGCTCTTCGCCGCTGGTCCCGTCCAGCTCTCCAGAGATTGAATGCTCTTCGCCGCTGGTTCCGTCCAGCTCTCCAGAGATTGAATGCTCTTCACCGCTGGTTCCGTCCAGCTCTCCAGAGATTGAATGCTCTTCGCCGCTGGTTCCGTCCAGCTCTCCAGAGATTGAATGCTCTTCCCCGCTGGTCCCGTCCAGCTCTCCAGAGACTGAATGCTCTTCACCGCTGGTTCCGTCCAGCTCTCCAGAGACTGTATGCTCTTCACAGCTGGTTCCGTCCAGCCCTCCAGAGACTGTATGCTCTTCATTGCTGGTTCCGTCCAGCCCTCCAGAGACTGTATACTCTTCACTGCTGGTTCCGTCCAGCCCTCCAGAGTCTGTATGCTCTTCACAGCTGGTTCCGTCCAGCCCTCCAGAGACTGTGTGCTCTTCATTGCTGGTTCCGTCCAGCCCTCCAGAGACTGTATGCTCTTCACTGCTGGTTCCGTCCAGCCCTCCAGAGACTGTGTGCTCTTCATTGCTGGTTCCGTCCAGCCCTCCAGAGACTGTATGCTCTTCACAGCTGGTTCCGTCCAGCCCTCCAGAGACTGTATGCTCTTCACTGCTGGTTCCGTCCAGCCCTCCAGAGACTGTATGCTCTTCACTGCTGGTTCCGTCCAGCCCACCAGAGACTGTATGCTCTTCACTGCTGGTTCCGTCCAGCTCTCCAGAGACCGTCCAGCCAGCGCCGGAGACCGTCCAGCCAGCGCCGGAGACCGTCCAGCCAGCGCCAGAGACCGTCCAGCCAGCGCCAGAGACCGTCCAGCCAGCGCCAGAGACCGTCCAGCCAGCGCCGGAGACCGTCCAGCCAGCGCCAGAGACCGTCCAGCCAGCGCCAGAGACCGTCCAGCCGGCGCCAGAGACCGTCCAGCCGGCGCTAGAGACCAGGATCCCACCCAGCCTCCCTCGCCCGCCTCCTCTCATCTGTCCCCGTTCTTCTCTCCTGCCCTTCAGCTCCCCTAAACCAGCCTGGTCGTTGGATCCCCGGCCTTCGCCTCACACCTCCTCCTCAGAGACACTTCCTCGGCCCTCTGTCCCATCAGCTCCCCCGTGGCTCCTACCTCCCTCAGCTCCTCCATGGCCCCTCAGTCCACCAGCTCGACCAGGCTCCCTCGACCCTCCGGACTCCCTTCGTTCCCTCGTCATCCTCCCTTCACCTTTGGACTTCCTTCCCTTGGCTCCGCCCCGTCATGTCACCCCCCCGGTTCTGTCGGACTCCTCACTCCCTCCAGTCACCCGTCAGCCCTCACTCCCTCTGGCCTCACCGTGTCCCTCTGTGCCCCTGTCGTCACTTCTGTCACCCGAGCCTACGGTGTCACCATGGTCCCTCGGTCCCTCCTCAGCACCCAAAGTCGTCTGTCCCTCTGCTTCACCCTGGTCCCCTCTCCCATCTGCTCCGCCCCTGTCAGTCGGCCCCCTGGTGTTGTCAGCCCCGCTTCCATCGGCTCCACCAGGGGTCCTCCCTCCATCTGCTCCGCCCTGGTCTCGCCCTCCATCTGCTCCCCCTTGGTCTCGCCCTCAGCCTGCTCCGCCCTGGTCTCGCCCTCAGCCTGCTCCGCCCTGGTCTCGCCCTCAGCCTGCTCCGCCCTGGCCACGCCCTCAGCCTGCTCCGCCCTGGCCACGTCCTCAGCCTGCTCCGCCCTGGCCACACCCCTCTCAGCCCCCAGTTCGTCCCCCCTCCTTCCTCTGTTCTGCGGCGTGAGGTCACGCCTCCCGGGAGGGGGGAGTTCTGTCACAGTCCTCCGTCTGCACCAGTCTGTCTTGTCTTCAGCACTACACTTCCCAGGATCCTCTCGTCACCCTATCCCGTGTTCACTCCCTCATCAGCCACCTGTTCCTCGTCATCGTCATCTGTTTCACCTGTCTTCACCTCATTATGTTTGATTCTTCTGTGTATTTAGTTCCTTCTGTTTTAGTCAGTCTTGGTCGGTCGATGTTGATGTTACCCTTCCGTGTTGTTTATGTTACCCTGTGTTCCGCCTGCCTGTATCCTGTTATTTATAATTAAAACCTCTTGTATTGGAGCTTATCTGGACTCAGCCTGTTCCTTCTGCCTGAACCTGCACCGTGACACCCACACAATCGTAACACATTAAATGAATATATTCGTCACCTCTCGAGCTTGTAAAACAAGAGTAACTTAGCATACTAGTTTTAGGTCATTTCAAAGAAACAATATCTCAGGGATGTAGCCTAATTACTACACTTACATTCCAAAATGCCTTGTGGTGATGATCCTAAGATTGTCCATGCAAGAAAACTTGTTAGCTGATTTGAGTTCATTCCTCCATGTCCCCTAAATCGCCTTCTCTAGCGTGAGGAGAGTCCCCGTCGTTCTTTTCTTTGGTCGGGTTTGAGGCTGCATCAGTAGCACCACCATCGCGCCGTACCGGTGTAACGTTAGATGTTGACCTCCGAGGAAGAGAGTTGATAAAATCTTCGGCGCGCCTGGGGGGAGTCGAACATCTTCCTCTCGCCTTTATACTGCAGTTTAATCCGCGCGGGATAAATAAGGAATGGCTCCAGGCCCATGTCTTTAGCCTTCTTCATGGTAGAACTGAAGCTCTTTCTCTTTGCTGTTGTCGCTGGACTATAATCGGGAAAGAACAAAATAGTGCCGGTCGTTGAAGCCGAAGTATGAGCGGGAGGCGAGAGCGGGTGAGCGGATGCGCGTGAGCGGGTAGCACCGTTGGCTGCGTATTTCACTGGATAAACTTGACGTGCACCGTTTAGGATAGCCGTTCTGTCTTGCCAACGCAGTAATCTGAAGATAAGGGTGCGCGGCTTGTTGGATTTAGCCTCTCCTCCATCATACACACGATGTGCCCGTTCAATTTCAATGTCTCGGTCCACCAATGAGGGGATCCACCTGGGAAGATTCTCTTTCAGGTAGCCGATTGCATCTGAACCCTCCACTGCTTCCGGTAAGCCAACCAGCCTTAGGTTATTCCTTCGTCCCCTGTCCTCTAGGTCTGTCAACTTTGTAGTGAGCTGGTCTAGCTGGGTTTTTAATTCGATAACCGATCGCCTATCCTCTCGTGCAGCCGTCTGAACAGAGTCCAATCGGCCTTGAATCCGTTTAGAGGATTTGGCTACATTCTCAAGTTCAGTGCTGATCTCCTTTACGGTTTCATTAGTCTTTTGGATTTCGGTTCGTAAATCACGTAGTGCTGGGACCAGGATAGAGTCTACAGCTTCCCTGACAGCGGAGGCTACGGCCATATCTAGACCGCGTTGTTGTTCTTGGAGGGCTAGCTTTATGCCATTAGCAATAGCCGTATCGAGTTCTTCCTTGGAAATGGCTGAATCCTTAAATTTTTTCTTCAAAGGCGATTGTTCATTTTCCCTTTTCCGTGCTTCTTTGGTTGGGGAAAGGCTCATGATGAGAAAGGTGTCGAAATATTTCAAGTATGTGATAGGATAATTGAAAAAATAAGATTATGCGAGCAGAGCTGAAAACTATGCTGGCATCGCTGTCGATGGGTCACGTGATCTCCTTTTGGGCCTCATTTGGACGTCTATTACAGGTGCAGGAAATTTACATGATTAATATGCAATGTTTTTTTTATTTACAAATATCAACATTGTTGTTATCAACATGATTAATACATATGAATACAGATTATTTATAATTATTTAAGATAGTTTTCCAAAAACTGCATTTGATTGTCTCAACCAGAAGGTGGTAATTGACACATACAAAGGTGTAATGCTGTAGCTCAAACAGTAGAGCGTTGGCACTTGTGTAACAGCCACCTAGTGCAATGCTTAGATCAATTCAATTTGATTCCCAGGGAAAGCAGGAATGTAAATGTGCAATGTAAGTCACTGTGGATAAAAGCATGTGTCAAATGCATAAATATAAATACATGGTATAGATAACATCCTTTAAAAATGTTCTCTACCTTTTTGAAACATGGGACTACAGTTATAGAAGTTATAGAAGATACTAAATTTGATGTTGAAAAGACGTCCACAAACGACCACATTTGGTCCCACCGACGTCAATATTAGATGTGCAAAAGACGTCGCCTGGCGTTACAAAACAACCCCTTCAGTGGACTGAAATTGGACGTCCAAAAATTACATAGAAAAGACGTCACTCTAACGTCACATTGCGCCATGGGTATGAACATTTATGAGATTATGCTCTACTTAATATACAAATTCAAGTTATTTACTTTAATATTGCCCAAACCAATATTTTTTAACCAATAGGCTTCATTTCAGAGTATGACAGGTGTAGTTCAGGCATTTGGTCCTTAGGCAGTTCATTTATCTCGCTGTGGAAAACTGATAAAAAAATTATAAAAATGACCTTAGACAATTAATCATGAGTGGCGTAAGTTAATCAGTTTTAAAATAACAGCTGTATTGGAAATTAGGAATGCATTTGAATGCATGAAAATTAGGAACATTCATTGCAAGTCGGAAAAAAATAAAATAGGGTCTATTAACAATTTCTCTTGTAATCTAAGTTTGTCTTTAAGCTAGACAAAATTAGATTAAACATGAGACTGTGAGTCACTTTTGAACACTTTTTTTATTCAACTTTAAGGATAAAAGTTCCCCTAGTTAAAGAAACGCCCAATTACGGCAGGCTACGCTTTTGCTTTGACCACACCTGAACGAGCTAATCAGTCGACCCAATAAAACGCCAGTCGTGTCTTTAAAAACCTGTCTTGTTCAGAGCGTTTCCAGCAGAGTCCATTGTGTGATCGCAGGCCTCAAGATGACAGCTCGACTTTACTGCTCGTTGCTCGCTCTTTTATTGTGTCCCTGTGTATGCGCGAGAGTAAGAAACGACGATGATCGATACACGGGTGAGTTCTTTTAACTTCATTACAGCGCGAAAAAATATGTAAACAACCTGAACAAAATATGGCCTTGCACATTGTAGAACATTAGTTTATATACGTATGCCTACAGTAGGCAACAGACGTCCTGTGAAAGTTACATTTTGTAGTTCTAAATAAACTTTAAAGGAGTAGTTCACTTTTAAAAAACTTTTGCTGATAATTTACTCATACCCATGTCATCCAAGATGTCCACGTCTTTCTTTCTTCAGTCGAAAAGAAATTAAGGTTTTTGTTGAAAACATTTCAGGATTTTCTCCATATAATGGATTTCATTGGGCACCAAACGGCTCAAGGTCCAATGATGACAGTTTCATTGCTCCAAAGGGCTTTACGCGACACCAGACGATGAATAAGGGTCTTATCTAGCAAAATGCTTAAACTTAAACTTTTTTATAATTTATTTTTGAAATGAACGATTGTATTGCTAGATAAGACCTTTATTCATCGTCTGGTGTCATTTAAAGCCCTTTGAGGCTGCTCTGAAACTGTCTTTTGGACCTTGAACCGTTTGGTTCCCATTGAAGTCCATTATATGGAGAAAAACCCTGGAATGTTTTCATCAAAAACCATAATTTCTTTTCAACTAAAGAAAGAAAGACATGGACATCTTGGATGATATAGGGGTGAGTAAATTATAAGCAAAAGCTAATAAAGTTGTACATGGAAAACACAATTATGAAGGATAAAAATGTTATTTGTTTTTGTATGTGTACTCATCCAGGGTACATATCTATGTGCTTAGTTGTTACAGGATGTGTTCGTTGTCTACTTGCCCCTTTTGCACATGGTAGTTTACGTTTCTTTATTATTAATATTATTCCTTTAGAATGGGAGTCTCTGGCAGCCCTATAAATGGAACATATGAAAATTATGATATTTGGAGCACTGATAGTGATAATGATTTGGACAATTTTGGAGTATATGCATACTGCCACCACCACCATTTCAAAGATTCACTTTTAAAATGGTCATAACCTTTTGATTAAAAAAAATATGATTTTAGTGAAATTTAATTCACCATGCTTCTTAAATTAAGACTCAGCCAATTACTGCATGGTCATGTGTTTGAATAACAGCAAAGCCAGGAGTGAGCGTTACTCTAACCCAATTACTTTTTTCTTGTAACGAGTAAAGGGATTACAATTGAAAAAACAGTAATTAGATTACAGTTACTTCCCCGTAAACAGCCTGCGCTACTGCGTTAGTTAACCGTGATTTTGTTTAGTCAGACTGTCTCGTGACATGACTCGAGTCGTGCGTAAATAAAAATAATGTATGAGCGCAGAGACTACTAGTGTCACGTTACACTAAATAGAACCCAAGCGCAGACAGAAACTTTCTCAAAAAACACGGTTTATTTAGAACCAGAAAACAAAGACCCACGATGGGGCAAACAAACAGAAACTATAATAACAGGCTTGACAATATAACGTCTCGGTTACGTATGTAACCCTCGTTCCCTGAGTAGGGAACGGAGACGTTACGTCAGAAGTGACGGAGATTGGGGGTTTCGCATAGAAAGCCAATCCTCTTCGAGTATTTAAAAACGAGCCAATGGCATGCAATGCCTTGGGGCTGCGGAAATTTGCATAGCGTACTCCGCCCTACTCCGTGAGTATAAAAGGAGGAAGTGAACGCAACCGCAGTATGTCTTCGCTGAGGAGCCAAGACTGAACTCGGCGTCTACCCAGCGATACAGCAGAAGTGGCAGGGAGACGTAACGTCTCCGTTCCCTACTCAGGGAACAAGGGTTACATACGTAACCGAGACGTTCCCTTTCGTAGTCACTTCGAGTTACGTCAGAAGTGACGGAGATTGGGGGTCTGTGCCATCACGCCATCTTCAAGCTGTCTTCCAGTGCCCTGCGAAAGTCTGGACCCCTCCTCTCTTTTTTTTTTGGGATTCTACTTTGACACAGGATTACCAAGGTACACTGGGAAACATATCCCGGGAGGGACATGTTACCAGATGCCTACCGAAGGGAGGACTTACGAATACTCATATGGCCATGTAGGAACGCATATGGAGACACTGGAGCACCAACCGCAGGTGGCTGCTAAGATTTCAACTCCAGGGGTGGCAGATGGCTTGCCAAGGGAAGACACATGCTCAGAGAGGCTTACAGTGGATAATACACATGAGACGGTTACCATGGGGGAACCGTACGCATGGAGGCACCTAGCCAGCATCCAGAGCAACAGCAGTGGTGCCCGCATCGTCGGTGCTGGAGGACTCAGGACTTCAATGGAAGAACTGAGGAAATATCCAGTCCGGGGAGTGGAGTGGTGAGCAAGCGAAGACACCTGAGCAGGTCCAGAACTGGCCGAAACGAGAACTTGAGAGGACACTGGCTCAATTCGCAGATTATAGAATCTGGCGAAGGTGTTGGGTGTCGCCCAGCCTGCAGCTCTGCAGATGTCTGTTAGCGAAGCGCCGTGCGCTAAAGCCCAAGAGGAGGCCACACTCCGAGTGGAATGGGCCGTCACACCAAGGGGGCACGGACGGCCTTGCTGCTGGTAAGACAAAGCAATGGCGTCCACAATCCAGTGGGACAGCCGTTGCTTTGAGAGAGCCCTTCCCTTCTGGCTCCCTCCATAACAGACAAAGAGCTGGTCTGAGGTCCTGAAACACTGCGTTCTGTCGACATAGGTGCGGAGAGCATGTACCGGACAGAGCAGTGCCAAGGCTGGGTCTGCCTCCTCCAGGGGCAGCGCTTGCAGGTTCACCACCTGGTCCCGGAAGGGAGTGGTGGGAACCTTAGGCACATATCCAGGCCGGGGTCTCAGGATCGCGTGAGAGTAAGCCGGCCCGAACTCCAGGCACGCTTCGTCAACGGAGAATGCGTGCAGGTCCCCCACCCTCTTGATGGAGGCCAATGCAACCAGGAGTGCTGTCTTCATGGACAGAAACTTTAACTCTACTGATTGCAAAGGCTCAAAGGGATGCCTCTGCAGAGCACTTAAAACTACCGAGAGGTCCCAAGAGGGTACGAGGGGAGGACGAGGCGGATGCAGCCTCCTCGCTCCCCTCAGGAACCTGATGACCAGGTCGTGCTTCCCTAAGGACTTACCTTCCACTGCTTCATGAGAAGCGGCAATGGCCGCGACGTAAACCTTAAGGGTGGAGGGCGACAGCCTGCGCTCCAACCCTTCTTGCAGGAAGGAAAGCACGACCTCGATCGAACACCTCCGGGGGTCTTCTCTGCGAGAAGAACACCAATTGACGAAGAGGTTCCACTTCAACGCATAAAGGTGTCTCGTGGACGACGCTCTTGCGGAAGTGATGGTTGCCGCCACCGCAGGTGGCAGCGAACTCAAACCTGCCTCGTCCCGTCCAGGAGCCACACGTGCAGCCTCCAAAGATCGGGACGAGGGTGCCACAGAGTGCCCTGTCTCTGAGAGAGTAGGTCCTGTCTCAGAGGAATATGCCAAGGAGGTGCTGTCGCGAGGAGCATGAGTTCGGAGAACCACGTCTTGGTGGGCCAGTAGGGGGCTACCAGCAAGACCTGCTCCTCGTCCTCCTTGATCTTGCACAACACCCGTGCAAGGAGGCTTACTGGGGGAAACGCATACTTGCGTAGGCCCCGTGGCCAGCTGTGCGCCAGCGCATCTGAGCCGAGAGTGCCCCAGGTCAGAGAATAAAACTGGGCGCAGTGGGATGAGTCCCGAGAGGCGAACAGATCTATCTGTGCCTCCCCGAACTGGTCCCAAATCAGCTGGACCGACTGGGGATGGAGTCGCCATTCGCCGGAGATGGGACGGACCCGTGACAGCTCGTCGGCTGCCAGGTTCCGGTCTCCAGGAATGTATACTGCACGAAGGGACCTCAGGTGCTTCTGACTCCATATCAAGAGGTGGCGGGCGAGCTGCGACAACCGGCGCGAGCGTAGACCCCCCTGGTGGTTGATGTACGCTACTGCCGTAGTGTTGTCTGAACGGACAAGCACGTGCTGGCCCGAGAGCAACGCTCTGAAGCGGTGCAGGGCGAGCCGTACTGCCAGCAGCTCGAGGCAATTGATGTGCATGAGGCGCTGGCTCCTGTCCAGGAACCGGCGGCTGCATGCCCATTGCACATGGCACCCCAACCCGTGGTAGATGCATCCGTGGAGACAATGAGATGCCTGGAAACTCGCTGGATAGGGACGCCAGTCCGTAAGAAGCTGAGGTTCGACCACGGGAAGAAGGTTCGGCGGCACGCTGGAGTCACTGGAACTCGGAGCGAACCGCGATGCCATGCCCACCTCGGGACTCGATCGCGAAGCCACAGCTGAAGCGGTCTCATATGAAGCAAACCGAGCGGCGTCACCGCGGCCACGGATGCCATATGCCCCAGGAGCCTCTGAAATAGTTTCAGTGGAACCGCACTCTTGCCCTCGAACTGTCGAAGACAAGTCAGCAGTGAGTGCGCGCGCTCGCTCGTGAGCTGCGCGGACATGGCGACCGAGTCTATCTCCATGCCGAGAAAAGAGATCCTCTGCACGGGGCAAAGTTTGCTCTTTTCCCGGTTGACCCGAAGGCCCAGACGGGCTAGGTGCCGGAGCACCAGGTCTCTGTGTTCGCAAACCTGAGCTCGAGAGTGAGCCAGTATCAGCCAGTCGTCGAGATAGTTCAGGATGCGAACCCCGTGCTCGCGAAGGGGAACAAGGGCTGCCTCGACGATCTTCGTGAAGACGCGAGGGGACAGAGCTAACCCGAATGGGAGAACCGTGTACTGATATGCCTGGCCCTCGAAAGCAAACCGAAGAAACGGTCTGTGTCGAAGCAAGATGGAGACATGAAAGTACGCGTCCTTCAGGTCGATCGCTGCAAACCAATCCTGAGACCGAACGCATTCGAGAATGCGTTTGGCTGTGAGCATTTTGAACGGTAGTCGATGGAGAGAACGGTTCAAAATGCGCAGGTCCAGGATCGGTCGTAACCCACCGGTCTTTTTGGGGACAATGAAGTAGGGGCTGTAAAACCCGGACCTCATCTCGGCTGGAGGGACCGTCTCGATTGCACCCTTCGCCAGCAGGGTCGCAATCTCCGCTCTCATGACCGGGGTATTGCCACCGACCATCGTGGAGCGAACTCCCCTGAAACGGGGAGGAGACCGTGCGAACTGAATCGCGTAGCCGAATCTGATCGTTCTGATGACCCAGCGGGACAGCCCAGGAAGCGCTAGCCAGGCTTCCAGGAAGTGAGCCAGCGGGGTCATACGAACCACAGACGTCCCCCCGGAGGGGCAGCGAGGCGGGTCGACCGGCATGCGCGCAGGAGTTACCCCGCCCGGATGCACCGTCGAAGCCCGCTCCCCGACAGAAGGGACCAGGGAAGGCAGAGCGTTCCACGGGGGTCTGTTCTGCTGGGGGTCTGGCGACAGAGGGGGAAGGGATTGGCGTAGCCCGGGGACGACACACGCACCCTTCCGTGCCCTCAGAGACAGAGAGGAGTGTGTGGGCTGACGCACTGGGACGTCGAGCGCACCCACTCCAGTCTGTGGGCTCAGTGATGATGTCAAGTCTTTCTTTAACAAACTCAGGGTGCTGCCCACTCGTGGACCACACTGGTGGCCATCACCTGACCAACGGCGCGAGCGGCCACTTTCGTTGCCCGGAGAGCAAGGTCAGTGGCGGACCGCAAATCTTTAAATGCCGTCGGATCAGTCCCGCCCTCGTGCATGTCTCTGAGCATCTTCGCTTGGAAGACCTGCAAAGTGCTCAGGGCGTGCAAAGCGGAGGCCGCCTGTCCCGCCGCTCTATAGGAACGCGCCGCCATAGCAGACGAGAACCCACAGGCTTTGGATGGGTGCTTAGGAGGACCACGGGAGGAGGCGCTCTGTGGACACAGCTGCATCACGACAGAGCGCTCCACCGGGGGCATCCCAGTGTACCCACGGGCGGCCCCACCATCGAGGGGGGGAAAGGCGGGGGAGAGATCGCGCTCTCGGGTGGACAGAGGAGACCCCCAAGAGCGCGATAACTCCGCATGCAGCTCGGGGAAAAAAGGTATTGGAGTTGGCCGTGGCCTTGCGGCGGCAGCTTTGTCCAAATACCAGTTATCCATCCGTGAGAGATCGGGGCAGGATGGAGGTTTCCATTCTAGCCCGATACTCCCAGCGGCTCGAGACAGCATGGCCGTCAGCTCGGGATCCGATGCGGACAACGCTGGCACCCCGGAAGGAGGCAACGCAGCCGCATCCTCATCTCCCGAGGACTCTAGTCCGCCTAGTGATGCTGTGATAGACATTACATCATCATCTGGAGCGCTGCCCGAAGCAGCCGGCGCCGCCGAAGAGGCAGCCGACTGAATCGAGCTAACGCTCCATGGCTCTCGCACTGAGGCGGGAGGTGTGGCCCGAGGAATCGTCGGGGCTTTATCCCACACCGTCACGCTTAAACTACTGGGTCCCCGGGTCGACGGGCCCCCTTCCGTGAAGGAAGCCGATCGAGTAGGGGGGACCGGGGCTCTCACTCTAGTGAGATCATTGAGCCTCGACCTCAGTGTGGAGATGGTCATGGTCCCACAGAAGGAACATGAGTCATCCACGAACGCTGCTGCTGCATGCTGAATGCCCAGGCATACAAAGCAGCGTTCGTGACCATCAGATGACGACAGAAATCTACCACATCCAGAAGGACACGGGCAAACCATCTTTAAAAAGACGTGCCACGTGCAGCTCTTTCACTTTTTGTGAGAAGGGAGAAAATTCACTCAGCGCTGAGGCTACCAGGGAGAAGTGCAAAGTCTGGCAGACCACTGCTCAGATCGCAGGCGATGCAGAATCTCGCTGGGTACCGCCGTCACACCAACACTGAAGAGGACGCTCGTTCTCGAAGAGTCTTGAATTAGCTTTTAGGAGTGAAGAGGTTCTCTTGGCTCCGAAGCGAAAACATACTGCGGTTGCGTTCACTTCCTCCTTTTATACTCACGGAGTAGGGCGGAGTACGCTATGCAAATTTCAGCAGCCCCAAGGCATTGCATGCCATTGGCTCGTTTTTAAATACTCAAGAGGATTGGCTTTCTATGCGAAACCCCCAATCTCCGTCACTTCTGACTTAACTCGAAGTGACTACGAAAGGGAACTGGGACATTCACAGACAGATCACAGTACTCACAGAACCAACTGTTAACAAGATGAACCAGCACTGAGGAACAAACACTGAAGGTTTACATAGAACACATAATCACAAAGGTACAGGCGACACTGATGAACATCAATACTAACAAGGGAACAAGGGGTGTGGTAAGGACACATGATGACTATCACAGGTGACACTGATACAACATTAACAAGAAAACGTGGGTAAAAGACAATGCAAACACATAGCCCAAAACAACCGGCCATGTGTTTGTACACAAAACAAGAGACAAATACATGACAACTAGAGCGCGGGAGAGAGCAGCCGAGCTGCCAACTCTCACACACGCCCACACGACACACCCCTGATTTCTCGCGCTGAAGTGTCAATCCCGTCGGTCAAATGCCTGAAAGATGAGTTTATATATAAATCTAACCTTTGTTGAGCCACATTTGTGATTGACTAGTTATACCTCAAATTAGTTCAAATCTCCCAGAATCTAGAGCGAGCGCGCACGCGAGAATGTGTTTCAAAGTCCCAACTTCGTATCGCGCGCACGATGAGGAGAGCAAGAGAGAGACTTCTATGCAGAGAGCATCCTGATCTAGAAACTGGACCCCCGTTGGAGAATGTCAAATGTCTACCTCAAATCTGAGCAAGCATGTCACGAGACACTGGAGACAGACAAACACGGTTAACTAACCCTTGTGAAAAAAAAGTGCACTTTAGTGTACTTTTATAAAGTGTACTTATTACAAAAATAATACACTTTAAATGAATACACTTAAGTGCGATTTAAAAACAATTTTTTGGGGGTACTGAATGCACATTAAGTGTAATTTATTTCAAATATATCACATATTAAGTTGAAATAAAGTGTAATAAGTTGCAAGCAAGTGTGATTTTTTGGAACAACTTAATTGGTACTTTAATACAACTTTATATATACTTTCATAATTGCTTCTAGTGTATTTAAATTATAGTTAAAGTGCACTAAACAATATGATGACACAATTAATGTGATTAAAAATATACTTTGAAGTCAGTCAACAATACACTTAAGTGCGAATTAAATACAATTTTTTCGGGGCACTGAATGCACATTAAGTGTAATTTATTTCAAATATATCACATATTAAGTTGAAATAAAGTGTAATAAGTTGCCATTAAGAGTGATTTTTTGGAACAACTTAATTGGTACTTTAATACAACTTTACATACACTCTCACAATTGCTTCCAGTGTATTTAAAATACAGTTAAAGTGCACTACACAATATAATGATGCAATTAATGTGAACTAAAATATACTTTAATGTCAGTCAACAATACACTTAAGTGTGAATTAAGTGTAATGTTTTCGACAAACTTAATGCATATTATATGTAATTGATTTCAAATGTATCACAGATTAAGCTCAAATTAAATGCTATTAGTTGATATTAAGAGTTATTTTTGAAATATGGTAAAAGTGTACTTCCAAATATACTGACAAGCAATTAATGTCAACAAAAAAATACTTTAATTACATAATAGTGTACTTGTTTATTACATTAAATCCATTTTTTTAATTAAAAAAATATATAGTTGCAATTTATTTCAAATTTGGACAAAAAAAGTCTTAATAACCTATATAGTTACAATCAACACAAATTCAATTTAAAACCCTCTATATTTACTGACAAAACAATCTCTAAAATAAATACATAAAAACCTTTCTGTTGATGCACAAGAAAAAACCCAAGAAACAAACGGTTACAACACTTAAAATGAAAATTCTGTCATTATACGCACCTTCAAGTTGTTTCAAACCTGTATGAATTTTTCTTCTGCTGAACACAATGAAGATATTTTGAAAAATGTCAGTAACCAAATAGTTAACTGGTCCCATTGACTTCCATGGTATTTTGTTTCCTACTATGGAAGTCAATGGGACCAGTTAACTATTTGGTTACTGACATTTTTCAAAATATCTTCGTTGTGTTCAGCAGAAGAAAGAAAGGTAACACTTAACTGCACACTATTATTCATTATAAGCGAGTTAACAGTTAATCATTTAAAGCATTAATAGACATTAATAATAAGTTTATAAATACACCAATAAATGTTTTTTTCTTGATTTATAAGCATATCTATAATGTGTTTAATAATTGTATTTTCATACTTTGTTAATGATCAATTAATAATTTCTTAATGAAGTATAGCATTATTTACAAACCAGTTATGTAAGAGTTGTCAGTGATTCATAAGTAGGGATGGGTACCGAAACCCGGTATTAAACGGGCCCCGGTACTGAATTTTGAAAGACCGCTGTATCGATAAGCTCGGACGTTATCGGTTCTGCTGTCGGTACTGGAGAAATTATTTATCATTCCTATAAAGACGTTATCTTGAACATGTTTATATCGCCAGCCTTTTCTATATATAAGCTGTATTTTAATTAAACCATTTGTCTGTGATGCAAATTTGAAATTCGCAGTTCAGAAGAGAGAGAGAGCGATCTCTCACGCAAAGCCACAGCACGCGCAACACGACAGCCTTTGCTGAATGAGTGACAATGAGGACAGAACTAAACATTCAACGTGGTTACACTTTCGATGTGGGATATTATTCTAATATATTTTGTATTTCGGCTTACAAAGATTATAAAAAGAAGATATTTGAGATAAAACCGTTAAAAATCAAGACGCATGATCTGTCCAGCTTAACGTCCTTTAGCCTACTTCACAGCACTGCGGAGCGCTGTCAGTTCTTCCTAAAACCCAAACGTACCGTCAGAATCAGCACGATCGGCGATTGTTGCAAAATGCTGTCTTCTACTGTTGCAAGATCAAAAAATGGCTATTAAAAACACAAAAGCCTGCGCAAGAGACGCTGTTCACAAGGCGGTGTGCGCTCCGAAACGGACTGCAACGAGACAAGAAAGTAGCCTATACTTTGGGCTTCGTGTGTCCTTAACTATCAAATATACATAAAAATGTCAAAAAGCTCTGAGATTCACTTAAACACAGTTTATTCACTTAAACACAATTATGTCTTAAATGGACATAAATAATAGGGAGAAAATGATGGTGCTTTAGTTACCTATTAGATTTGCTCTCGGTCTTAAAGGGGCAGCAGTCTAATAACCTAAACGTGCTGACGATTCAGCCATTAATGCAAATCAAACAACAAAAGGCAGAGAAAATTACCCACAGCTTTTGAATGAGTAACTTTAGATTTAATAAGCATTAATCTATCTATGATAAACTATACAGTGCTATTTTATATTTGATTACTAAATTAGTTTTTTTTTTCAGACAGAAACAATTACCTGAAAAGATATGTTAGTACACCTTCCTGAAATTAAAGCACTTTGTATATAATTTGTATCTTTGATTAATTGCATTCTTGTGTTTGTCCTTTTTGTATATAAAACAAAAAAGCCTGCACATTGCTGCATAACAAAAATATATTTTTCTTCGTTTTGCTTTTTCTATTTTACATTTCAAAATATAGAGTTTAATTATGTTCTTAATTCTTAAAAAAAAAACAAAAAAAAAGAATACCGATAAGAATACCGTTAAAGTACCGGATCGATAAGCGGTATCGGTAAGAGTAGTAATACCGATAAAACCTTAACGATACCCATCCCTATTCATAAGATCACTTAAATGTAAGTTGAGGGTGAGTATATGATGACAGAATTTTAGACATTTTCAGAAAACATAATTCTGTATGATTTATAAGATTGTTTCCATACTGGTATTACTATACTTTTGGGGTAATTTGGTCTCCATAACCTAGGGATTACCAGTACAAACATCATTTTAGAAGCAATCACACATTACATCAAATACACAACCCATGAATTAATACAAACAAAATGTGATGTTATACTGCAAAATGTGAACACTAAGATTCAAACGGGTAATGAAAAAGGTATTATTAGTTAACTCCTTCAGTTAACATGAACTAAGAATGAATAATACTTGAAGCATTTGTTAGCCTTAGTTAATGTTAATTTCAACATTTAATAATGCATTATTATATTCAAAAGTTGTGTACTAAAATTATAATGCACTGTGAACTTGTATGAACAATAACTATAAATTGTTCTAACTTTAACAAACTATATTTGAATTAACTAATCCTAAAAAAGATTAATAAATACTGTAAAAAATGCTCATTTTTTAGATCATGTTTTGCTAATACATGAACTAATATTAACAAATGAGACCAAATTAAAGTGTTAACAAACCTGGTTAATTTTAGCTCTTAAACCTTTTCGTAGCACCAACATTAAAGAGGACAAAATGCTTACTTCAGCATTACAGTGAATATAATTTTGTCTAAAAAACAAAAATAAAATAAAAATGAAGAAATCCAAAGGCAAAAAAACAAGAAAACCAAAATCATTTGTCACCAAATGTTTTGAAGTAGTTGGAAAGTCCTGTTTATGTCAATGTCCCGGTGCTCTCCAAAGTAAATGTGAATGGATTTGTTCCAAAGAGGCAGGAAAGTCAGGAAAAAATACCTTGAGAAAAAAAAGTGAAAAAATTTGTTTATAAAACAGATCCAGTCCATTATTAAATTTGGCTCAAATGAATGAAAGTGATAGATATTTTCCCTTTAAAGTTTTACATACACCTTGCATTATCTGCAAAATGTTAGTAATTTTAGCAATAAGAGGGAACACAAAAATGTATATGTTGTCTTTTTGTTTAGTACTACCCTGATGAAGCAGTTTAGTTTATTCTGCAAGGTGTACGTAAACTTTTGACTGCTAACTGTTGATGAATTTTTTTTTTTTTTTTTATTAGACATTATACAAACATACAAACAATAACATGACATCCAAAAAGACAACAATCCAAGATTTTCCAAAAATAGTTTAACATAAATGAACTGTTGATGAATGTGTGATGTGATGAATTACCTCATCAGCGTCACACATAAATTATTGGAAACATGATCAATTTAGCTCCCGAATCTATATTGCGCATAGCAACGTTACTATCTGCGATTAAAAAGCACTCATCGCAATATCAACTGCGGGGGAAAATAAATCAATAAGGAAAGCATCAAGATATACTTACTTGACTAATTATTTGCAGCATAACATCTCATCTGCAAACAGCCAAATGTGGAGCGCTCCTTTTGTTCTCTTGTTGTTTTCATTTCCTCATGCATCGCGATTACAGAAACACAACAGCGCATTTTTCAAACTCTAGGGAAGTAGTGCGTCATCATGACGTCTGGCGCATGCGCATTAAACACCTTGAACATATACAGTATATTTTTATTTCAACTTTTCTGTTTAAGTTGAAGTTGTTCTAACTCTTTGTGTTGTTATACTCTGTAAGTTCACAAAACGCTACTCTTTCAACCAACTAAAAGTCAATATTTTTGTTCAGTGTAGATTGCAATTATGTGTTTAATTGACTTTCTCACGTAAAGTACCACACATTACTGTTATGCTAAGACTCCTCTCATAAATTACTTTTTTTTTTGTCATATATTATGTAGAAAACTGACAAAAATGTCAACAATAAGTTGTCCTGGATTATACTGTATTGCAAATTTATTGGAAAAACACATTCCAAGTGCATTAATACACACAGTCGATATATTCTAGATTAAACACATTTAAAATAAATGAACTAATTGTTTTTGGACAACACACTTGAGTTGAAATTAAAATGAATTACTTTCCATGTTTTCCATTAAAATTATTATTTTATTTAGTATATTAGTCAATTCATCAAAATTCATTTCATTTAATAACTTTAAAACACTATAAAATCATAATTATTTAAAATGTAAAACTTAAGTAGACACAATTAAAAAGGGAATTTTTATAAAACATGCACTTAAGTGTGATTAGAAATATTAACATGAAAGTGTACTTTCTTTAACTAAAACTTAAGTAGACATTATTAAAAAATGATTTTTTAAAAACATGCACTTAGGTGTATTTAGAAATATTGTGATGAAAGTGTACTTACTTTAAGTTAAATTTAATTAGATATTATTACAAAGTGCATTTGTAAAAGGTACACTTAAGTGTGTTTATAAATATGATCACAAAAGTGTACTTTCTATAAGTAAAACTTAATTAGACATTATTACAAAGTGCATTTTTAAAAAGTACACTTAAGTGTGTTTATAAATATTGTCATGAAAGTGTACTTACTTTAAGTTAAACTTAATTACATATTATTACAAAGTGCATTTTTAAAAGTGCACTTAAGTGTGTTTATAAATAATGTGATGAAAGTTTACTTACTTTAAGTTAGGGATGCACCGATCCACATTTTTTCACTTCCGATCCGATCCCGATACCTGACTTTGGATATCGGCCGATACCGATACTTTTCCGATACCAGACCTGTGTTTGCTTTAACATTATTTATCATTATTGTTGATTTTATATGATGCTGAAATAAACACCTCTCTACAAGCAAGGATGATACGTACGTACAGTATGTAGCCTATGTCAATATATATATATATATATATATATATATATATATATAATAGATATATTAAACAATAGATAGACAATTAAACAAAGATATACGCATTATACAGGCCTACACAGTGCTTTAATTTCAGGAAGCTCTACTAACATTATTCAGGTATATCGTCTAAAAAGAATTATAATAAAGTAATCAAAAGTAAAATAGCACTGCAAAGTTTATCATAGATAGATTTATGCTTATTAAAGCTGAAGTTATTCATTCAAGAGCTGTGAGTGATTTTCTCTTTGCCTTTGGTTGTTTTATTCTCAGTAATGTCGCAATCTTCACATTTATACTGCTGCCCCTTTAAGAACTAGTGCGGATTTCATAGTCTACTGATGCACCATATTTTCTCCCAAGTCCCAACTATTTCCATAAACCGTTTATGTCTAAAATGAACGTAGTTAAGTGATAATCTCCAAGCCGGTCGTTTTGACATTTTTGTGCAGGCTACATTTGATCGTTTAGACGCGCATATGAAGCCCAAAGTATAATTTGCTTGTCTGTTTCGGAGCGCGCGCCGCCCTCTTGCGCAAATTTTGTGCTTTTAATAGCTCTTTTTATTATTAAAAGCGTGCCGCAATTTAGCAACAGCAGAGACGGCATTTTACAACAATTACCGATCGTGCTGATTCTGTCTTAAAGTTTGAGTTTTACGGAGAAATGACAGTGCACCGCCGCGATGGGAAGGAAGTTGGCTACACAGAATGCGGCTATTGTTTAATGTTTTTTTTTTTTTTTTTTTTTTTACCTCAATATATTCTTTAATCTTTGGAAATCAGACTAATATCACAGATCTAAAGTGTAACCAGGCTATGTTTTCTCTGTCGTCACTCATTAAGCAGGGCTGTCGTGTTGTGCGTGCTGTGGCACCGCGTGAGAGATCTCTCTCTCTTTCTCTTCTGGACTGCGAATTGCAAACATGCATCACAGACAAATAGTTTAATTTATACGGCTTTGCAAACATTGCATTTTGCTGTCTTGCTCTGCTGCGGTGTTTCCAGTGTGAAGTATTTCCACCATAGGATTTCCACACAGCGAACATGCTATCCTGCTAGCTGGCTGCAAACTGCGGAATGGATTTCTTGAGCGGGCATCTGTGTGTCTCATTGAGCCCTATTTTTTACAGTCTATGATTGAGCTGCACCTCCGTTCAGGATATCCATTCCACAGTTTGCAGCCAGCTAGCAGACTAGCAGCCCCGGGGAATCCCTTTTGGAGTCATTTCAGCAGCCAACGTTAAAGCGCAGACATGGATCATAAATATCGGATTTCTCCGCAGGTTGGATCGGAAAAATCCGATACGTGAATTACACTGGTATCGGTCCCGATACCGATACTGGATCGGATCGGCCCCATCCCTACTTTAAGTTAAACTTAAGTGGTCTTTAATTGTAATTATATTATATTATCTGCAAGTACACTTTTCAAAAAGTATACTTTCATGAGTTTAAGCACACAAAAAGTACACTTTCAATACAATTAAGCACACTTCTTTTTCACAAGGGTATGCCGTCATATAACCTTTGACTCCACTATTTTCTCTAACTTCCTGCGGAACCCGGCGAAACCGGCAAACACAAAGGGGAACACTGGACTACCGACTAAAGCAAAGAAAATGACGAAGAAAAAAAAGTAGTACGTATTTTTATGTGTGTAAATCACGTGCCCGCTCACGAGCACTCACTCTTAACAGACACACTGTCCCCGCCGGTGCTGCTCGCGCATAAAGCGTTCCCCGTCCACAGTAACCGGGTCGTCTCATTCAAAACAGCCAACTGTTGCTGTTAGCGAGCCGCGCACATTGAATACTCAATGACGTCGACCTTCATTGGCCAGCAGCGTGGACGACATATCTAGCCTTTATATAGATATCTATGGCCTAAATGGTCCACTTTGGAAAACGTGTAGATGTCACGGTTTAACCGATAGATATGTATATAAAGGCTAGATATGTTGTCCACGCTGCTGGCCAATGGAGGTCGACGTCTGCACCTGGCGGCCATCTTGTCACAGGCAGCTCGCTCACTCGTAACATTGTGTTAATGGTACATGTACTATTTAAATGACCATAACTTGCTCAATTTTCTACCGATTTTCAAACGGTTTGTTTTGTTATAAACGTCAGAGATGTAGTTATGACACTGCATACTTATGAATAAAAAGTGTATAAATAAATAATCATCCAGATAATTATAGCCACGTTAACAACGTTTGTAAGAAACCAAACCACTTGTAAATCCGTCAAGATTTCAACGAGATAAGAGTATTTGTGTTCGTGCTGACCACTCATCTTACATCAGCTTGTCTGTGACAAGATGGCCGCCGGTGATGACGATGGAAACTCCGCCGTAACACATCTAGCCTTGGCTTTATATACATATCTATGGTTTAACCCCCTCAAACGTGAAACTTACACGTTTGCGTTAACACGCTCCAGTGGAGAGATACCCGGATATTGACCTATTCTACACGCAATCGCCTGAGGAGTTGACGTCATTGTACGGAGCCCCTCCCCTTTCCGCCATGTTGGTTGGATTCCCACGGCAAGACAGTATTGTTTACGTGTGTTTTTAGCTCGGTAGTCAAGGAGGTTCTCGCAATACCGCACTGTTTTACCATGCCTGGAAGTCACTGCTGCGTTAAAAACTCCTCCAGTAACTCACACGATACATATGGAAAACATAGGAACAATGGAATACAGTTTTTTAGGTTACCGAAATGGACACAGCAGCATCAGGGAGAGTCTCTGACCTGACGAGGAGACGCCGGATTGCTTGGTTTGCTTTTTTTTTTCTTGGTATTGCTTGGATTGCTTTAGCCTTTAGTATACGTTTTTCACTGTTTGGTGTGCCTTAACGAACATATGCAAAAGTGTTGTTTGAGTGCCTTGTTCATTACTTTTTATTTCATTGAAATAAATGTTGGAAACAACCTGATATGGCTTAACAATATTTATTGAGAACTGAAATATATAGGCTACATATATTTGGACAACATAAGTTTCATGGACAACCATAGGTGGCGCTAGGGAGGGGCTAGCAGGTGCTTCAGCACCCCCAAGAAAGACCAATGCACCCCAATAGCACCCCCAACCCCAAAAATAATATCTGGAAGCAATTATATTTTGGCTGTATAGAAAACAGTTTACTAATAAAAATCAATGTTTTCGTATGTAATTAATAGCCTAAATGATAAAATAATTTAAGACAAACATTTTACTCATTACATATGCGACGTCCACAAACATACAGTGAAAAATTATTTGAGTCATTTATTTCAGTCAAAACCAAATCTAAGACGCAAATATTCACTCGATGGATATATGCCATTTAAAATTTTAAAATGAACTTCTTTAACTTTGGGGGGTAACGGGGATTTTAAATACTCAGTTCTAAGTCTGTGAATGCTATCTTTGGAGAAATAATGTGAAATTGAGTTTCTATACACTAATAAAGGATAAGAAATGTGATTAAATTTATTTCTAACAGTTTTGTTTGAAAGTTGGCTTCCTTTAAAATCACAGCCTTCAACTAACAATACTGGAAGATGTGGGATTATAGAGACAGAATAAGAGAGAATTTCTTTAATTTGACACACGACAGCTTTAGGGATGGCTTTAGTAATAGATTCAAAACTGGCCCGATTGCAACTGAAATTATATTTAATACAAAAATGCTCATATATGATATAATTCCAGTATTGCTGTCAATTAAATGGGACACAGCCCAAATACCTTTCTCCAACCAAATCTTGTCAAACAGTGATTTATTCCTGACCATAATATATCTATTGTTCCATAATGGTGTATTGTGTGGTGTAAAGTTATGATTATAAAAAATCTTCCAGTATAACAAAACCTGTTGATGAAATTTGGATGATTTTATCGGCAGACGTTGAACGGTGAAATCACAATTTAGTAAAAATTCTATTCCTCCTAATTTCTTAAACAATTCTCTGGGAATATGAAACCAAAAATGATTGTGGTTTAAAAAGGATTTCAGGGTCCCATTTATAGCATCAAAATCAATGGCTTGTAACCCTCCATCTTTATAGTCTTTTGTCATCTCTACCCTTCTGATGTCATGGGTTTTCTTTCTCCAGATGTAACCAAAGTTGACCTGATTGATTTTGTTAATGGCTCTGGATAGATTAATCTGGAAATTCTCTCCATCTTTGTCAAAAATACTCTACCTAATAAGCTTATATCTCGCAAAAGCCAGGAATTAAGTTTCATTTGACATTTATCTAATATTTTCCACACATTCATATTTTCATTTTCAACAGAATTTTTTTTAAATAAACATTCCTAAGTACTTGACTTTTGATTTTATAGGGATGTTATAGGCCTCAGTTAAGTGACAATGATGAATTGACATTAATTCACACTTGTTCAAATTCATTTTCAAACCAGAGGCTTTAGAGAAGATGTTAATTAATTGTAAAATTTGTGGGACCTCAGTTAGCTTCTTCATGAAAATGGTAGTATCGTCTGCAAACTGGCTGATGATTACTGGCTGGCCAAGTATATCTATCGGGGCTATGGATGAGTTCCTGATGAAGATAGAAAGCATTTCTGTTGCTATAAGAAAAAGAAATGGGGAAATAGGGCAACCCTGTTTTATGCCACGATTGATTGGAAATCTTGGTGACCTCCTGATAAGTAAACCGAACTATTCGAATTTTCATAAAGGGATTTTATAATATTTCGAAATGTATCTCCAAGTTTAAACAATCAAAAATAAATGGGTGTTCGATTGAATCAAAAGCCTTGTAGAAGTCAATGAAGAGAAAAAAGCCATCATCTTTTATTAGATGTCTGTAATCTAAAAGATCAAGCACTAAACGAATATTGTTGTGTATGGATCTCCCCTTCATAAAACCGGACTGGGAATCACTTATAATTTTATGTAAAAATAATTTCAATCTGTTAGCATATATGAGGGTAGAAGTTTTATAATCAGTGTTCAATAATGTGATTGGTCTAAAGCAGTAATTCTTAAAGTGTGGTCCGCGGACCACTAGTGGTCCGCCATCGCCCCCTAGTGGTCCGCGAAAAGATGTCCTAAACTGTGTTTACAAAATCGTCACTTTTTTTAACCCTTACGCATGTACGACCTGCAGTCACCGGTGTGATCAGTCTTGGCTGGTCCCGGCTTACTATCACACATGTGATAAGAACTGTCAGTGCATCACGTGATCAACTGCCAAATTCAAAGGTGCTTCCTGCGCGTTGGCTGGCGCTGAGCCACAGGCGCACTCCGTGCTGTCATATACACGGGCTAATTCCGCAGGGGTCGGCAAAGTTGGCATCGGGGCAAAAAATATTTTTGACATTAGATTGCGGGCCAGAACATATTTAATAAACTACAGAACATGCGAGCGGGAAGCGACATGCCTCACGCGAGCAGAGTTTATGCTCCGAGAACGGACACTGTTAAACACACACACAGGTCTGTTGAAAAGCGGCGCGCGCGCCTCATGCAAGAAGGGATTATATTCTCCGAAAACGGACACTGCACTAGTGATACAAACACACACACAGCCAGGGGTGCGTTTCCCGAAAGCATCATTAGCCAACTATGGTCGCAATTTCCAATGAACTCTATTGGGAAACGAAGGAACTTGCGACCATAGTTGGCTAACTATGCTTTCGGGAAACGCACCCCAGGTCTGTTAATATAACCAATATTTTAATAAGGTCTAACATTTTTCACTAAAAAATTAGGCTACTGACACAAGTATGGTAGATTTAAATAAAGCAGCGTTCCTCACGCAAGCAGGGATTATGGACTGCACTAGTGATATAAAACACACAGATACAGGTCTTTTAACTCAAGCAATATTTTTTTAGTCTTCTCACTGACAATGTAGGGTAGATTTAAACAAATAAAAACGAAATTTAAATAAATAAAAACGAAGTTTAAATAAATAAAAACTAAATTTAAATAAATAAAAAACCAAACTTAAATAAATAAAATAGCAACGAAATTTAAGTAAATAAAAACGAAACTTAAATAAATAAAAACGAAGTTTAAATAAATAAAAACGAAATTTAAATAAATAGGCCTAAAATAACGAAACTTAAATAAATAAAATATAGCAACGAAATTTAAATAAATAAAAACGAAACTTAAATAAATAAAACATAGCAACGAAATCTAAATAAATAAAAACGAAATTTAAATAAATAAAAACGAAGTTTAAAAATAAAAATTAAATTTAGTGTCCAAAAAAGAATACGATTCGAATGTCATATTTTCAAATCGTATACCAACCCACCGAACAAATATTCAAATATTCGGGTCCAGACAATTATTTGACGTAGACTGCTTTTAAACTTAGAATTATTCCTTGGCATCCTCGTATATACTTGTTTGTGTGCCGGAGGTATTCTATTATTTTGTGTGAATGTGATGTAAACTAGCTGGTGAGAGAAATGGCACTATCAAAGAGTCTAAAGAGGAAAGTTGACAGCGAAAATAGCCATAGAACGAATAATGAAAAGACAACTAGCCTATGTGTTGTTCACTTTTGTAAATGCAAAGCCGGTGTGTCTCAAGGACAACCCGATCACAGTAAATGCGTCTCTAATTGTGTTCAGGTACGTGCACAGACATTTTGAGGGGCAGGGGCTCAAGTGAAAAAAATGGAACTTAATTACTTTTTTTGTTTTTATTTTATTTTTTTCTCTTGATGTATGTAATTAATTAACTTTAATAAGAAGAATTTTAGGCCATAAAAAGTCCTACAAACGTCCGGATTTTTGAACAATTGGAATGTGTTTCATGCTATATCAAATATATGTGTGAATATTTTAAATACAAAAGGAAAATTACATAAAAGCACATGTCATTCATTCTGCGCTGTGTTGTGGTTTTTTTTTTTTTTTTTTTTTATTGCAAAAACACAGTAAAAAAAATTAACAAAATATACATTACAATATGCAGAAAAATGACATTAAAATAAATACAAAACAGTTTTGCCAGGGGAAGAATAAGGGCCATTACAAAGAAAAAACATTGGATTTTTTTTTATTTTTTTATTTTTTATTTTTTTTTTTATTGCAGAACTTATACAAAAATACCAACACAGGGAAGTAAGGCAAGGTGTACAAACAAACAAACAATAGTACCTAACAGAAAATAAGCATCCTGGGTATGCATACATCAAATTATGTAATACATAAAAAAAAAGAAAAGCATAATATTAAGGCCAAGTCATGTCTTTGAATAAATCATCAAAATACATCAAAAATTGTTCACTTTTCTTGTTATTTATAAGTCTAAGGGACGAAATAAAAGAGTCAAAATCAGCAAGAAAGAGAGGAAAGCTCAAAGGAGATTTAAGCCATTTTTGCTTATGGATGAAGAATTTTGCATACAAGATAAAGAAGTTAACAACATACTCAAGGGAAAGCAACTTTGGATTTTCATAATAAAAATAACCTCTTTGAGAGTGAAGGTGTGGGTCGTATTTGTAGGGCTAAAAACAAAAGAACTTAATTTAATCCAAAATCTATTGGTTACATTACATTCACAAAATAAATGGGCAGTTGTTTCCTCAACAAAACCACAGAAGGAGCAAGTATCATCAACATCAGAATATTTAGCAATAGAAGAGTTAACAGGGTAGATCTTATGAAGGATCTTATAATGAATTTCTTTAACTTTGTTGGACACACAAAATTTACTAGGCAAAAGCCAAGCCTTCTTCCAATTTACGTTTGTTACAAGGGAACCCCAGTAGAATTTACCCCTAGGGGTAATCTTTCTTTTCATTTGAAAAATTTTACGAATATGTCTGTTGTTACATTTTCGATCTAAAAATTCAATACCACCCAAGCGTAAAGACGGATACACAATGTTACCTTTATTGAAGCTAAGGTGATTTTTAACTAATTGAATTAAGCCTGCTGGTATAGCTTTTATCAAGGTATTATATTCCTTTGGTGGAACAGGAAAGTTATGAAGATTCAAAAATTGCTCATAAGATAGAATATTACCAAAATCATCAAAGACTGATAGAATGCAGTTAAAGTTATTATTAAACCATCTATGAAAGAAAAGAGACTTATTTCTAACGGTTATATACATATTGTTCCAAAGGAGAGCTTTGTGGGGCGAAAAGCTATGGACAAAACACAATTTCCATGAGAGAAGGCATTGTTGATGAAAGTTAGATAAGGAAATGGGTAACTTACCAGGCAAAAAGTTACACTTTAATAGGAAAGATAGGCCACCAAGTTTGTTAAAGATATTATTAGGAATGAAAAACCATAACGATACTGGGTTCGCAAGGCATCTTTTCAGCCAGTTTACTTTAAAGGTGTTTATAGTATCGGCAAAGTCCAAAAAGTCAAGGCCACCTTCACCTCTGGAATTGGAGAGTACTTCTCTTTTTAATTTGTGAGGTTTATTTTTCCAGATGAAATCCAAAAATATTTTGTTAATTCCTTTTATAGCTTTATCATTGATAAACAAAGAGAGAGCAGGGTACACAAAGCGAGAGAGCCCTTCGACCTTAGATAAAAGAACTCTACCGTATAATGAAAGATCTCTTTGAAGCCAAATGTTAAAAATGTTTTTAGTTTTTATAATTTTATCAGAAAAGTTTAAATGATGTCTAGTAATTGGATTTTTAGTGATATGAATACCTAGATATTTAACACTGTTTTTAACTGGGATACCTTCCAAAGATGACTCATCTATATCATGAATTGAGATAATTTCACATTTCGAAATATTGAGTTTTAGACCAGAGGCAGATGAAAACTGATCTATCATTTCCAAAGCATTAGATAACTGTTTTTTATCCTTCAAGAATAGTGTGGTATCGTCGGCTAGCTGTGCTATTTTAAGCTCCCTATCAAAAATAGATATTCCTAACAGCGTTTCATTTTGGTTAATCCTTAGACAAAGTAATTCTGTGGCCAAAAGAAATAAAAATGGGGAGATAGGACATCCCTGTCTGACTCCACGATGGATGTCAAACCTTTTAGATGTATCAAAGTTAACAATCACTGAACTGTTAATATTTCTATAAAACATGGTTACAATATCAATAAAAGATTTGCCGAATCCAAATAACTCTAAAGTACGGAAAATAAAATTGTGTTCTAAAGAATCAAACGCTTTGTAAAAATCAAGAAAAAGTATGAGACCGTCTGATTGAATTAGATTAGAATAATCCAACAAATCTAATACTAACCTTATATTATTAGATATGTGACGGCCTTTCATGAATCCCGATTGAGATTCAGAAATAATGTGATCTAGACCAGTTCTTAATCTTTTAGCGTAAACAGAGGCTAATAATTTATAATCTAATGTTAACAAAGTGATAGGCCGCCAATTGTCAATTAATAAAGGGTCCTTGTTTGACTTGGGAATAAGGGATATAACTCCCTGTTTCATAGTGGAGGTCATTTCTCCCCGACTGATGCATTCCTTATACATATGAAATAAAGGGATTTTAATAAACTCCCAAAAGTGGAGATAGAACTCTACTGAGAGCCCGTCAATACCAGGGGATTTGCCTTTTTTCATTGAATGCAGAGCTTGCTCAATTTCATTTATTGACAGATCAGTGTCACAAATTTGACTAAACTCACGATCAATAATTGTAATACAGGGTTTAATTATATCAATAAATTTTTCACAGAGGTCATAGTTAAAATTAGAGGTATAAAGATTGCTATAAAATTTGGTAACAAATTTAGATATTTCCCTGGGGTCATTGGAGGTAACTCCATCAATATTAAGTGCTAAAAGAGCTTTCCTCTGACTGTTTCTTTTTTCTAGGGCAAAAAAATAGCTAGTATTCTTTTCCCCCTCTTCAACCCATTTCGCCCGAGACCTTATATATGCACCTTTAGCCAACTCTAAGTAAGCTCTGTCGAATTCCAGACTTAATTTTTTTATTTCCAGATCCTCTTCTTCTGTAATCTTAGCTGTGTTGTGGTTGCGCTGTGTCACGTGACAAGCAATGACGCGTCACGGAGAAATTAAAGTGACACACGAAACAGTAATAACAATTCTTGTTGTTCTCTTTTAATAATGTAAAAATGGATCGATGGCTAAACCAAAGAGGAGTCAAAAGAAAAGATCAAGAGTCCACCGAAAACAGCAAGACTACAGCACCACAAAGGCCCACTGAAGTCAGTACTGAAGATCGGCTAGTCACACTCCCGCAGACCACGGAGCTAGCGCACTGTGGAAAACCATGTGAGAAAGTTAAGCGAAAATATCACAATGAGTACATACAATTTGGATTTTCCTGGACTGGGGATCTTGAGGATCCTAGACCTCACTGTGTTTTATGTTATGAAATATTGGCTAATGAAGCAATGAAACCATCTAAACTCAAGCGTCACTTTGAGTCTAAGCACAAAGATTTTACAGATAAACCAGTGTCATTTTTTGAGAGAAAACGCGATGAGCTCGAGCGACACATGAGTAAAAACACTTCACAGTTCTTTACGCCGGGTGAAAATGCAAAGGCTACTGAGGCGTCATACAAAGTGTCTCTACTCATTGCAAAAACGGGAAAAGCCCATTCAATTGGAGAGACTCTAGTTAAGCCTGCTGCAGAAGTTATGGCAAAAGTAATGCTAGGCAAGAAAGCAAGTGATGACATCCACAAAGTCCCTCTGTCTAATGACACTGTCCAGCGACGCATAACTGCAATGTCCGAAAATGTCCAAGAGCAGCTGATCACACGATTACACCAGAGTCCCTTCTTTTCTCTTCAGCTGGACGAGTCCATTGACATTGGTAACGAGGCAAATCTTCTGTGTTTTGTGAGATACATCCATGCACGCTCAGTCCATGAGGATTTTCTCTTCTGTAAATCCCTCCCAACGAATACAACAGGAGAAGCGATCTTTGATTCACTAAATGCCTTCATTGTGCATAATAACATTGACTGGAAATGTTGTGTTGGAGTTTGCACTGATGGTGCAACTGCGATGACAGCCAAACACAAGGGCCTGGTAACACGTGTGCGTAATGTTGCTCCATCCGCTGTGTCAACTCATTGCTGCATTCACAGAGAACAGCTCGCGGTGAAAAAGATGCCAAGTTGCCTTAAAACTGTTTTGGACGAGGCAGTTAAAATAGTAAACTCAATCAAAAGCAAAGCCCTCAACTCGCGTCTTTTTAAAGTCCTGTGTGAAGAAATGGGGAGTGAGCACACAAAACTTCTTTTCCACACTGAAGTGCGCTGGTTATCCCGTGGCAAGGTCCTGTCTCGTCTTTTTGAACTGCGCGATGAAGTAAAATTATTTCTGCACCAAGCTGATGAACTCTATGATCGACTTCATGACTTTATGTGGCTTTCAAAACTAGCCTATCTTGCAGATATTTTCAGCACGCTCAATACGCTCAACTTAGCACTGCAAGGAAAAGCGGTCTCAGTCTTCACAGTACAGGACAAAATTAAAGGGGCCCGCACCAAATTACAGCTCTGGTGCGCACGCATCGATCGCAGTGAATTTGACTGTTTCCCCACTCTAGCGGACTTTCTTCTCGAAACTGAAGAGACCCTGGGTGATGACACCATCACAGCAATAAAGGAACATCTACAAGGCCTTCACATGCAGCTGGGAAAATACTTTCCAGAACTGGATGTGGACTTTGAGTGGATCAGAAATCCATTTGGCGACATCACTGAGCAATGTACCAAGCTCTCAATCCAAGAATGCAATAGTCTTGTGGACATTGCATCAGATGGAGGTCTCAAAATGTCATTCAAACAACAGCTCTTAACAGACTTCTGGGCTCAGCTCCTTCCTGAACATCCAAAGCTTGCAGAATCTGCCCTCAAAGTGCTTATGCCCTTCCCAACTACATACAGCTGTGAAGTTGGGTTTTCCACACTGGTTGGTTTGAAAACAAAACAGCGCAACAGACTAAACGTGGAGCCTAGTATGAAACTGAAACTCTCCACTTTGGAGCCAGACATTCAGAAACTGATGTGTGAGAAGCAGCACCACTCGTCTCATTAATATTCACGTTAAGTTTTAGATAGAAATCTCAAAATATAAAATCTACAGATCTATAGTTTTGTAATGTAGTTTTTGTTTCATGTGTAAAATCCCAGTTAATGGGAACATTTTTCCCCCTGCATTTTATTGTTACCATAGTTCCAACAACCATAGACTTCATACAGTATACCCACCCACTTCCTCAGATTTAAACTAATGTCTCTTTGGAATGACATTAAGTGGGACCTAGGCTGTCACAGTATATTTAATTGCAGTTTGTTTTTTTGTTTTTTTCACTTTTTTCCACTTGCAGTTTGTTGTTCATATTAAGCATTTCACATTTACTTTTTCAATTGAAATAAAATTCATATAATAGTTTCTGATCATATTATTGCATTCATTGTGTTTGAATAATTAGTTTTTGACTTGAAACTGTTGCATATTAAACTTAAATTTAGCTTATCCTTACAATTTTGTTGTTTTGGGGGCATGTTAGAGTGTGATTTTGTTAGGTGGTCCTCAGAAAAAAATTGGAAGATAAAGTGGTCCTTGGGCTGAAAAAGTTTGAGAAACACTGGTCTAAAGTTATCTAAAAGCTTTGGGTCCTTATCAGGTTTGGGGATTAAGGTTATGACCTCTTGTTTCATTGAGAGAGGGAAAGTCAAACTTTCAGTTGCTTCCTTTAACATAAGCAAAAAAGGGTCTTTTAGTCAATTCCAAAAGTGTTTATAAAAATTAGCCGTAAGGCCATCACAGCCTGGAGATTTGTCTAAAGCCAAGCTACTTACTACTTTATCTAACTCATCAGGGGAAATATCAGCATCACAGCGCACTACATCTTCATCATCTATATGGGGAATAAGATCTTTAATATGGTTGAAAAATAAAACTTCACCGTCCAGAGAAAATGTTGAGGAGTATAACTTGCTGTAAAAAGAAACAACTTCTTTAGTAATTGAAGCTTGGTCTGTGATTACCTGATCCTGAAGTGATAAAGCTTTCATTGAAAGTTTCTCTTGCCTTCTTTTTTCTAAACGACAGAAGTATGACGTACTTCTTTCCCCATCCTCAATCCATTCAGCTCTGGACCTGATAAAGGCCCCTTCCGCTTTACGAAGATAGATATCATCAAGCTTGTTTAGAAGATTTTGTCATTTCTGTTTATCATTATCAGTAGGTGAAGTTTTATTATAATAAATATTTATATCTTTTATAATATTAATTTCAGATAATCTGTTACTTCTATTAGTAGTTTTTTCCAAAATGAATAGAATATTCTCTCATTTTAAATTTAAAGGGTTAGTTCACCCAAAAATGAAAATTAAGTCATTAATTACTCACCCCCATGCTGTACCAACCCCGTAAGACCTTCGTTCGTCTTCGGAACACAAATGAAGATATTTTTGATTAAATTTGAGAGTTGTATAACTACCACATTGGCTCCTAAAGAACTGCCTCTTGACGGCCCAGAAAGTCAATGAAGAAAATGTTTAAATATCCCAAGTGACTACCGTGGCTCAACTATATGTTTATCAAGCGACGCGAATACTTTTTGTGCGAAAAAACAAACAAAAATAACGAGTTTATTCGACTATTTCTTTTCTTCCTTGTAGGCCAGAAACGAGACTTCCTTAGATTTCCACGACGCATGCGCGAGAATTGCGATCTGAAGTGGTGTAAGCTGGTGTGAGCAGATCGCAAATGATCGCTTGAGCAGATCGCTTGATAAACATATAGTTGAGCCACGGTAGTCACTTGGGATATTTAAACATTTTCTTCATTGACTTTCTGGGCCGTCAAGAGGCAGTTCTTTAGGAGCCAATGTGGTAGTTATACAGCTCTCAAATTTAATCAAAAATATCTTCATTTGTGTTCCGAAGACGAACAAAGGTCTTACGGGGTTGGTACAGCATGGGGGTGAGTAATTAATGACTTAATTTTCATTTTTGGGTGAACTAACCCTTTAAGGAATTCCCATTTGGAGATATAAGATGCTATTGAATTATCAGACATCACATTAGCAATCGTGGCTTTGATATCTTCATAAAATGAATGGCTTTTTAATAAACTAGAATTGAATTTCCAGTACCCTTTATTCTGTCGGCTAACACCAGGAGGATTAAAACGCAGCTTAATAACAGCGTGATCTGTGAGAGGAGCTGCTGACATACCACAGTCACTGATGGAGTTTATAATGAAGACAGAGAGTAACCAGAAATCTATTCTCGACTTTGCTACGTTGTTTGGTTTAAACCATGAATATTGCTTCACGTTAGGATATTTAAAGCTCCAGCAGGGATCCAAAAGATTGTGAGTGCGACAAATATCCATTAAAGCAGGGTTGTAACAACTGTGATTACATCTGGATGGACATCTATCAAGCCATTCATCACTAACCATGTTAAAGTCACCACCCGTAACTATAATCGCAGTGGGATGAGTGAGTTTAAGGGTAGCTATGACATTAGAAACATCCCACTAAGCAAAATTATGTCCAAAAGACGTCTTTTCAACGTCTTGCTCACAAAAGTCGGACGTTGAAAAGACGTCCACTGAGGAGCCAGACTGAAATTTTTTATGACGTCTTTTTGTGACGTGTTCTGGACATCTGATATACATTCATCGAACCATTGTACAAGTTTAAAAACTAGTTCAAATGTGGCCATCGTGGACATGTTTTCAACATAACTTATGGTCTCCTTTAGACAATTATATTGTTTCTGGACTATATAAACACTCTCAGGATGCATTAAATTAAAACTCATGTTTATTTACATTGTTTAGATGCGGTTTAGATGGTGATATTTGTTTCATTTTAAATCACCATTGTGGTGATCACTGTTTGCTTTAGTTGGGCTCTTGGTCCCACATCACCTTATTTAAGCTTTTCTTTGGCTGTTGTAACTGTGTGTTTGTCTAACACCATTGGTTGGTAGTTTTTAAAGCCAAGAGAAATCAGCTGTCATCAGCTCTTTATTGATGGTTACAAAATAAACACATTTACCACTGTTTAAACTTTCATCTTTAAGTCTGATATTAATAACGACCAATCTTGTGGAACTGCATTATTTGGACCAGTAAATTTATAATGACCACTGCATACAATATGTTTTTAGAAAGTGAATCACATAGTCACACACAGATATCATGATTTTGGATATGACTCTCAACGACGGTGACAACCAAAACAAAAAAAAGCCTGGGGATCAAGGATGTTTTGTGCTATGAAAGCTACCCATCATGCATTGCAGCGTTAAGCTTTTTATTTATTTATTCTCACCATTATTGTGAATCATATGCAAAATCTTGATGTCTCTGTGTGACTACATGGTCAATTTTCTCAAAACATTGTGTAAATTTGCTTCCATACTAATAAACCAAATAATGCCGTTCTACAAGATTAGTTATAAATTCTAAATATAAATACAAAGTCTAAACATCTCATTAAATATTCACTTTGTGTTGATTTCCTCATCAATAAGAAGCTGATGACAGCCAATTTTACGTTTTCTTGGCTTTTTCTGTCACAACAATGGTGTTATTCAAACAGAAAGTTACAACAGCCAAAGAAAATCTAAAGTAAGAAAAACTGGGACCAAGAGCCCAACTAAAGCAAACACTGATCACCACAATGGTGACTTAAAATGAAACAAATATCACCATCTTAACAATGTAAGGAAATTACAAAGAAATAAACATGAGTTTTAATTCAATGCATCCTGAGAGTTTATTTGGTCCAGAAACATTTTAAATTGTCTAAATGACACCATAAATAATGTTGAAAATGGCCACATTTGAACTAGTTTTTAACCTTGTATGAAGGATCCTTTAACGTCTACATCAGACGTTCAGAACACGTCAAAAAAAGACGTCATAAAAACTTTCATTCCGGCTCCTCAGTGGACGTCTTTTCAACGTCCAACTTTTGTGACAAAGACGTTGAAAAGACGTCTTTTGGACACCATTTTGCTTAGTGGGATCCGAAATCAACTGTCTATTTTGAATTAAATTATTGAACCCATAAACATTGACCAGAATAAAATAGAGATCATCTCATAACACAAATTAGCCAGTGACCATTATTACTAAATCTAGATGTCACTATTTTACCAGGTGAGTTACAGAACAAGATGGCGACACCTGCTGATGATCAAAGATGATTTTGTCACCCCATTGGTTTACCCAAAACTTTTCATCCTCTGGTGTTGAGTGAGTTTCTTGCAACAAAGTGAAGTGCGCTTTTTCACCCTTACAAAACAAAAATTTTGATTTTCTCTTAGTGTTGTCTCTTAAACCCCTAACATTAAGTGAAATACATGAAAAAGAAACCATCCATAACAAATAAAAAAAAAATAGAAAATTAACAACCGTCAGTAAATATAAATGTCCAACAGACTAAACGTTAATGAAAAGTGAGAAAGAGAAAAAAGCTCAAATAGGCAGTGTCCCTTCAGAATGGATTACTGAAACCATCCAAAAAGATCTTAAAGTCACTCGGCCTTTCCAAACCTTGAACAAAACAGGCCTCTTGATCCTAAACGTTAGGCCTACCTTGTGTGCTGCTAAGTGTCCGTTAATGTATCCAGCACCCCCTCTGAAGTATGCACGCTTTCCAGCATGTCTTGCTTCTCTTATTTTAGGCCACAGTGCAGCTCGGGTCTCCCTGTCGGCTTTGCAGAGGTCTTCGATGAAGCTGATACGAAGTTCTTTGCAGATCGCGTGATCCTTGGTCGTTCTCCACAACGCATCTCGATGGAATCTCTGAGTGAACTGAATTATGACGTTTTCTTCACGTCTCCCTATTCGATGAACTGAGTCCACAATCTGATTGATACTCGAGGACCATGATGGAGAGATTTTAACGAGTAAATCAGCGACCGCCTGACGTATGTCTTCACCTTCTTTTTCTTTTAATCCTCGAATTCCTCCGGCGTTTGTATCGTTCTAGCTCCAAGACACGCTCCGTTAGCTCCGCGCTGTCTTTCTTTACAGCCGACACATCACGAACAGTCGATTGCAACTGCATTTTACAACCTTTCATTTCTGCTGCATTGAACTCGACAGCCTTAGCAATGCTGGTCAACATGATGGAGTTATGTTACAGCTGGTGTCTAGTGTATCCACCTTATCAGTTAGCTGCTTTATGGCTTCCAGGACCGTATTCATAGCTTCATTCCCTTCTGTCCGAGTATCCTGCTTTTCCGCAGCTGGTGTGATCTTTAGTGGTGAGAACGGGTCTTTTCTTTTATGGTTTCTCGGTGGACTCACCTCCATCCTTCCAGCATACTCGTGGTCGACAGGTGTCTCGTTGCTGCGTGATAAAGCCAGATTCTTTTTCTTCGATGTCATGGTGTACAAACTTTTCCGGAGGTTCCGTTTTATTTGTAGATTCAAAAGGAGCACAATATGGCAATTTGGATAGCGAAATCTGGGACAGGCCTAGAGAGCTCAAACCATGCAATGCACCCGATCCGCCATCTTCCCCTTTCAACTCATAACTAATGATCTCTGCAACGGAAGTGAATCAATCAAAACTAACTTTAGCTGGACAATAACTTTATTCTAGAGCTGCTGTAAAACCAACACAATCTGCTACTGTAATTTCCTATTGTCACTGTAAAGCGGCTCTATATTGTTACAGCGCTGTATAAGTGAAGGAGACTGGACTGACTATTGTGTAAAGGAACATGTTTCTCTCTGTGTGACTCTATAAGGCTTCAGTGATCAGAGGAAACAGGAGTTTTGCTTCTAGTGACGCAGTACGAGTGAACCGTATCGAGAGCCGACAGAAGAGATCACTTTACAACATCACCATTTATTCATTCATATTTCTCAATCACTTCTGTCCTTTCCTCTTAATGACTTTTGGCCATTTCGCTTATTAAATTAAAAGTAGTTAAATTTAAGTGCAATAAAGGAACAACGAATTAAACCAACCATTAAACTGTTATAAAGTTTACAGTATTTTACAGTATGGTTATAATTGATTTGATTCTTTCAGGTTTATGTCACATTGCATTGTTCCACATTTGTAGATTGTCTTAAAGGTTAATATAAAATCATCTGCTAAATGACTAAATGTAATTATTAACATGATTGGATGATGACAAACTTATTTCATATCATACAGATGTGATCTAACAAAGTCCTCTTTATGATTTATTATCAGGAACTGTGAGTTTGCAGAAAGAAAAATGAAAGACAAAACTGAACAAATGAAGGCAAGGATGAACAAATAAAAAAGAGAACCAAAAGAATAAACAAAACAGAAATAATGAAGAAAAAAGGATGAACAGTAATAATAAATTAAGTAAAGAGAAGAGAGAGAAAAACGAAATAGGATAAAAAAGTTACACATAAAAAAACAATCTGTAAAAGACGTGAATGCTTTGCGCAAAACTGTACCACTTTATTTATAAAATATTAATCTCCAACCTGTCTCCAACGCGCGTTCATCTGCTCTCACGCATGCGCCGCGTGGTGCTCTCGTGAACGCGCGTCTCTCTCTCGTCACAAACAGAAAGTGAAAGTTAGTTTTCCTGTCGCCAATTGAGCTGGAAAAATACAATACGACATGAAAAACAGAGCATCAAGTGTTTATCAACGCTTAAGAATTAATTTACTTGTAGTTTTATGATGTTAAAGCTGGAGGATTTGAGATCCTGTATCTTGTAAAAGTTTGATCAAGGTGAGTGTTCGTGATTGTTTGTTTGATATAAAATCTTTAAAGGTTTTCTTTCACTCCAAGGTTTCTTTTGTGTTTCGTATTGTTTGTGATTCTTCAGAAGTTTATATGTGTAAACATTCATAGGCCAAATCACAGCTCACAGACACACGCTTTTTAAACATGAGAGTCTGTCGATGCGGGTCGGGGTTTGTTTTCTTTCACCCGAACATGTTCAGCGTTTCCGGTGTCCGTTATTTCCATGAAATCAAACGGCCGACTTGTGTGTGTGTGTGTGTGTGTGTGTGTGTGTGCGCGCGCGCGTGTGTGTAAGGCCCAAATGGGCGTGAGTTAACGAAGTTATTACACGATCCCTTTTCTCACACACTCCAGATATGTCCAGATAAATTATGAAGGTCGTTTAATTTAATCATTTAATATTGTGTGTGAATGTTTCTTCATCAGAGTCAGTGGAGGAGATCAAACTCAACAGATTCTCCTGATCTTCATCATGGCTGATTCACAAGCATCCAGAGATGGAGATTTCTCTCCAGGACACAGGTACTTTCAACTAACACTGTTAAATATTGTGTCACATCTCAGAAAAATATCAGTTTTGTTTTGTGCCTAATTTTTCTTGTGTTTTTGTTTTGAAACTAACATGAATTATTAAATAAAACGATCATAAAGTTTCTTCAAAGTGCTTTAAGATGAAAGATGAATGTGTTTATATTAATATGTTTTGCGGTCTGGGAAAACCTGTCGGAAAACCCGTACGTTTTTTTTAGTATCGTCTAAATATAGATTGAATGTCAGTTTTTTTTTTTTTTTTTTGTCAAAATTGGGTTTTTATTAAATGATTATTCTACAACATCTTGTTTATCATCTCTGAATATATCTTTGGAAAATTCACTATTAGTGCAGAAAAATAGCGATTTATACTGGCCAGCTGACAAGACTGTGTTTCTCTTTAAGAACACGCACGGCAAAAAACAATATCTCCCGTTGAGCTCTCCTTCTCTTAACACTCCCCATAGCAAATTGGCCTTGGGCCGGATCTGGCTTAATTTCGGCTGAGATTTTGGCCCACATACCGCATGGAATTACGGGCCAAGGTTGGCCCAAGTGCTGTTTGCCGTAAGTCAACCAGATCAAAGCCGTGAGCAAACCAAAACTCGCCCAGAGCTTTGCAGTGTACCCAAATATTACCCAGAACTGGGCCAAAACAACGCGGTACTCCCCATATGTCAGCCAGACAAAAGCCAAACTGCCACCACCTTTAGGCCAGAACTCAGCCACATCTTATCCAGAAGCTGCAGAAAACAGCCATAACTGGGCCAATATTATACCACAGTCCCCAAAACTGAACCAGAAATTATTCCTGTGTAAAACAAGGTATAATAAAAAAAAATGACACTACAGAAATGCAAACAATATTTTATTGAGAAGGGAAGAAAATCTCAGCTAGATAAAAGGATAAACAACAAAATACAAGCCAATACTAGAGTAAGACAAAACAAAATATAACTATAATTCACATTACAAGAATAATAAAAAGACAGCAATAAATTAAAATGTTACAAAAATGTGTATGTGGCATTCTTAAATAATGAGATACAAAAATTAACAAAAATATGTTGGCCGAGAGATCTCAAAGTCCTGCAACAGAAGAAAACATGCAAACAAGAAAAACACCAGATAGCAAATTGGCTTTGGGCCGGATCTGGCTTAATTTCGGCTGAGATTTTGGCCCACATACCGCATGGAATTACGGCCCAAGGTTGGCCCGAGTCCTGTTTGCCGTAAGTCAACCAGATCAATGCCGGGAGCAAACCAAAACTCGCCCAGAGCTTTCCGATGTACCCAGATATTATCCAGAACTGGGCCAAAACAACACCGTAATCCCCATATGTCAGCCAGACAAAAGCCAAACTGCCACCACCTTTAGGCCAGAACTCAGCCACATCTTATCCAGAAGCTGCAGAAAACAGCCATAACTGGGCCAATATTATACCAGAGTCCCCAAAACTGAACCAGAAATTATCCCTGTGTAATACTTATGTATTGTGCAAGGAATAATAAAAAAACCGACACTACAGAAATGCAATGAACAATATTTTATTGAGAAGGGAAGAAAATCTCAGCCAGATAAAAGGAAAAACAACAAAAGACAAGCCAATACTAGAGTAAGACTAAAAAAATAACTATTACTCGCATTACAAGAATAATAAAAAGACAGCAATAAATTAAAATGTTACAAAAAATAATGCAATTATGCAATTTTAAAAAAGTGTATGTGGCATGCTTAAAGGGCACCTATTATGGAAAATTCACTTTTACATGGTGTTTGAACATAAATGTGTGTTGGCAGTGTGTGAGCAAAACCACCCTGGAATGATAAAAATCCACCCAGTGTTTTTTTTACAATCTCAATAAATCATATGCACTGTCTCAGAACGAGCTGTTCTGAGATTCAGATCTTTGTGACGTAGAACGGGAGACAGGGGCTTGATTGACAGTGTGGCTGTGGCCTAGACCCCGCCCTCGGTGATCTGTACACACGTCCTCCATTGTTTCAACGACAGCCTGTAATGTCTCTTGGAAACATAACTTATCGACTCGTGGGTTAATCCTGTTGTTGTGGCTTAAAAGTTAATCCTCAAGTGTGGATCGTCATCTACTGTTTGCGATCCACCGTCACCTCCAGTAACAGTAAGTGTATTTTATGATTTTTGAGCAAATAGTTTTCAGTCGATGTCAGCCAATTCAACAACAAAACAAAAGCGTCTAAAATTGTTGTCGTCGTAGAATGTCAGTGCATATAATTTAAACCTTGTTTGTATAATGTGTAACCACACGTTTATAAATATTTATTTTTAAAGATATTGTATTAAAAACCGCATATATGTTCTTGTTCTGTATGTTAGCCATCTTCTCACATTTGCCACAGAAGCACCTGTATGACAAGTAAACATGACGCCACAGCTCCCTCGCATAAATGTAATTTCGCTTGTAAGTTACGTAGCAAACTTTATCACAGAATGTGTATGTAACGTTAGTTTTAAAAAAAATGCGCCAGCGTTAGTGTTTGTGTGTCTGTGTTGCTCCTCCATACTTGCAAAGAGGACGCAATTACAACTCTGTAAGTACATAAATGTATCAAATAACCATACCGAGACGTACTGGTCCATTCTCATTTGTGTTTATTCTGCCGGAGTCTCTTTGTGCTGTTTATATATTCCGATTCAAACGTACGCTGAATGACAGACAAAATAGCGCGTCTCTCACTCTCCCCTTCTGCTTACCGACGGCCATAGGTTTCAAGTTACGCCCTCATCCAAAGGCAGGGCGGGAATATGCAGCTCATTTGCATTAAAGTGGCAGGCCTCATAACAGCTCATTTTCAAACAGGCCCCAAAATGACATTTTCAAAGGGTTATAATAAATTAACTATGGGGTATTTTGAGCTGAAACTTCACAAATACATTCTGGGGACAACCGAGACCAATATTACATCTTGTAAAAAGGGGCATAATAGGTGCCCTTTAAATAATGAAATACAAAAATGAACGAAAATACGTCTCCGAGAGATCTCAACGCAAAACATGCAAACAGTAAAAAACACCAGCAAATTAATAAAACATCTTCATCCGTTTGCCAACACACATGCAGCAAATATTTAGCGCAACCACATACAAAAACACGCTGCAAAAGGCAAGAGACCTCAAAGTCCTGCAACAGAAGAAAACATGCAAACAAGAAAAACACCAGCAAGTCAAGACATCAGTGTCACAACACACATGCTGCAAATACAATGCAAACAATAAATAATAATAACAATAAAACAAACACCACTGTCGAGTAGATATTTGCGTTGATGGTCGGACATTTGGAGTGCGTTTCTGTATTTGGTTGTGTTTTAGCACATGTGATAAAGATGTTCTTATTTTACAGGGTTTTTTCTGTTTGCATCCATTTTCTTCTGTTGCAGCGTGTTGAGCCCTCTCAGCCACCGTACTAAAAAGCAACAGAAACCAAGCAATAAATTAAATTGATACAACCAGTAAAGCAAAAGTGTAAATGTGTCATGCATGCCACACCACCACTGCTATGACATGCTAGAGTATCCTTACACTAACAGTGAATATATGATAAAAAATAAAATAAAAAAAAAGACTAAAAGAAATCTCACATCTTATTAATCGGTCATCACTTGAGAGGCTTTTTCTCTGTGGGCTGGGTGTTTCATGATGCCATGGTGACTGTATTGCCTGTCCGTGAGACTGTAAAGTTGAATCCTGTTGCCACGTCAATTCACTGTGATGTAATGGGGCTCTACTGGTTGCGAAAATTAGTCACCAATATGGGGTGTCTAGTCAGGACACGGAAGGCAGGAATACTTGTTGAAAGCTTTAATGTATACTTTCCTAATACAGATGCACAGGCAATATTTCTATGTATAAACTTTACTGTGTAGGTGTGGTAGGTGTGGTTCTAAAGAAAAGGAAATAAACATTGATGTCAACTAACATAACACAACTGAGGCTAATACTCTCTCTAGTCATTTAAATAAACAGGGCTAAACATATTCTGAAATGTGAACTTCAATAAGAATGCCATACAATCTACACATAATAGAGAAAAAGGCTGTTACTGACATTTAACCATCAAATGCTAAAGTCACTTATTAACTTATAATACTTTATAACTAATGACAACTTACTTGTGGTCACTGACGCACACGAACACAACCTGAAGCTTATCTTGCAAAGTGAAACTAAACTGAATGCTGTTCTCTGCAAACCAGGGCATGTCTCAACATGTCAGAAAAGGGGCGTGGTCTGATCGATCACTCGCTGTACTGCTCTGTCCAGTTCACATCACTTGATCCTTTTGCACAGCCGCCCCATAATTCACGATGTGAATTATCTTCTAGAAAGACTCAACTATCCACCGGAGCTGTTGTCGAGACATTATCCGGGATGGCCGGCAGCTCAATGAGCTTGGCCACCGGTCTGGTGTAGGTTCTCTCTTCCACCTGTACCTCAGCAGTCCTCACTTTACCATCGACACTCCTAATGGTCTTCGTTACTCGTCCCACTGGCCACAATGCCCGAGGAAACCTTTGGTCAATTACCATTACCACCGTACCAACAGTGAGATTCTCAGTGTCCTTTACCCATTTCTGCCTTGACTGCAAGAAAGGCAAGTAGTTACGAATGAAATGGGTCCAAAACTGGTCAGCTAACACCTGACTGTGCCGCCATCTTCTCCGACTTAGAATCTCAGACTCAGGGTACACCACCTGAGGAAGCGAAGAGTCAGGCCGCCCCATGAGGAGGTATTTGGGAGTTACGGGATCCGCATCGGCTACATCTGTTGACACGTAGCCCAGTGGCTTGGAATTGAGGATTCCTTCCACCTCAATCAGAACTGTCTGCAAAACTTCTTCGGTCACTGTCTGTGCTCCCAGAGTGACGTAGAGTGCAGCCTTAATGGATCTGACTTCCCGCTCCCAGGCTCCACCAAAGTGAGGTGCATTTGGTGGATTGAACTGGAAACGGATCTGTTGCTTAGCCAACTTGATTTGCAGCTCTTCACCCATGGCCTCAAAACTTGCTTTAAGCTCGTGCTCCCCTCCACGGAAGTTGGTCCCACAGTCAGAGAGAAGCTCAAAGGGAGTTCCTCGTCTAGCCACGAACCTTCTGAGTGACATGAGTCAGTATCCATGTTAGACAGCACATCAAGGTGAACGCACCTGGTCGTCATACACTTAAAAACAATTCCCCATCTCTTTTCCGTACTCCGACCTCGCTTGACCTGGAACGGGCCAAAGCAATCTACTCCTGTCGAATAAAATGGAGGCTTCAGGAGGCGGAGACGACAAGGGGGTAGATCCGCCATCTTAGGAATAACAGGCTTTGCTCTCCATTTCTGGCACTCTGGGCAGGATCTCTGATGACGACGCACAGCTTCGCGGCCTTGAAGGATCCAAAACTTGCGTCGGAGCTCTGCGAAGACCCTCTCTGATCCAGGATGGAGTAACTTGTTATCATATTGTCGTATGATAAGTTTGGTAATATGGTGCTTCGGTTCTAGCACAATTGGGTGTACGACATCTTCTTCCAGACTAGTAGAACGGCGCAGTCTACCACCTACTCGGATAAGGCCCATAGAGACGTCGTACTCTGGAGCAAGTGACAAGAGCCGACTGCTAGATGGAAGTGCTTTCCCTGCTTTTAGGCACTTAACTTCATCCGGAAAGCTATCATATTGTGCTCTCTGAAGGATTCGGAGTTCAGCCTCTCCGTAGTCATCCGCACTGAGGGCGCTCGACTGGAAGGCCGCCCCGTGAAGGGACCTACTTGTTGCCTCAAGGAGATCTTCAAAGGTAGAGTGGTCTTCAGGGGCTGGGATCTCTGGAGCAGTAATGGCTGACATGAACCCACAGAAAGCAGACCTCTTCATCTCTGTTTCATCTGGGACCTCCACGAAAGAATTTGTAGCTGGCCAACTCTCACGTGGTAACCGGAGGAAGGCTGGACCTTGGCTGAACTGGTTTGGTTTGGCTAAGTTGGATAATGTCATCCCTCTTGTGATAGGATCTGCAGGGTTATTCTGAGTGTCCACATACCTCCATGCCCGGTGATCTGTTAGCTCCTGAATCTCAGATATACGAGTTCCTACAAACACCTTGTATCTGCAGGACTCTGACTGTATCCAGGCAAGTACGGTGGTGGAGTCAGACCATAGCACTGTGTCCCTCAACTGAAGGGTGAGCTCCCTCTGGATCATCTGGGCAAGCTGAGCTCCGGTAAGGGCCGCACAGAGCTCAAGGCGTGGCATTGACTGTTGTTTCTTCGGTGCCACTCTTGAGCGTGCCAGCACAAAGGCTACATGGACTTGGCCTTGAGGATCCTCACCACGTAGGTAAGCAACCGACCCATAAGCGGACTCTGATGCATCACAAAAGACGTTAAGCTCGAGGGTGATGGCACTAACATCCACGTCCAGTGGGAAATAACTCCGGGAGAGACTGATCTTTGGGAGCTGAGGGAGCTCTTCTTCCCATGTAGTCCAGGCTTGCAGGAGGTCGACCGGTAAGTTTGGGTCATCCCAGTCGCGGTCTTTGGCCCACAGTCTCTGGACCAAAACTTTGGCCCTTGTGGTGAACGGCAGGATATGACCTAGGGGATCATACTGGCTTGCTAATATCTTATAGATATGTCGCATGGTGGTCTGGCTTGGGGCAACCGGGCGATGCCTGTAATGGAGTGTGTCCTCCATGAAGTCCCAACTGAGGCCTAGCGTCATCTCTTGAGCTTCACCATGCATCTCAGAAACCCATCTTTCGCTGCTATCAGACTTGGCCTCCTTAGGCAGGTTGCAAATCACCTCTGGCTGATTACTGGCCCACTGACGAATTTCGAAGCCACCTGCAGCTAGAAGGGTTCTAAGCCTCGTCACAAGGTTACTTGCTTCTACTACAGTGGGTAAACTCTGCAGGCAGTTATCAACATAGAAGCACTGTTCGACACTGTGGCGGACATTCTCCCCTGGTTGACTTGATTCATTGACGTGTTTCTGTAGAGCAAAGATCGCGCAGCAGGGGCTGCACGTTGTCCCGAATGGCAGGACCTCCCACTGGTACACTGATGGCTGTTCGTCTGTCTTTAGATCCCTCCAAAGGAACCTCAACAAGGGCTTGTCTCTGTCTAGAAGGCGGATCTGGTGAAACATCCCTTTAATGTCACCACTTACTGCGACTCGATGCTCTCTGAAGCGCAGGAGGACTCCAAGGAGTGAGGGTCCTAAGGCTGGGCCAGGAAGGAGGTAGTTATTCAAACTTTGTCTGCCAAGCTGGAAACTGCAGTTGAAAACAATCCGTTCCTTGCCATTGTGTCTGACCATGTGGTGGGGCAGAAACCATGACTCTTCTGATGAGTCTGCTTCACAGGAGTCAATCTTGTTGACATACCCAGCAATCTCCAGTTTCTTGATCTCCTCTCGGTAGGTAGATGCACGCAGTGGGTCTTGCACTAACCTTTTCTCTGTGTTTCGCAGGTTCTTCATCACAACTTCCTTTGAAACTTTCAGCTTGGGCATGTTTGGGACTCGTAGAAGGGGTGTAGCGTACCGATGCACTCCGTTCACTTCTACACGGATGGTCTCTGCCTCTAATAAGTCCACTGAGTACTTGTCCTGTCTGGATCTGGTCACTAACCTCTCACTTTTGAAAGGCAGTGTATCTAACTGCCACAACCGTTCAACTTGACTGAACAGCTCAACAGATGGGGAGGAAACTGTGGTGAACAAGCACTGTGTGGTGGGAAGCTGTTGCTGCAGGTATTTTGCTGGGCCTTGTAGTGTCCAACCGAGCTTAGTCTTGACCGCTGCAGGACCACCAGGGGGACCTAAATGCACTGGCTCAATTGGAACGATCAGATCAGCATTATCTGATCCAATCAGGAGGGTTGGCTGAGCTCCATCAATGGCTGGAATTGTCAGACCTCGTAGATGTCGATATCTTCTTTGGAGCTGGGTAGCTGTACTGAGAAAGGCCTAAGTGTTCACCCGTGAATGCGCCTTGAATGGAGAACCTCTTCGTTGGTTGAGAAGCAGGAGTAATCGTAAATGACACACGAGAGCCTGACAGTATCTTGATGTTTTGACGGATAGTACGGAGTGTGAGGTCTTCCGCTTGACCCTGTACTCCCAAGTGGCGTGCTGCAGATGAAAGCAGGATGGTTCTCTCAGAGCCATCATCCAGCACTGCATATGTGTCGAGTACTTTATCCTGGTATTGCAAATTGACTCTGACAATCTTCAAAAGCACCTGGCTATATCTATTTGGCTGATCCAGGTAGTGAGTCTCTGCTGTCGACATGATGGTAGGCTCGTTCTCACTCCTCTGGTTAACCTCATGTAGAACAGAAAGGTGCTTTGACTTGCAGAGGCGACACAGTTTCTTGAGGTCACAGGCGGAGGCTAGATGGGAACGTCCGCATCTCCAGCACCTTCTCTTGACTTTAATCCAATCCACCATCTCTGCTTTGGTAAGCTTAGCAAAACTCTCACATTGGCTGAGGTAGTGTTCTGCCTCACAGTAAGGGCAGTATATCTTACCCTTCACTTGGGTTCGGATAGAATGAGCTACCTTAGAGGGCGTGTTGGATGGATGGTTACTGGAACTGCCTGTCCCATGCATAACAGTAGTGATCTTAACATTGGACTTCTGCTGCTTGTATTCTCTCCTGTCTTTCTCACTGTGAGCTTGAAGTGAGGGCTCAATGTCCAGGCATCTGACTTCTGCCTTTAGCCATTCTGAAAAGTCAGTGAGCGTTAGCTTCAACTTATCAGGATCCTTCCTATACTGTTGACGACGAAATCTCTCTTGCTGGTGCTTGGGGAGCCTGCTTAGAAGGCGCTTCACATTTGAGCCACAGTGGAGTTCCTCATGGCCTTCACCTCTGAGAGCTTTCAGCATGCCGACTAGCGACTGCACTCTAATGGAGAACTCATCAAGTGCCCTATCACTTCGGATCGGGGGTAGGCGTTCCATGTCCTCTATCTCTTTCAGCACAAACTGATATGGACGTCCATAGCGTTCATCCAGCGCTTTCAGAGCTTCAGAGTAGGGCATATTAGACTCTGCATGGGCTAGCACGAGGCGATGAGCTTGTGGCACCTTGACATGCTTCAGCAAGATGGCATACTTTTAATGCTCGGACTGAGATGGATGAAGAAGGGTGCTAAGAGAAAGGCGTAGCTCCACATATTGAGCTCTATCCTCCTGGGTGAAGTCCGGAAATGTTGGGCCTTCTATATTGAGGGGTGGATGCTGATACCCAGTGGAGGGATAATGAGCCAACATGGCTGGATTTCCTTGGTAGAATGGTTGGGGTACATAAGGAGGCTGGAATGTTGACTGGTGCATGGGTAGAGGCATCATCTGATCAGTAGCTGGACTTCCATGTAGCGATCTGGGAGGAGCCACATGTGGAAGATAGTTATGAGGCTCAAGTGGCACCAGATGTGGATTTCCTAACTGAGACTCTCCACTTTCCTTGTGCTGGCTGCTGGTTGTAGCTGCGTTGAGCTTACAGTTACTTGAAATGGGATAGGATAAGAGTGAGCTATCTGATGAGACATTTCTTAGAAAGCCTACTGAATGCTGTAGGCCCTGGGGTGACCCTTTAGGATGGCTGGGCTGAAGGTGAGCTGGTGGATCGTATTCAGTATCCTGTTTAATAGACTGAATGTCATGGCATGGATCGAGCGTGTGCTTAGGGGGTTGAATGACTCGGCTAAGAGGCGGAGGAAGTGTCATTTGTTCTAGCTGATGGGTTATTTCTGCAGTTTCACTTGGGTGATTCTCAGTTCTGTGGTGGTGAGGAGCAAGGGCTGGGGAAGGCTGTGGTTTACCACCTCGGTCTGTATAGAGTTTTCGTACTGGGGTCTGATGCCGTGATGACCTCCTTGACCACTGAGCTGAGGTCTGAGGGGAATGGTGCTGCAGGAAAAACTCCAAAAGCTCTGTTTGTTTCTTGGCCGTTTCACTCTGTTGCCGCGCTGTCTCCAAAGCCTGATGAACAATGGCGTCATTTGCATTCTGCATTGGTGTCATTGAGGATATGCTTCTAGCAGGACTGAGTAGATTCCTTTCCTCTTCGTGCCTGTGCATCTGCGCTAAGCTATGCTGGTCTGTATATTCGACTAAGAAATCATCCAGATATCTTGGGCGTTGCGCTGCACGTTTGGGGCGCACAGGTGAAACAGGGAGGCTGATTCCTTCTTTACTGGTTGCCATATCGTTGACTCTGATCCGGCTCGAAGGACCATAAATTGTAATGGGGCTCTACTGGTTGCGAAAATTAGTCACCAATATGGGGTGTCTAGTCAGGACACGGAAGGCAGGAATACTTGTTGAAAGCTTTAATGTATACTTTCCTAATACAGATGCACAGGCACTATTTCTATGTATAAACTTTACTGTGTAGGTGTGGTAGGTGTGGTTCTAAAGAAAAGGAAATAAACATTGATGTCAACTAACATAACACAACTGAGGCTAATACTCTCTCTAGTCATTTAAATAAACAGGGCTAAACATATCCTGAAATGTGAACTTCAATAAGAATGCCATACAATCTACACATAATAGAGAAAAAGGCTGTTACTGACATTTAACCATCAAATGCTAAAGTCACTGATTAACTTATAATACTTTATAACTAATGACAACTTACTTGTGGTCACTGACGCACACGAACACAACCTGAAGCTTATCTTGCAAAGTGAAACTAAACTGAATGCTGTTCTCTGCAAACCAGGGCATGTCTCAACATGTCAGAAAAGGGGCGTGGTCTGATCGATCACTCGCTGTACTGCTCTGTCCAGTTCACATCACTTGATCCTTTTGCACAGTGATGTTTTGTGAGGTCTTGTTGTGAACTTCTTACTTGCCATGGCTGCAGTAGCCTCCTCATCGGTGTCATTTTCATCCATTAGGCGCCTGTTTCATCTTTAGGAAAAGGTAAATTTTTTTAATGATTAATAAATTTGATTGAGAAAGTGTGGTATGGTCATGTAAAGACTATTCAGTGACAAATTCCCTTTTTGCAATTCAAAAGGAAATGTGCATTATAATGTGTTGAACTGCACAAATATATAAGGACCTGTAAGAAAGGTCTATGTTAATGAATTAACGTTACAAAATAATCAATCTTACTTGGTTTTCTGTTTTGGTGGCCTCAGAAAGATCAGCTGTTGTTCAGCAAGAAGCAGCTTCCGATGTTCTTCACTATAACGTTAATTTTCAATGAAAAACAGAATTCAAACATCAAGTCTATTTCCTCTCCAACATAAAAACAAATAAAATCTAACCACACAAACCCCCCAAAAAATTGTATCTAGTAATGCGAGATTAAAATCCACGTGTTAAGATAGTGAAAAACTATAAACTTACCTTGATCATGTATTAAAACTCCAAAAGATAAAACCAATATAGCGTCATTGTCGAAGTTAGAACATCTATTTGAATTTCACCGCGACTGTTGCTGAATAGCTGCTACGCAACTTCCGGATCCTTTGGTAGGCGGGATGGTGTTACGGGGTGCATTCTGGGAAAAGTAGTCTTTTTTGCAAAGCGCATTTAACACTGTATATGTAAATCAACTACTATTTCCATGCTGCATTGCAAACTGCGTTATTGTATCAGACGCCGCACATGGACGCCGCATCTAACAGTCTTCCGCCGCGTGGTGGTTTGCTCACACTGACACACTCCTCTAAAAATTCGCAAGTTTCCCGGAGACTTTTAAAGTCAGAGCCACGTTTTATTTCTTAATCTATTTCAATGGTTTACGTGGACAACATAAATGTTTCTTCTCCAAATACACATGTATAGGCTATTCTATGTAGATTATATACATTTTTCATTGTTAAGGAATTGTGAAAACTCAAAGCATGGGTGGTTTTTGCTACAAAAAAATCATAGTTTAACCATGGGTTTTTGTAGTAAATCTGTTGTTATACAAATGGTAGCCTAATCAATTCCCCAAAAAGTGATTTTTGTGTGGCAAATTGATTACCATTTAGATAACCACAAAGTATTCAGTTCCATTCAATCTTTTGTCTTATGATGCTGCAGACTGAACCATTTGTCTTTGTCTTCAGTCATTTTGCAAACATCTTTTTTTTTCATTCTGCACATTATCACCCTCCCCCCCCCCCCATTAAAATAATCTTGCCAATAGAATAATCAAGGCTTCTTTCCTTTAAAACCTGCCTATACTTAAATGTGTTAAAGAGTACTATTTGAATACATATCTATACGTATTTTTAACTAGGTCTATAACAAACATATTTCATTTAATTATTTTTGACAAAATTAACCCTATTTATGAGGTTGCATTATAATGACATGCAACCTCATCTAACACAGCTATTTTACAGTACAAAACATTAATGCCAGAGATCTTTTGCTCAGCCAACCAAAACCCAACCAAATCTCAGCCAAATACTTCCCTATTCTGGCAGGCCAAACTCAAGCCAGAGCTTAGCCAAACAGATACAATTTGATATTTTTTCTTTTGGTTAGCCAGACTCCAGCCAGAGCTTAGCCTAGTACTGTTTGACACAAAAGTGTGAAAAAAACAGTGCCAGAATTAAGCCAGAAGTGCCGAATATAAGCCAGACTCGGCCCAGACTTTGTTGCTATCTGGGTCCAAAGACATTTCACCTATAAAAATAAACCACACAACAGAATAAAGTCCAGTCCTGGGTGAACTACAACGGCACGCAAGTTTTATTTATTTTTATCCAGCGTTATCGTGTGGCGTGATGCGGAGCACAAGAGAACAGAGTTTGAAGCTGCTCGTTTAAAAGATCTTGCTCGCCTCTCAATCATTCAATTTCAAAACGGGTTTCACTGGATGAATTTTGAGTTCATAAGCTTTCGAATGATACCTAATCTATGATGATAACTAAAATATGTGATATGGAAAAAAGGCAATAAATAAAGAGCACCAGTCGTCTCACTAGTAGGACTTCACAGTAAATTAAACAGTTTTTTCTCAATTCCGTTTCTGAAAATCACAGCGATCAGCCGACTTCAGATAACCACAACGTCTGTTACAGAAAAACAATAACATAAATAAAATAATAGGGTCTTAATAGGGTCTCAAATCCTGTAATATGTCAAATTTCACCATGTGGTGGGTTTTCCCAGATCGCATCTCATATGGTTAATCTCATAACGAATGAACACAGTAATGTAGAGGATTAAACTGAATCTGTTCTCTGTTCCAGTTCAGTCCAGCAGAAGAGCTCAAACCCAGAGTCCAGCTGTGTGTCTGTGAAGAGTGACTGGTCTATGGATCAGCCACCAGTGTTTAAGAGTGGAGACACACGGCCTGATCTCAGGTATATCATTTATATAAAAGATGTGCAATAGTGACACTTCTGAATTAGACTCATAATTGATCTTTGAATTAGACTCATTATCTTATATTACGGGACATGTAGGTAAACTACAAACTGGAAGGTTGGTGGCTCAATCCCCGGTTCCACCTGACCAAGTGTCACGGTGTCCGTGAGCAAGACACCTAACTCAAGCTGTGTGCGTGTGTGTGTGGGTGTGTGTGTGAGACACCTAACCCCAGCTGCTCCTGACGAGCTGGATGACGCCTCGTATGGCTGACACCGTCTTCGGTGTGTGAATGAGTGTATGAATGAGTGTGTGAATGAGTGTATGAATGAGTGTGTGAATGAGTGTGTGAATGAGTGTATGAATGAGTGTATGAATGAGTGTATGAATGGGTGTGTGAATGAGTGTATGAATGGGCGTATGAATTAGTGTGTGAATGAGTGTGTGAATGGGTGTATGAATGAGTGTGTGAATGAGTGTTTGAATGAGTGTGTGAATGAGTGTATGAATGAGTGTATGAATGAGTGTGTAAATGAGTGTGTGAATGAGTGTGTGAATGAGTGTATGAATGAGTGTTTGAATGAGTGTGTGAATGAGTGTGTGAATGAGTGTGTGAATGAGTGTGTGAATGGGTGTTTGAATGAGTGTGTGAATGGGTGTATGAATGAGTGTATGAATGAGTGTGTGAATGAGTGTATGAATGAGTGTGTGAATGAGTGTTTGAATGGGTGTGTGAATGGGTGTGTGAATGAGTGTGTGAATGAGTGTGTGAATGAGTGTGTGAATGAGTGTATGAATGAGTGTGTGAATGAGTGTGTGAATGAGTGTGTGAATGAGTGTGTGAATGAGTGTATGAATGAGTGTGTGAATGAGTGTATGAATGAGTGTGTGAATGAGTGTGTGAATGGGTGTATGAATGGGTGTGTGAATGAATGGGTGTGTGAATGGGTGTATGAATGAGTGTATGAATGAGTGTGTGAATGAGTGTGTGAATGGGTGTATGAATGAGTGTGTGAATGAGTGTATGAATGAGTGTATTAATTGGGTGTATGAATGAGTGTATGAATGAGTGTATGAATGGGTGTATGAATGGGTGAATGTGAGGCAAAAATGTAAAGCGCTTTGGTGGCCATTGGGTCTGTGAAAGTGCCATTTCCCATTTATCTCAGTCAGTCTAACACTAGCAATGACATCAAGTAAATGTAAGCTGAGGTTTTCGGGACGGCGTCTCTGTTCGGCGAAAACCGTGCTTCGGATGAGACGTTAAACCGAGGTCCTGACTCTCTGTGGTCATTAAAAATCCCAGGATGTCCTTTGATAAAGAGTAGGGGTGTAACCCCGGTAGGGGTGACCCCGAATAGTCGAAGATTCGATGCATCGATATGCGGAGCCTGATTCGACCACCGATCTCACATTCGAATCTTCGTTCGCGGGTTTTATGAAACGTGGATCATACCATTTTGGCAATACGGGGGTGCTCAATGTCTAATTTCACACAGAACTACTGATTTTGTACGGTTATAGTAAGTTATATACAGCCTTTAATTATGATAATGCTGTAAAAAAAACGTGAAAAGAAAGAAGCGTTCAATAAATATTTTTAACGTTTGTGTGTGTGAATAAATCCAACCACCGCTCACCGCAGTGACAGATTTAGGTTTCACTTTCCCTGATCCGTGACAGACGGGGAGCATCTTGACGGCAGGGATTACAATGTCTGGAATAAAAAAATCTAAAGTGTGGATGCACTTTGAAATGGTAAAAGATGATCCAAAAAAAGCAAAATGCAAGTTGTGCCAACAGCTCATGTCTTACCACTCATCAACAACAAATATGGCTTTCCACTTAAAACGGGTAAGTTTCTTAGCCTCGGAAGCTAGCTTCCAATAAGGATGTTTCACTCTTTCATTTAACTGGCGCTTTTCATTTACGAATAGCAATATCATATGTTGGGACTTAAAATATGTTTAATATTAACACACAAGCAGAGTGAAAGACTGGATTTTTTTCGATCGGGTAGGGTACAAGTGTTTTCAAACATTTCAGCCGTTTCTAATTTTAATTTGCTGTGAACATGTTTAGCTAAAAAAACCTGCCAGTTTAGCGTTTATTGTTTTGGCAGTTAAAAGGAGAAAGTTCACAATTCTGGCTAAACTTTCGTTGTTTTAATAATTTATTTATTTTAATTTTATTTATTGATCACTCAGGGTTACTTAATTTAACTTGTATTTTTAAAAAAAATATATGTTCCCCTGTACTTTGGCATTTTGCACACATTTATTATGCTCCCTGTGACTTGATTCTGACTATTTCGTTTGTATTTATTTTTTATTATAAGAAATGTATATCCTGTTCTAATTTAATTCTGTAAATTAATGCTTTTTTTGCTTTTCGTTGTGTCGATGTAGCGCTGCACTGAAACATGATAGCACAGGCAATTTTGCCGATTTAATTTAATTTCGCAAAATGTGAAATGCAAATCCTGTCTGCAGTCAGTGTGTTCTTTTCCGCTCTAGGCAGGTATTTTTTTTAGGTTTATTTATCAAAATGTTCTTTTAGATATTTGTGTGATGTTCTGCATTTCGATCGCGGCTTTAAAATGTTATGAGAGAACGTTTTACGAATGTTTATCCACCACATTACCTTTTATTAAACGTAAATAAGAAAGCCATTGTTAGTTGCCAGGCAGTTTTGGTCGCTTTATTAAAAGTGGTTGCTGTGTGCAGTGTGTAAAATAAAATAAAAATAGTTTTACCCTCCTGCTGACTACCTCGTGCCCCTCCCGACACATTCACACACACACACACACACACACACAGATGATTCGACTATCAGTCGACTATAGAAAGATTCGAAAATTCTGATTCGAATGTGTAAATCCTTAGTCGGGGACACCCCTAAACCCCGGCATCCTGGCCAAATTTGCCCATTGGCCTCTGTCCATCATGGCCTCCTAATCATCCCCATCTATACCAATTGGCTTCATCACTGTCTCCTCTCCACCAGTAAGCTGGTGTGTGGTGGGCGTTCTGGCGCACTATGGCAGCCGTCGCATCATCCAGGTGGAGCTGCACACTGATGGTGGTTGAGGAGATTCTCCCTCTCTCTGTGAAGCGCTTTGAGTGCCGAGAAAACCGCTATATAAATGTAATGAATTATTAGGTGTTCAGGCACGAAGTGCTGAAAACCTATTGTATTTGCTAGAAAGAAAAAAAAAATCCCCTAAAACGCATCGTGCAGCCCAAACCGTAAGGGCTGGAGCTCTGAAAAATTGTTATTTCGGTTTTTGTCCAAAACCCACTTTTGCGAACTAGTCCCTGGATTTTTGCCCGATCGGGACCAAACCATTCTAGGCCTATTCTCTGGACTCTCTCTAGATCAATAATTATCGAAAAAAAGTTGAAATTTTGCATTTGGTTGGCTGTAACAGGGTCATTTAGATAGTGGTCTGTGGCAAAATTCAGTCAAAAGCCCCTAAATCCCCCCAAAAAGTCAACTTCACAAAAATCGACGAGCATATGTGTCCTAACATGGTTAGGAAGCATGCAAAGTTTCGTGAGGATCGGATCATAGGTGGCGCTACAATCGTCAAAAAGGTCTCTCATTATTAGGTGTTCAGGCACGAAGTGCTGAAAACCTATTGTATTTGCTAGAAAGAAAAAAAAATCCCCTAAAACGCATCGTGCAGCCCAAACCGTAACGGCTGGAGCTCTGAAACTTTGTCAGATGGTAGGGCCTCAAATTGTGGAGAAGCTATCAGAGTATGAGCCCGATTGGCCCATAGGTGGCGCTACAGCAACCAAAAGTACTAAATTGCTCATAACTCCAAGACCGTTTGACTTAGCTTCAATGTTTTTACACCACTGTAATCCCTGGCTCAAGACGGACAAGATGTATATCTCGGATTTCCATTTGGAGCAAAAAAAAATGTTATTTCGGTTTTTGTCCAAAACCCACTTTTGCGAACTAGTCCCTGGATTTTTGCCCGATCGGGACCAAACCAGTCTAGGCCTATTCTCTGGACTCTCTAGATCAATAATTATCGAAAAAAAGTTGAAATTTTGCATTTGGTTGGCTGTAACAGGGTCATTTAGATAGTGGTCTGTGGCAAAATTCAGTCAAAAGCCCCTAAACCCCCCCCCCCCCCCCCCCCCAAAAAAAAGTCACAACTTCACAAAAATCGACGAGCATATGTGTCCTAACATGGTTAGGAAGCATGCAAAGTTTCGTGAGGATCGGATCATAGGTGGCGCTACAATCGTCAAAAAGGTCTCTCATTATTAGGTGTTCAGGCACGAAGTGCTGAAAACCTATTCATGGATTTCATGTGACGTCACACAGTGGCGCGGCCGCCATTTGTAGGACCGAATCGCGATTGCTAACGTGCCGTCTATCTGCAGTGCTGTAAGCTGTGACAACAGCAAATCACAAAGAAATGATAAACTAAAATTTAATAACATTCCCAAAAACCCTGAACGTTGTAAGAAATGGATTTCTGCTATCAAGAGGGATAACTGGACACCTACAGAACACTCTGCAGTGAGCACTTTATTTCAGGTAAGGAATGTAAGCTAATGTGAACTGTTGTAACATTAGCACCTGTTGCTTACCAATCAGCCTTTGCAGATAAATTCAATTAGGTAATGTGTAACTGGCTTACATTTTCTAACAAAATAACTTGATCGTCATCTGTGTATCAACGTTATGTTAACGTTAATTTATCCACTTTTAGACTAACTAATTCGGTAAAACTTTACTAAGGCTTTAGTAAATAGATATTCCATCACATATAAAGCATTAATAGTCATTAATAGTTATAAAAAAGCAATTTATAAATACAGCTATAAATGCTTTATTCTTGATTACTTTATTAATGACCAATTTATCATTTCTAAATGAAATATTGCATTATTTATAAACCAGTTATTTAAGAGTTTTCAATGGAGTTGTCTAAGATTACTTAAAAGTATTTAAATTCACATTCATACATCTTATATTGAGACAAACAGTAATACTTAGTTTGTTCATAAAATCTAGTAAAAAGCATTTATAGCTGTATTTATAAACTATTTATTGTCTATTAATGCTTAAAAAAATTATGTATTAACTGTTTACTCATGCTTAACTAATGATTAATAGCATGCAGTTATCATAAAAGTGTAATCACTAATTCTGAGTTGGTAATGTTAATTGGTGTCTCATTATACCACTGCAGGCAAGAAAAGTGATAATCCTCTGAACCCCGATTATGTGCCAAATCTGTTTGCCTACCTGTCACCTGAGCAACGACAAATAAAAACCAATTGCTACAAGAAATTTGAGCAAACACAAGCTGTCAAGAGGAAGAGAAGTTGTACCAGTGATGTGTCAATGTTACCCCATGGTAAATATACTGGCAATGAGATGGACCACAGTGACAGCTTTCCTGAGAGCGGGCAGAGTGGGGAACACAGCTACTGTAAAGACCCTATCCATACTGAGAGCAGTGTAGCATGCTCCGATGAAGCCTGTCGAGAAACTGTGAAGAAACTGACAGAAGAGTGTACCAGACTGAGGGCAGAGGTCTATCAACTTAGGGACAGGGTAAGCAAGTTATCTTTCCAGCAGGAGGTGTTCAAAGACAATGATGAGATGGTCCAGGACTTAACTGGACTTCCATCCTATTCCAAGATGATGGTCGTCTTCACCTTCTTGTCGGGATTCCTAAAGGGGGGACCTGGGCTGACTCCCTTTGTGTAACATTTGCCCATCTGTTGTGCCCTCAGAATAAAGACTACGTAACATTGTGTTCCCAGTGTAACACATAACTATATGAACTGATGTTTGTTTTGATACAAGTCTGTTTTATATTTGCAATAAAAAAAGGTGACAGTAAAATTCTGTTCTCATTCTGTTTATTGTTAATCATTTGTAATAATCAAATCATTCATAAAAAATCCCATATACATTATAAACCACATGGGTAATTAGGTTGTAGATTCAAACTGCATTTCTACTGTGCAAATATTTATTCCTACCAGAAACCCTGTGCCCGGCTCACAAATAGTAACTTAACCGAATGTTATTGAAAAAGGCATTTTAAACTACTGATTGAAAACTAACACTTAATGAAGATATGAACTTCATTAAAGGAATAGTTCACTTTAAAATGAAAATTCTGTCATCATTCTCACCCTCAAGTTGTTTCAAACCTGCATGCATTTCTTTCTACAGGAGAACACAAAGGAAGATATTTTGAAGAATGTCAGTAACCAAACTGGAACCATTGATTTCCATGGTAATTTTTTTTCCTACTATGGAAGTCAATGGTTCCAGTTTACTGTTTGGTTGATGACATTCTTCAAAATATCTGAGAACTGTCCCATCTTCCTGTACTGTTATCCAGTGGTATGTTGGTGTTAAACTGAGGCTTTGTGAATGCTTCACCTGAAAATGTAAATAAAAGTAAAATTAGCAAATTACAGATTAGCTTGATAAAACATTTTTTACAATTGGAACACGTATAACGTCATTCTAGACAGCTATCTATATTTACATCAGTAACCTTATACATATGGCTGAATGTGCTGTGCTCAATGTTTCTGCCTTAAATTAATAGACAGTGATTTGTCTACATTTCTGAAATTCATAACTTTGACACTCTAAATTGTAATGTACATATGCATTTTCAGTAAAGATGTTGTGAAATATTGTGAGTGCTAAAAATAAATGAGCTTATCGGACATGGCGGGGGGCGGGTTTTTGCGAACGGTCAATTTATTTCAACAATACTTTTATGTCCAGCAAATAAAAGAGTGCCACTTACCCTTCCTGTTATCAAGAACATTTTCTTCATCTCCAGATGATAGATTCCGGGATCATTAACCCATCCTGAGGTGAAGTAGCGGTAGGCTTCAGTGCTTTTAAATGCCTTCCGGTGAATGGATAGGGATTGTGGACGAGGTAGTAAATCTCAGCGAACGTCAAATTTTTACAAGTCAGCAGTTCGTTTGAAAGTAAACACGGATCTAAACCTTAAGTATCAATTTTATTTAAATACCTTTTCATCTGTAATGAGGTGTGCTGTGCTATTTTAGTGTGCGACATCTTTCCGATCAGGAGAAGCTACGCAAAGGTCCTAAAGATGGCGGCCGCAACAAAAAAGTCACGTGACTGAAACCCATGAATTGTATTTGCTAGAAAGAAAAAAAAAATCCCCTAAAACGCATTGTGCAGCCCAAACCGTAAGGGCTGGAGCTCTGAAACTTTGTCAGTTGGTAGGGCCTCAAATTGTGGAGAAGCTGTCAGAGTATGAGCCCGATTGGCCCATAGGTGGCGCTACAGCAACCAAAAGTACTAAATTGCTCATAACTCCAAGACCGTTTGACTTAGCTTCAATGTTTTTACACCACTGTAATCCCTGGCTCAAGACGGACAAGATGTATATCTCGGATTTGTATATCTCAAAGCTATCAGAGTACGAGGTGCATAGGTGGATAGGTGGCGCTACAGCAACCAAAGTTCCTCCACAAAGTTCCGTGAGGATCGGATTATAGGTGGTCAATGAGTGGTGTTGTACTGCCCACTGCTGTTTAAATTATTTTTTTTTCACAATACTCAACTATAATTCATAGTATAACTTTATCAATTCAATCTTTTAACATTTACAACCACATTTAGTAAAAAATGACTATTATCCTGAAGTTGAAAATGAGTGTGTTAACTAAACTGTAGTAAATCATATTTTAACATGTTAAATTATGATAAATCATATTGGAACATGGTTAATTATGTAATATCAAGCTGAAATGTAGTATATCATGATAAATCATGCCTGCTACATACAACTTAATGTCTTTTGATGATTTTGTGCTTAAATGCCTTAAAGACCTGAACACCGATAAATGCTGCTTGCAGCTTTAATTATTATTATTATTACCTTTATATAATGGAGTCGGTGTAAAATTGAGCAGATGTTAGTAAGCGCTGGTTCAGATTTGTTGAGAGCTTCACATTGTCTGGTCAGAACGGTGATGTTTCACAGTGAAGATACCGTTATTAGAGTACAGTAAGCTGGTTTATCTTTAAAGCTCAGAAACACATTGGTCTCTTTAGTCGCTGAGTCTTCGTCCTCCATTGGGCCGTTCAGAAGAGTTGGTTGATGTTCACCTGAGTTTAATCTATTCTATAATTCTATAGTTGTTTTCAATGTTTTTTTTTATTCCTAATGCCGAATAAAACCATTTATTTTTTCAGTTGCTTTGATTCATTTTTTAAATCAGGCTTAACATTTAAAAAACCAGTTAGTTAAAGGGTCACTTCACCCATTTGCATTAAGCTTTGTATCTTTAGAAACCCAGTCATATTTTTGAAGGGTCATTGTTTATTCCCTTATTTTCCCTGAGATGGGAGAAATAAGGATTTAAGTGTTTAGCTTCCTGCTTATTATGACGTAGAAATCCTCATTTTGCGTCACGATAAGCAGGAAGTCATATTTCATTAAAATCTTTAGAACTACATATGTTAGCTCATTATTATTCCAGGGTGTTTGACCCACTCACCCTATTACAGATCAGTGGGTGGGACTTCACTTGCAGAAACTGAAATCAATATCCGCCATCTTGTTTGGAAGCTAAGCTAACAAGCGCTGTGGAGATAGTAAGTATGACAATGACGGAAGAAACTAAACATGATATGGAAGAAGAGGATTTTGAAGTTCTGCTGCTCGAATCCGATGTTCGTGACTATCTTTACGAACTGCAGTATAGTTTAGAGCAGCTGAGGCTGATGGAGGAACAGGAGGCGGCTGCCCGTCGGTCGAGACGCCCGGACTGGGTCGAGACGCCCGGACTGGGTCGAGCTGAGGTGGACTGCTGTTGCCTGTACTCTCGCTGCTTGCTACGGCCTACGGACACACAGTCCTTCTGCTGCAGAGAATTTCAACGATGGCAATTTCTCCTGGAGGAAATCTCTGAATCAGACGAGCACACGGACGTTCGTGTTGTGATAGTTTCGCCTGACTAAACATCCATTATATCATGCAGTAATTCACCAAACAGAAATAAATACAAACGAGGAGTAATTCACTAATGAGTTTGCCAATGTAACGTTAACAGGGTTTGTTGTTGTGGGAAGAAGGAGGCAGGAACCGGCGAACATTTAAACATTTTAATAGTAAAATGAACAAATACAAAACGAAAGTTCCTCATTGACGACTGCTGTAACGTTACACACAACAGAAACAAAACACAGCATAAAATCAGGCCTGTTTCTCTCTCGATCTGCCGTCGTCGCTCCCCGTTTTATGCTTTCGCTTTTCCGTGAGAAACGCAAGACCGGCGCGCCCCTCACAGGTGTCTTTCATTATCAGTCTCTGTTATAACTCACGCCACCGGCCTCACGCCGTCCTCTTACATCCCTCGCCCTCGATCGTCCTGCTCGCCACAGCCAACTAGACATTTTGTGTGAAATAAATGTCAAACTCCGGTGACAGCTAATGTTAGCCTTGTAGACGGAAGAGAGAATTCTCTGTTTGCGCTGTTCCGGATTAGTGGGTGTGGCTTGCGGAGCTGTGGATTGTGGGACATATAGTTTTTTCATATATAGGCTTCCCTTGGTTATTTTCTGTCTTTTCTCGGCCAAGAGGGCACCAAATTAAAAAAATTATTTTACATTTCGACTACATATATGATCCACTTTCAATAAAGATTAATCTTGCAATGGGTGAAATGCTCCTTTAATTCCTGAAAATAATTATAATCAAAGTTATATGCAAAACACACTTACAGACGCTAAAGCAAAAGTGTTACAACACTCCCTGGTTTTTCCTAAAGACAGAAGATTCCAGTAAAAGTGCACAACATTTATAAGTCTGTATGTTTTTTTTATTTTACTTAGTTTTGAACCCAGTTCAGTCCAGCAGAAGAGCTCAAACCCAGAGTCCAGCTGTGTGTCTGTGAAGAGTGACTGGTCTATGGAGAAACCACAAGTGTTTAAGAGTGGAGAAACACAGTCTGATCTCAGGTATATTATTTCTATAACTCAAACACATGATTAATGATAGAAATATTTCAGAAACCTATTGATGTGTCCCATAATACAGATAATCAATTTTGTAATTCATGGTTATTTACTTCTCTGACTTGTGTAATAATGTGTTATTGTAATCTTCCAGCCATGACTCTAAAGCTGCTGAAGTCCTCAACACACTGAGATCAAATCTGAGACAGAAGTTTGAGTGTGTGTGTGAGGAAATATCAAAGCAGGGAAAGCCAACACTCCTGAATGAGATCTACACAGAGCTCTACATCACAGAGAGTGGAAGTGGAGAGATCAATAATGAGCATGAGGTGAGACAGATTGAGACACAGTCCAGGAGAGCAGAAACAGAGGACACACCGATCAAATGCAGTGACATCTTTAGACCTTTACCTGGACAAGACAAACCCATCAGAACTGTGCTGACAAAGGGAGTCGCTGGCATTGGAAAAACAGTCTCTGTGCAGAAGCTCATCCTGGACTGGGCTGAAGGGAAAGAGAATCAGGACGTCCAGCTCATATTTCCACTGGCTTTCAGAGAGCTCAACTTGATGAAGGACAAAACACTCAGTCTTTCAGATCTTCTTCATCGCTTCTTCCCTGAAAGCAGAGAAATGGCCATATCCAGTGATGAGTATAAAGTGCTGTTCATCTTTGATGGTCTGGATGAGTGTCGTCTGTCTCTGGATTTTCAGAGCGATGTGAGGTTGTGTGATGTGACTGAATCAGCCTCAGTGGATGAGCTGCTGACGAACCTCATTGTGGGGAATCTGCTTCCCTCGTCTCTCATCTGGATCACCTCCAGACCAGCAGCAGCGGATCTCGTCCCCTCTGAGTGTGTCCATCGAGTGACAGAGGTACGAGGCTTCAGTGACACACATAAGCAGGAATACTTCAGGAAGAGGATCAGTGATCAGAGTCTGGCCCACAGGATCATCTCACACCTGAAGTCCTCAAGGAGCCTCTTTATTATGTGCCACATCCCAGTGTTCTGCTGGATCTCAGCCACTGTTCTAGAGGAGATGTGCAGTGAAGCAGAGAGACGAGAGATTCCCAAGACTCTCACTCAAATGTACACACACTTCCTGCTCATTCAGACCAACATCAAACATGAGAAGGACTATGAGAAGAAAGTGAAAGATGAAGACATGATCGTCAAACTGGGGGAACTGGCGTATCGGCAGCTTGTGAAAGGCAACCTGATCTTCTATGAGGAAGACCTGAGCGAGTGTGGCATTGATGTGGCAGAAGCATCAGTTTACTCAGGATTGTGCACTCAGATCTTCAGAGAGGAGTTGGGCTTGTGTCTGGGGAAAGTCTTCTGCTTTGTTCATCTGAGCATTCAGGAACATCTAGCAGCTCTATATGTGCATCTCTCCTTTATCAACAATAACATCAATGTGTTTGACCAGATTACCAAACCAACTAATGGAGGCAAAGTGTCCCTATCTGATCTCCATCAGAGAGCTGTGGATGAGGCTTTACACAGTAGAAATGGGCATCTGGACCTTTTCCTTCGTTTCCTTCTGGGTCTGTCAGTGGAGTCTAATCAGAGTCTCTTACAAGAACTAAAGACACAGACAGCAAACAGCTCTCACAACAATGAGGAAACAGTTGACTATATTAAAGAGAAGATCAGTGAGAATCCCTCTCCAGAGAAATACATCAATCTGTTTCACTGTCTGAATGAACTGGGAGATCTTTCTCTAGTCAACGAAGCTCAACCTCGTGCGAGCTCATATGGAGGATTACGTGATGTGAAACTCTCCTCGTCCCAGTGGTCAGCTTTAGTGTTTGTGTTGTTGTCCTCAGAGAAGACACTGCAGGTGTTTGACCTGAAGAGCTTAATTGGAGACAGTACTGATGGGTAAGTAACACTGAGTGCAATCATTACAGTCTAAAACATTATGAAGAAAGAGAAACTCAGAGATCAGAGGTGTTTAAATCACGGGCTCAGACTGATTTCTGGGATATTGTCCATAATTTGCGGGTGTTTCTCAAACCGTGGCTGTGTCCTAGTAAGGCTGCATATCTCGACTGCCACGTCATCAAGCGCCTCTGAAGGCCGTCTCAGTTTGAAGGATCTTTTAAAGACAGACTTCATTTTGTGTCTTTAATTCAGATCATTTTGTGTTAATGTAAGACACTGGGAGACACAGACGGACACACACACACACAGATGAAACAGGGACAAAACGACGAGACAGTGCAGTCTAAGTGTATGAATTGACCAGGAAATGGATCTGGAAGGAAGAGTGGAGTAAAGGGTGAATGTCGATCAGCATCTCGTGTGTGTGTGTGTGTGTGTGTGTGTGTGTGTGCGTGTGCACAAGACGAAGATGAATGAGGTGTGTGTGTGTGTGTGTGTGTGAACAAGACAAAGATGAATGAGGTGTGTGTGTGTGTGTGTGTGTGTGTGTGTGCGTGTGTGTGTGCACAAGACGAAGATGAATGAGGTGTGTGTGTGAACAAGACGAAGATGAATGAGGTGTGTGTGTGTGTGTGTGTGTGTGAACAAGACGAAGATGAATGAGGTGTGTGTGTGTGTGTGTTGTGTGTACAAGACGAAGATGAATGAGGTGTGTGTGTGTGAGTGTGTGTGTGTGTGTGTGTGTGTGTGTGCGCGCCAGTGCGCGCCAGTGCTGCTTCCCCAGCTAATGTGACTTTATCATTATTACTTCTCATTTCAAAAACAACTTATTTAACACAAAATACTTCTTGATTCATGAAAATATACACATTTGACTCAACAAAATCTGATATGTTGAATAGTGTTGTAGTGTAAATGTAGACTAATAGACCTTGACAAACGACATTGACAAGAAAAAGAGAAAACAAATCTGTGTTGCTGAATACGAGACTTCTACAGTTATAGACACTAAACAACTTTAACACACGTCCTTTATAAAGCTGTGTTTAGTTAAAAAAGGTATAATGTATTATTTACTTATGATATGATTTATTATTGTTAGCGTTAATAATTGTTTATTTGTTATTTTCTATTAGTGTCCCACAAAACACAGGAGATGAAGTTCTTCAGAAGCTGATGCCTGTGGTTACAGCGACTAGACACGCTGAGTAAGTAACACTGAGAACAAGCATCACTGCTAAAACATTATAACAGTTCTTACTTAAACATTATAAATTATATATTATATACAAATATAGAACTGTAAAAGCAGGCTGTTTAGTTCACATGGATAGGATTTGGGAAAATAAAATAAATCCTGTTTTCGATGACTGGAATTTTTTTTAATGATATTTGTTTATATCATTAAAAAATAATTATTATATATTTCTAATAAAGGGACTGATGAGATGATCTTTAAGTTTATTCAGCTCCGTATGGAGAGGGATAAGGCTTTCACAGGCGTGAGTTCCTGTGTCTGGCGTGACGATCGAGTCTGTCCCAAAAAATACCTCTCAATGCACCCTCGCGGACTCGCGCTAAGGGCCCTATAGGTCTGCACTACATGACGTCACCGAAGTGTGGACTCTGAGGAAGTCCACAAGTTCGGAGTGTGCCATTTGGGACAGGGCCAGAGAGTAACCCTGACGGCACTCGTGAGAAAATGAAAATTACCTACATAATGAAAATTAGCTACATAATTAAATTCACAAATATGACTACATTTAAACATTATTCAAATACATAGACTACTGAGTTACTCAGGGGTGCAACTACCCAGTGTCAGAAGTGGACCTCTGTTTCTCTAGGGAGGTTGGGGGGCATGCTCCCCTGTAAGAAAATTTAGTGTTCTTTAAAGGTTAAATTCAGCAGTCTGGTGCACTTTGAGAGTTCAAAATTAAAAGCTCCAACCCATATTCAGGGTGCAAATTAAACAAAGAAAAATTCAAACCTTAGTGTCTGTCTACATTACACTACTAGGGATGGGACAATGCATCTATCTCCAGATTCGATACTTTGGTGCCGATACGTTGCGATTCTACAATATTGCAATTCGATATTGAAATGTAGTGTGATTTTGTTTTTAACACTAGACTATGAGGAAAAGTTCAATCATACACTTATACAGACTGTACATGACGTGTAAGATGAGTCATATTTACAAAAACAATTCATCACATCTTTCTGAGTTTTATTTCAGGAGCATCATACAGTTGTACATTCTCTTGAATAAATAATTCAATAACAAATACATTTTTAAGTCACTTGTCGCCTCCTAGTGGAGAAACAATGTAATCGATAAATGTGTTGTTTTAAGAGCCAAGTTTCTATTAAAAGCTCTATTTACTCTATTGTGTTCGCTACCGTAGACATCAGTGTTTATATTTGAGCTTTAAACTTTTACGCAAAGCGTGTGAATCAACTTTTGATGCGCTCGACCCAAGTTTGAATCCGCCTTTTGCCGAAGTCTCTTCTCCCTTTTCCCAACACATATTAGAAGATGTAAAATGTATAACCTAACATAAAGGTCTTTAGCGTTATGTTTTGCCAATGAACTAATATCGAGACCATGATATGGCTTTTTGCCGTTATAAAACAGCACAAGACTTTAAGAATAGGCATCCGTGCTGAGTGAATTAAAGAAAAGTGTGCACTTTGCTGATGCGATCATCATGGTCATCTGGTGTTTTCTCCTAAATACTAGTTCAAGGGTTTATTTCTTGCAAGTGAAGAAATAAGGACAAAAGTATTTTAATTTGCCTATATTAGTGTAATTTTGTCACGTTTCACGAATTCATTGTGTTCTTCGTGTCTCGTGTCTTTGTTGTTATACGTGTGTGGGTGTGTGAGTAGAGGGCGCGGCTGATCTATCAGCGCTGATCAGCGCGCAGCTGGTTTCATTACGGTCACCAGCTGCAGCTCGTTTGCTGGTCTATATATACTCACTGTTTTGTCTTCTCTTTGTCAGATCGTTGTTTGATGTTCTTGTTGTGAGTTCCTGTGTCCCGGTTGACGTCTCTTCCTTGTGCCTTGGTTCGTTCCTGATTCCGTTCGTGTTCTCGTCTCCGTGTCTGGATCTACTCAAGTCTTCTACCTCGTCATTCTCACCTCTCATCACCACTCTGTTGATCATCGACGTCCCTGCGCTGCACCCTGTGTCCACCCTTGTCTGACCAGTCATTTATATTAATAAACTGAGTTACTTGCACATTGCTTCCTGGCCATCATTTGTCGTGACAGAACGATCTGACCATTATGGAAGCAGCAGGTGGATCGCCAGCGTCTCTTCAGGATTTCGTCGACAGCAGCATACAGAGGATGGATTCCTGTGAGAAAAACATCAATGACACAGGGAGAGCTGTCCAAGCTCTAGTAGCGCAGGTGTCCGAGCTCACCCAGAAGATCCAGCTTTTGCGTGTGCCCACTGTGCCCCCCACGCCGCCTGTTCCCCTCATACCATCAGTTAACCCTTCCCAGACGGAGCCTCGTCTACCGGTGCCTGAGCTATATGCTGGTGAGCCCAGTTTCTGCAGAGCGTTCCTCACTCAGTGTTCAATGCACTTTGCACTTCAACCCAGAACCTTCAGTACTGAACAATCTAAAGTGGCGTTTGTTTTGACGCTATTGTCTGGGAAGGCGGCACTATGGGGGACGGCGGTGTGGGAAAACCAAGACCCATGCTGTGCTTCGTTCCAGACACTCGCCGACGAGATGAAGCGAGTCTTCGATCGGGCGGTGGCCGGGAGAGAGGCAGCTAGAATTCTTGCGGATCTACGTCAAGGAGATAAGTCTGTATCAGATTTTTCCATCGAATTCAGAACTTTAGCGGCTGAGTGTAAATGGAACGAAGAGGCGCAGTGGGACATGTTCCTGCATGGGTTGGCTGACCGCATCCAGAGAGAGATTTATACACTGGAGCTACCCACATCTCTTAATGGACTCATTGATCTGGCCTTAAAGGTGGATGCTCGTGTGACCAGAGCGGAGAGAAGAAGTCTGCCCAGCCGGTTGGGCCAGTGGTTCCGAGAGTCAGCGGTACAGCGGAGCGGATGCGGTCAGCGCTACTTACGATCATGAGCCCATGCAGGTAGGGCGAGCTCGGCTTTCCCGGGAGGAGAAGGAAAGGCGGAGGTCCCATGGACTATGCCTTTACTGTGGAGGGACTGGTCATCATGCTTACAGCTGCCCGGTAAAAGGCCAAGCCCGATTGTAACTATGAGGCTACTATCGGGTGGGATCTCCGCTCCGAAGACCTCATCAACATCTACGCTCCTCCCGGTAAGACTTAGATGGTCAACACACACCCAGGACTGTCGGGCACTGTTGGACTCGGGAGCCGAAGGTAATTTTATGGACTATTCGTTTGCACTTAAGTTTCATGTTCCCATCAAACCCCTCTCACACAAGATTTCAGTTAATGCACTCAACGGTCAGGAGCTCCCCACTATCGAATTCACCACGGAAACCATCACTCTCATCACTTCTGGAAATCATACTGAAAGACTGTCATTCTATATTATGGACTCACCTCTAGCACCCGTCATTCTCGGACATCCGTGGCTCATTCAGCACAACCCCCGTGTGGACTGGCAGCAGTGCACTGTCGTGTCCTGGAGCAATCAATGTCATCAGTCTTGTCTTGTGTCTGCCTGTGCGTCTGTTTCTGTTCCTATGTTGCAGGAGGAGACAGTGGAGTTGTCAAACGTGCCCGCAGAGTACCAAGACTTGAAGGAAGTGTTCAGTAAGTCTCGTGCTGCTTCTCTTCCTCCGCATCGTCCCTATGACTGTGCTATAGACTTATTGCCAGGTAAGTCTCCGCCTAAGGGCAAGTTATATTCTCTTTCGGTTCCGGAAAGGGAGGCTATGGAGAAATATATTTCTGATTCTCTGGCAGCCGGATTCATCCGCCCTTCTTCTTCTCCAGCGGGGGCGGGGTTCTTTTTTGTGGGGAAGAAAGACGGATCTCTGTGACCTTGTATTGATTACCGAGAGTTGAACAACATAACGGTAAATAATACTTACCCTTTGCCGTTGATATCTTCAGCCTTCGAAAGGTTGCAGGGAGCGTCGGTCTTCACAAAATTGGACTTACGTAATGCTTATCATTTGGTCCGCATCAGGAAGGGGGATGAATGGAAAACCGCCTTTAACACCCCTAGGGGGCACTTTGAATATTTGGTCATGCCTTTCGGTTTGTCCAACTCCCCGGCGGTTTTTCAGGCACTGGTCAATGATGTGCTGCGAGATATGGTCGATCAGTTCATATATGTTTACCTGGATGACATATTGATATTTTCTTCTTCTCTCCAGGAACATGTGCAGCATGTCAGACGAGTGCTTCAGAGGCTGCTAGAGAATGGGCTTTTTGTCAAGGCGGAGAAATGCGCTTTTCATGCACAGTCTGTCCCTTTTTTAGGGTTCATCGTCTCGGCTAAAGGAGTGCGTATGGATCCTGAGAGGGTTAAGGCTGTGGTGGAGTGGCCAAGTCCAGATTCCTGTAAGGCCCTACAGAGGTTTCTGGGGTTCGCTAACTTCTACCGGCGGTTCATTCGCAATTTCAGCCAACTAGCCGCGCCTCTGACCGCCTTGACCTCCCCCCGAGCTCCGTTCAGGTGGTCAGACGCAGCCCAGACTGCGTTTGCCAAACTCAAAGGCCGTTTTGTTTCAGCCCCAATCCTTGTTACCCCTGATTCTTCACGGCAGTTCGTGGTGGAGGTCGATGCGTCAGAGGTGGGGGTAGGTGCAGTACTATCCCAGTGTTCTCCCTTAGACGATAGGATGCACCCGTGCGCGTTTTTGTCTCATCGTTTATCTCCTGCTGAACGTAACTATGACATTGGTAACAGAGAGTTGTTGGCCGTCAAGCTTGCATTGGAGGAATGGCGTCACTGGCTGGAAGGGTCGGGGGTACCTTTTATTGTCTGGACTGATCACAAGAATCTGGAATATATTTAAACTGCTAAAAGATTGAACTCCAGGCAGGCTCGGTGGGCACTTTTTTTCGGTCGTTTTGATTTTTCTCTCTCGTTCCGTCCGGGTTCCAAAAATATAAAACCCGATTCTTTATCGTGCATTTTTGATCCTTCCGAACGCCCGTCTACTCCCGAGTGCATTTTACCCGAGAATCTATTTGTCTCCACACTCACATGGGAGCTCGAGTCGAAGGTCATGACGGCCTTAGAAGGGGTAACGCCTCCGCCCGGGTGTCCACCGAACCGCTTATTTGTGCCGGAGGGACTACGGTCCGACGTCGTCCAGTGGGGGCATTGTTCCAATGTAGCTTGTCATCCAGGAGTCAGTCGTACTAGATTTTTAGTGAAGCAAGGATTCTGGTGGCCACTTATGGCTCGCGACATTCACAATTTTGTTTTGGCTTGCTCAGTTTGTGCCACTGGTAAGACTTCCAATCGGCCCCCTGATGGGTTACTTCAACCGCTGCCGGTCCCTTCAAGACCCTGGTCCCATATTGCGCTAGATTTCATTACCGCCCTCCCACCCTCTCAGGGGCACACGGTAGTTTTGACCGTGGTGGACCGGTTCTCGAAGGCGGCCCATTTTATTCCCTTGCCCAAATTACCCTCAGCCAAGGAGACAGCGTTGACCGTTGTAGACCACGTCTTTCGCTTACATGGCCTCCCGATAGACGTGGTTTCCGACAGAGGACCCCAATTTGTGTCCAAATTTTGGAGAGAGTTTTGTAGATTACTGGGGGCGACTGTTAGTCTGTCCTCAGGGTTTCATCCCCAGAGCAATGGTCAAACTGAGAGAGCCAACCAAGATTTGGAAAGAACGTTGCGATGTTTGGTTTCCAAGAATCCTTCCTCATGGAGCCAGCAACTGTCAATGGTGGAGTACGCCCACAATACGTTACCGGTGTCATCTACGGGCCTATCTCCGTTTGAGTGTAGTGTAGGTTACCAGCCACCAATTTTTCCTAGTCTGGAATCCGAAGTCGCGGTCCCCTCCGCAAACGCCTTCGTCCAGAGGTGTCACCGCACTTGGACTAGAGCCCGCGAGACTCTACTCCAAGTGGGGGCACGCACCAAGGCCAAAGCCGATCGCCACCGGCGGAAGCCTCCCGTATACGTCGTCGGTTCCAAAGTGTGGCTTTCAACCAAGAACATTCCTCTCCGATCCGTCTCGAATAAACTTGCTCCTAAATTTATTGGCCCGTTTGCTGTCACCAAGATCGTTAGTCCGGTGGCAGTCCGCCTCAAACTTCCTCTGGCGTACAGGAGAATTCATCCCGTGTTCCATGTATCCAAAGTCAAGCCCGTGTTTTATTCTCGCATTAATCCGCCAGCCCCGGTTCCCCCACCGCCGCGACTCGTAGATGGGGAACCATCCTATTCGGTCAATCGTATTCTGGACTCCAGACGGAGGGGACGCGGATTCCAGTACTTGGTGGACTGGGAAGGTTACGGTCCGGAGGAGAGATGTTGGGTACCTGCTAGAGACATTCTGGATCACTCTCTTATTGATGATTACAATCAACAGGTAAGAGAGTCTGGGGACGCCAGGAGGCGTTCCTAGGAGGGGGGGTACTGTCACGTTTCACGAATTCATTGTGTTCTTCGTGTCTCGTGTCTTTGTTGTTATACGTGTGTGGGTGTGTGAGTAGAGGGCGCGGCTGATCTATCAGCGCTGATCAGCGCGCAGCTGGTTTCATTACGGTCACCAGCTGCAGCTCGTTTGCTGGTCTATATATACTCACTGTTTTGTCTTCTCTTTGTCAGATCGTTGTTTGATGTTCTTGTTGTGAGTTCCTGTGTCCCGGTTGACGTCTCTTCCTTGTGCCTTGGTTCGTTCCTGATTCCGTTCGTGTTCTCGTCTCCGTGTCTGGATCTACTCAAGTCTTCTACCTCGTCATTCTCACCTCTCATCACCACCCTGTTGATCATCGACGTCCCTGCGCTGCACCCTGTGTCCACCCTTGTCTGACCAGTCATTTATATTAATAAACTGAGTTACTTGCACATTGCTTCCTGGCCATCATTTGTCGTGACAAATTTAGACTAAAATATAGTTTGAAATATTCATTTTCCTTCATATAGTACATTTATAGGCTATATGGATTTTACGTCATAGTAATAATTATATAAATCATTATTACATTATTATAATAATTGTTTGGCATCCTAAAACACCATTGATAATGTAATGTAGACTGAGACTCTCATAACTAAAAAGATGTTTGAGCCGTCTTTATTGTCCTGGTACAAATCAATGCTTTATCTTTGTTTAACGAGCAGTTCATGGGTTGAAGCTCTTAATGTTGATCTCTCAAAGAGCACGAGATTGATGCATTTAACCTTAAAATCTACAAAATTTTCTTGCGGGGGAGCATGCCCCCGAACCACTCTAGACGAACAGTAAATCAGTAAAACTGTAAATGCTATATTAAGGGTCGACCCAACATAGTTTTACAAATTCATATAAAGAACAACCATTTATTAATAGTACAACAAAGTTAATTTTAAGTCAGTAGAACTGTATGTAGAAATGCCATATAAAAAATGTCCTTGGACAAAATATACATTTGGCCTGCTTAAGAGGGGGCCTACAAGACATTGTGCCCAGGGGCCTCTGAACTCTTAATCCGGCCCTGTTTAAAAGACCTTTCGTGAATCTGTTTCATGACAACTCTCTCTGGGTCAGCAGCAGCGCCAACACAGATAGATAACGAAAAGTTAATCCTCTGTTGGAGCAAGAGTGGCGAACTTCTGTCAACCTCGTCTGTAAGCAACGACAAAAATAAGTAAGGGTTAATGCCCGACGACCATGGTCACTTGCCAAATAAAACATTTTTGAAATATTAGTTTATATTTTAATTAGGCTAAATCTAGTTTTTACACATAACAACCGGAGATATTTATAGTCCGCTCAGCTTGTAGAACCCTTCAGGTTCAAAACGCATTATTTTTTTTCATGAAACACAAAGGTAGGCATAGTTATTTTTTTTTATTACACATAATAATTATATGGCGGTTGATACCTGCTCTCAGGCTCCTTATAGGCTTGAAACGCTGTACTCTCCTCCTGCCTTGGTTGTCTGGACCGCTGCGTAAAACTCCCGCAGGGTCTCATTCAGAGCAGCAGCGGTGTCATTTTCAAAGCTGGAGTCCATTTCTTTTTGAACAATAAAGAGTGTATTTACTGCCCATTTTGTATTTTTTTTTTAGTGTTGATCTCATCTTTTTCGTCTTCTATTTGATTAAATTCTCCCGGTGTTAACTCTTTGTGTCATTTCTCCGTTTTATTTAAATTTTTTTCTTTCTTCGGCAGCATACCAGTCGTCAAAGTTGTCATATTCTCCATAAATGTTAAAAGAAATAGCACGAAGTCGCTCATTGTTGTATTAGGCTATAATATCTAACGTTAGATGTTTGTTTTGATAGAGCATGTGACTGCCTGTTGCTATGGTTACTCACAGCTGTTGTAGGCAGCGCATTTATTTATAAATTTCGAATGGTAAACAGGCAGTTTCACCAGAACTACTTTACTAGGTGTCCGCTATCACTTTTTAACGGACACCCTGCAGCCAATCAGAATCGAGTATTCACCCAGACCATGGTATAAAGTAATTTAATTTGAATCAATATCAATTCTGGAATAAAAATATTTTAAAATTGTGAACCAGAAAATTGTGATAGTTATGTGAATCGATTTTTTTTTCCCAGTCCTAACACACACACACACACACACATTCTTTAAAATGTTTACAAATACAGTAAACACACACACACTTAATCTCACTGTGATGAAGTGAATCTTGGTTCAGTGTGGGTGATGGAAGAAGACAACGGGTCAGCGAATACTGGAGCTTGTGTGCTTTATTTCAATAACAGCCTCAGCGCTCTTAACATCAAACACAAAATCAATCAAACACTGTAGATCAAACTCTTCCCGCTGCATACAGCTTTCTCCGTCTCAGACATCAAACTCGTCCCGCTGTTCACAGTAGGGCTGTCAACTTTAGTCGTTTAGTCGACTAATTGGTCGATGCCGTCTTGGTCGACTGACATTCTTATTGGTCGACCAGTTGCATTTTTTTTTTACCAATAGAAAGAATTTTTCAATGATTTAGTCCTTGATATTTATTCCTTTATAAGCAGTTATTTATTACTGTATTCTAAATATAATTAGCCTATGTTTTGTCCCCAACTTTAAAATGCTTTAATTGAGGCTATTTTTGTAACTGCGCCACAATTTAGCGCACACACATAATACACTCGGGAACCGCACGTGTGGCTGGCTGCGCTGCTGCTTGCGCTCGGTAAGGGATGCTGTATTCATTCAGTTAGAACGCTGCGTTTTGGCTTTAGTCGACAAAATGTCCAGGAAATCGAAATCTTTTGTCTGGCTGCATTTTAAAACAAAGACGACAAGACTGTGGAGGGAGGCGATCGCGTTGCTCCATTATGAGCGCGCAAGTCGCGCGCCTACATTTGAAATCGAACTTGAGCGCGCAAAAGACGTGAGCAGCCTTTTAACGGCTATATCATGCTGACTCAATAGATTGTGTTTTCTTAATGTTTTCGTTTTTATTTGTACACTTGACGCATTTGAAAATAGCCTAAATAATGCAACAAAACGAAAATAAACCTATACGCGGTCCTACAGCCTATTATTAGGATTGTTTTTAAGTTATTTGGGTTCTTTGTGTGTTGTTTAAAACGCCTTGATCGTCAGGACGAAAGTTAACCCATAGCTTTGAAAGTAAAGAAGAATATAAAGCCTGTATAAACGAGAGCTTTTGTTGGGATTTTTCATTATGTGGTCAGGTGCGCGATTGTGACTGTTACTATAGACCTAGGACAGAGCTCTTCACTTTTTGCAGTTAAAAAATCACTTAATTTTCAAAGAATTGTATTATTATTATAGTTTTATTTATTTGTGATGTTTTTTCGTTGTTGTTTTATATATGCTCAATGACAATTGTTTAAAAAATGTTTAATCAAAACATCACGTTTTTTTTTTTTTTTTTTTTTTTTTTTTTAGTCGACTAATCGTTGCCATGACTCGACTTTGGTCGACTAAGGATTTCTTTGGTTGAATACAGCCCTAGTTCACAGCTTCCTCAGACACGGTCACGGACCGATTCGGATTGTTCGTACACAGCTCCGCACACAGCCACTCAAGCTCCAGGATCTCTCTCACAGCACTGTCCACCTGGCCCGCTTAAATGCGCTCTCCTCCGCCAATCACTGAAATCACAGACAGGTGTTCATCGTTTGAGCTTGACCCACTTACTTCCCGCTCGGCTCCTCACTCGCTCTCCCGCTGCAGACACCACTGAACCACGCCGCCACACTCACACACACTTAATCACACACACACAGGCACACGCTCACACACATTGTTGGGTTTCCATGTTTTATGGGGATTTTCCATAGAAATAATGATTTTTTTAATAGCTATAGTGTGATTATTATAATTCCTTTTCTATGTAAAGCTTTTGAATTACTGTTTGAATTTTCCTTGCATTTATGTTGTGATTATTTCCTCTCTATGGAAAGCACTTTGAACTGCCATAGTGTATGAAATGTGCTATAGAAATAAACTTTCCTTGCCTATGTTATTTATAGTTTAAGTGTTGTGTTTATCTCTGGATATAGGCTTAATGTGTGTCATTGTTCTCTACAGGTTGGGTAAGTGTGGAGTCACAGATGAAGGTTGTGTTGCTCTGGCTTCAGCTCTGAGATCAAACCCCTCACACCTGAGATATCTGAATCTGTCTAAGAATAAAATAGGAGACTCAGGAGTGAAGCAGCTTTCTGATCTACTGGCGAATCCTCACTGTAAACTGGAGACACTGGGGTAAGATCATCTCTACCATAAAGACTCTGAGTGAATAAATGAGGTCACTGAAAATCAGAGAATGTCATTAAGTGCTTTAATACAGCCTTTATTGGACATTAATTACATCAATATTAAGAGTTCTTTAAAATATTAACAAATACATTACACACACACACACACACACACAATAAGGCTGGGACAATGCGTCTATCTCCAGATTCAATACTGCTGCGATTCTACAATATTGCGATTCGATATTGAAATGTATTGTGATTTGTGTTTAACACTAGACTATGGGGAAAAGTTCAATCATACACTCATACAGACTTTAGGGGAACGCGGGGCACAACCTAACGCGGGGTTAAATGTAGCACGGACATTTTACATAGTTCGTCAGGATCAAGCAGGATGTCTTTCTGATCTTTTTCTCTCGCTGCCAGAAGACGGTGTCCCGCGAATTTGCGGATCATAGATTTTTTTCGGTTTCTGTGTTAGGTGTATATGTTTCTGAATCTAACTTTATATTGCCTTAATCACTGTTTTGTTGGCTCAAACATAGCACCGTTTTGAAACATGTCAGCAATTCCTAGCAACTGTTAGCTAGAGTTAAAATATGTAATACACACAGCGGGGTTAGTTGTAACACAGTGTTACAACTAAGTCGCCAAGTGTACAATGATAATCAAATGAAAACAGGGAGACACACAACTTTTCAGGTTTGAGTATACATTTAACTTTGTTGGACGTTCACAAACAATGTTGGAATTTAAAATGTTTAAAATTTAGTGTACTATGAATGATAACTTGATAAAAATGATAAAAATATGGCCTGTTTTTAATGCAATAAACCCTTTAAATTTTTATTTTAAGCTCATTTGTATTATTATTAATAATAATAATAATTGTATGCAGCTGCCACACACAAATCCCAATTTAATTGCAATTACAATATTTTATAATTTTTTTTATTATTATTTTTCGCAAAACTGTGCAGCCCCTTTCTATGTCTCTATTCATGATATTGATCCATAATAGAAGGATGATTGGGTGCGGGATGGATGTATGAATATCTGTCTATACAGATGCACAAACAATATCAAACTATTCAAATAAAATTGTACTGAATTATGTGTGTTACACACAAGTGTTACAACTAACCCCTCTGTCTGTTAGAATTAACCCCGCATATGGGGTTACTATTATGAGGTTTAAAAGACCTTTTGTGAAGCTGTTTCATGACAACTCTCTCTGGGTCAGCGGCAGTGCCAACACAGATTTAAAATGTTGCGATATGATTTGGTCAAAGGTTTAATAGACAGAGGAACTGGAAGAAGATCGTGTGTGTGTTTGAATGGAGATCACAGTATTTTAAAGATGAATCGTGCAGCTCTACTGCAGATCTAACAACCTGTTTCGCAATTTGACCTCAAAGTACTTTGGTACGATTTGTCACTCTAAACTACGCAATAACCTGGTGACGCCTCTGTGCACGCACAGTCCTCAAATCAAGCAACAGCAAAAGAAGAAGAGTTCGACCAATCATAGCGCTCGGTTCATTCCCCAAATAGCAAGCGGGGATGATTGACAGATGCGTAAGACCTATCATTAAAAAGAGACTGAATATCGGCAGCAATAAAGAATCCCGCTCGATCCCCTTCCACTCCCGCCGTCTGACTGAGTTCATAAGCGAGGATAGTAACTCTACAGTAGTCACGGTACTTCTGATCGCATGGATTATCTTAAAGGGGTCATGAACTGGCTTTTTAAATGTTATTATATTGTTGTCTGAGGTCAACTTATAACGTTCGCTTGGTTTTTGCATTCAAAAACATCAAAATGAACAAGTAATAGGCTATTTTGTACCCTGGTTGTGAGCCTACCTAAAAAACAGTCGGTTTTTATGGGCGTGTCGCACTGAAGACTTGGAAGTAAACACCCACTGCTGTGAGTGGAGAACAGTTTTGCATATTGTAATGAGTTTCACTCACCCGTCGGTGTACGTGGGGGAAAACGTCCTATGTTGTCAAATGGCAACCGGATTCGCCCATACATGTTCGACCCAGAGTCCGTGTGTTGCACAATATTCCTGTCAGATCCAATATAGACGGCACAGCACCGTTCTTTACTCTTAATCGGTCTGAAAATCCAGTCTATTTGACAAAACAATCCTCGGTGAAATGAAGCGAACAGACGACGATGTTTTACCCTCATCAGCTGGAACGTCATTAAAAATAAATTTTATCCATGCAGTCCTATTGGAATCCACAGGAAGCTTATGCAGCGACTGTCTTGCACAACCAGGCACTGCACAATATTCTGTATTGCTCGGTAGCGATCCAGTTTGTCATCACGAGGTAAGCATGTACATGTATGATACTTATGTGTGTAATGCGCGAATCGGTGGGTGGCGCTAAACCTGCCGTGGTGAAGCAGGCGTTGATCTTCTTCTGCGGGGGTGGTGTTTTATCCTCTTTGTCGTCATAGTTCCCCACTTTTAAAAACGAGTCGTTTTTTGAGGCTGTGTCAATAAAAGCTTTTATTGGACTAACAAGGACGTTTTCAGTTCTGAAACTTACAGGATATTCTTATAATATGATGACCTCTTAGATGTCAAAAGCTCAAGGAAAATTTGATTTCTCAGTTCATCACCCCTTTAAAATACTCTCATTCATGGTCACTCAGATAAGAGGAAGAATAATTCAGCCATGCAAATTATAAAACGCTCAAGCAATGCTGAACAATAAATCTGGATAAATTTGAAACCGCTACCCTATGGCTTTTGAAAGATGATTATGAAAGTGCTGTGATTTGTGGATTACAGATAAGCGCGAGTCTGGAGAAGCAGGTGTTTATTTATTCATTCTCAGTGTTGAGAAACGTAACCTGCATGTGTTGCGTTATAGTGTTAATAATAACTAACGCAACAAACACTGACCCGTGCACACAGAGAGATTATTGTAAATGTAATGTCGTTGTTGTTTTTTTTACTATTTTCTACGGTCTTATTAATTTTAGATTAGCTGATCAGCTCATATAATGCATCACACCCCCCCCCCCCATTGTTGCCAACTATTTCCAAAGGAAAGTAGCTAATGCCTTCCCTAAATGTCGCTAGATTAAGTAATATGTCAATTAGCTTATTCATGACTTCATTGCGTCATTCTTGTGTTCTGACTAATATTTTCTCTCTAAATTCATGCTCACATACAGTATTTTAATATAATGTAAAATAGCTGAATGTCCAATAAAGATGTTCTCCTTTCCTATATTTTTTTTTGTCAGACAATAGAACGAGTAGCAATGATATAGTGAATGACTAAATTTTTTAAATGTGTAAATGATTTGAATTAAGAGTTCGGGAACTGGATGGACTAAAGCTCTGTGATAGCGAGTATTACAAGTAATAAGCAGAAAATTTAAATGGTCAAACTAAATTCTTTAAATGTAAAACAAAAGAGCAGCAGATAAGTGACGCGTCAGTGAGAACAAACAGCAACCAAACGCCCGCAGCGAGTCTCGGCCTGACACATCACGGGGGAAGCCTGACACACCTCAGCTCTTACACCATGGACACACACACACTTGCGACCCATGAACGCCTCTCTAAACTACTGCGGGATTTTACAGTTTGAAGCATCTGTCACAGTAAAACACCATGTGCTGTCATGAACAAGAGGAATGTCTTCTCATAGGATAAGAACACACAGTCTCATTGATAACACACACACACTGACATGTCATTGATGGACTTTAGTGTTTCTCCATGTCATAATCTGTGACTTTGACATGATGTAGATTTTAAACCTGGAGAAAAATCTCCACAGTATCCAGTTTCCTCCTGAAATGAAAATGAATGGACTGTTAATCCTGACTGTGCTGAGATTGAGTGTGTTTAAAGTAAAGTCTCACTCTGCTTCCACGGGTCCACTTGAAAGGGATATAGCGACTGTAATGTCACACGCTGGAGTGTCTTTGAGAGCTACCAGAGAAAAACAATGACGATAGTTTGGTGAATTGATTTTTTTTTCTCTCAGCCCTAACACACACACACGCACACACACACACATACACACATTCCTTAAAATGCTTACAAATACATTATTAACCATGCTTTTATTTTATCTATTTTCAATGCAAAGCTCTATAAATTGCTATAGTGTGATTATTATAATTCATTTCTATGTGAAACTTTTTGAACTGCCATAGTGTATGAAATGTGCTATATAAATAAACTTTCCTTGCCTATGTTATTTATAGTTTAAGTGTTGTGTTTATCTCTGGATATAGGCTTAATGTATGTCATTGTTCTGTACAGGTTGATGGATTGTGGAGTCACAGATGAAGGTTGTGTTGCTCTGGCTTCAGCTCTGAGATCAAACCCCTCACACCTGAGATATCTGCATCTGTCATATAATAAACTAGGAGACTCAGGAGTGAAGCAGCTTTCTGATCTACTGGCGAATCCTCACTGTAAACTGGAGACACTGAGGTAAGATCATACACAACTCTCACATTAAACTGTCACTGTGAATTCATAAATTATAATCAAATGGAAAAAAATTCAGGGAAATAACTATTACATTAATTACAAGCAAAGCTATTGAAACAAACTTATTAAATTCATGAATTCACCTTATTAAATTCATCCTTATTAAATTCATGAATTCTGTTCATATGATGACGTCTGTTCATATGATGTAAGAGGATTAATATGTATAAAGCGTTTGCTGTGTTTCTCCTGCACTGTGAGTTCATGTGTTTGATCTGTAAATGCTTGAACACATGAGCTGCTCCTCATTAAGCTGAAACTGCAGGACTGATAGTCACACTGAAAAACACACTCTGACATCATGACATACATTTAACACCCTTTACTTTAAACACACTCAATCTCAGCACAGTCAGGATTAACAGTCCATTCATTTTAATTATAGGAGGAAACTGGATACTGTGGAGATTTTTCTCCAGGTTTAAAATCTACATCATGTCAAAGTCACAGATTAAGACATGGAGAAACACTATAGTCCATCGATGACACGTCAGTGTGTGTGTTATCAATGAGACTGTGTGTTCTTATCCTATGAGAAGACATTCCTCTTGTTCATGACAGCACATGGTGTTTTTCTGTGACAGACGCTTCAAACTGTAAAATCCCGCAGTAGTTTAGAGAGGCGTTCATGGGTCGCAAGTGTGTGTGTGTGTCCATGGTGTAAGAGCTGAGGTGTGTCAGGCTTCCCCCATGATGTGTCAGTCCGAGACTCGCTGCGGGCGTTTGGTTGGCCAGAAACTACCGACACAATCAAACTGTGTGTGTGTGTGTGTGTGTGTAACAAGCGTTTTTCTGAGGAGAGCTACGAGAGTTTCTGTCTTCTCTGTCACTCTCCATCTTTATTGTCAGTGTCCTGAAGATACAGAGATTTGTGTTCTACGCTACCGGTTTTATGACATTTGTATGAGAAAATATCAAATATATGCATTTATAGTGAATGTATATAAACATTTATACTGTTAAAGGGAAAATACAGATTGTGTTCAATGATTTGATAGGAGTAGAACTGTCAGCTGTAAAATCCTCCAGTTTTCCTCACAGTCACACACATTTAATGCCGAGTTCAGACTGCATGATTTTCAAAGTAGTCGGGTCGCTGTTCTTTTCACACTGCATGACTATCTTGGCCAGCATTCAGTCACTGCTGTGTTCACACTGGACGATTGATCGGTAACAGAAGGTTTCACACTGCATGACTTTAGAAAAATCGCCGACAGACTCTGTCTAGCACGCTGCACGCAAACTACATTTCACAACAAACACGCGTGAGATATGAAAAGGAAACAACGCGCGACACCACACGTGCAAGACCGGAGTTCTCACGTGAGACTTTTTTTTCGAACCGGTTGTGGTACAGCTGGTGAAACAGACACGAGTTCTCCTGCCAAATTTCTACTAATTTTTCTTCCATTTATTGTGTCCAAATAGACCGAGAAGAAGCTTTTTTTGTTGAAACAATGCCATATCATGTTGATATGTGATCTATAACTCCTCCCCGAACTCCCTGCTGCTCTGTATCTTGCTCTCTCACTGGCTGCCGGTGATCGCCGATGTAGTTTTCAGTCAAAACACTTTTCACACAGCAGGATTTTGAATCGCCGACAGGTCCAGATATTTAGCATGCCAAATATCTCACGGATTGTTCATTACATTCACCTCTTTTGCAATTTTTACAATGACTAATAAAGTGTATTGGTTGTGTTGAAGGCACTGAAACAGTCCAGTATATAGTCACACTCATGTTTCTGTTGAAATAAAGAGATTTCTGTTTCACAAACTCTGCCACTGTTCACACTGTGTGACAATATGTAGTTCATGCAGAGATATTTGTATAGGCCTATATATTATTATATGGCAGACCTAATGTGATTAGTTTTTACAAATACATTAACCACACACACACACACACACACGTTGTGTTTCCATGTTTTATGAGGACTCTCCATAGAAACAATGATTTTAAACTGTATATTAAATCCCCTAATCCTAACTGATGCAATTTAACAAAGTGAACTGATGAGTATTTGTATATATTTCATATTGACCGCAGGGGCGCTGCTAAGGATTTTGGGCCCTATGAAAAGAATCTTAACAACCCACCCCCCCCCCCACACACACACACACACAGCTGTTTTTTTTCATATTCATTTACATAAAATCATGCCCATCTATTTAAGTCAATCAGACAATTGAACTCCATCCCATGTCCACACATTCGTAATTTGTCCTCTGTAATGCAAAGCCGTGCACCCGCTGCACCCTGCTCAATTGAAACGTATTGAGATACGTAGGAATTAATAAAAAAAAGTAGAATGGTAAGAGAAATGAGTAGTGTAAATAAGCAATCAATGTTTATAAGAGGAACAGATGGAAATAAATAATTGATATTGTCAGATCATTTAAAAATAAGAAGTCAACTGACTGGAATGACATGGATATGTCTGTGGTAAAACATATTATCGAGTGTGTTGAGAAACCCCTGGTACATGTATGCAATTTGTCTCTTTAAAATGGCATATTTCCTTAAAAAAAAAAGAAAATCGCAAAAGTTATACCCATATATAAAACTGGAGATAGATACCTTTTCAAATTATAAGCCCATTTCTTTGCTTTCACAATTTTCAAAAATATTGGTGAAATTAGTTTACACAAGATTAAATGATTTTCTTATAAAATATGATATACTAAGCAAGCAACAATATGGGTTTAGAAGTATTAGAACAACCTCACATGTGTTGAAAGATTTGTGGAGAAAATATCTAACGCAACAGAAAATAACCAATACACAGTTGGGGTATTTTTAGATCTTAAAAAGCATTTGACTTTTTCCAGAGAAAAGGAGATCTAGAGATCTTACTAGAGAAACTGGGAAAAAAATGAAGCAAGAGGGGTAGCTCACTCTTGGATAAGTAATTATTTAGAGAAAAGGCATCAATATGTCCAAATAGATAATTGCAGGTCACAATTGGTGCAGGTAACATGTGGGGTTCTCCAAGGCTCTGTGCTGGGCCCATTGCTTTTTCTGTTACACATTAATGATATATGTGAGGTTTCCAAAGTACTAAAATTGATATTATTTGCAGATGATACAAACTTATTTTGTCATGGTGACAATCTGAAACAACTTCTAGATACAATGGAAAAATAAATTGTACTGCTAAATATTGGTTTGATTTGAATAAACTAACATTAAATTTAAGGAAAACAAAATGTGTTGTATTTGGTAATCGTTTATCGAATAAAATAGGTAAATGAATGATTAATGAAGTTAAATTAGAAAGGGTGTCAGCGATTACATTTCTTGGAGTGATTATAGACAATAATTTAAATTGGAAGGGACACTTAGCATGTTAAAGAAACTATTTAAAAATAATGCAATGAAACTAAATGAAACAATTTAAAGAGCGATAAATTAACAAACTGTTTTTGTTGTATTTGGGATGGTGCAAATGTATTGCTTAGGAAATAAATTTTTTTTTGATTTGTTTGTCAAGATTATAATGTAAGACAATAATTATTTTACTTTTACTTTTTAAATAAGAGATATTTTCAAAAAAGGATAGGCATTATAAGCAAGAGCTTCAGCCTACACCTGTTTCAGACTGTTGTAAATATACTGCTGTTTGTCAGCTCAACTGTGTTGAGACTAAGTTTTTTATCTGAAACTATCTATCTACAAAGCGTGCGTACGCCATAGCTGTCAACACTGAACATTGAAAATAAGGAAGATTTCCCGGATTCCATCCCCAAAATAAGGGATTTTTTTACACGATTCTTAACCACAAACTTTAAAAATAAAGCAATAATTATTAAAAGTCTAAATAATTTATAACTAGCCTACATATGTTCGAGAGAGAAAGAGACTGATATCATAGAGAATGTTTAAATACTAATATCAGCTTACGAGGGAAACGGAGGCGAAGTTAGTGCGATCAGAGCGTGCGCTGAAACGGATCAACTCAACGGATCGGTGCGCAAGACCGCCAAGACTTCGTTTCACTTACCTGTAGCTGTGTCTAAGCTGTGTGCACAGCTTTTTTGTAACAGCGCGTGGCACCGCAAGATTAGCATCCGAGGATGAACGATTTCAAGCCCTCAGAGTGTACACTCAGAGTGTAAAAATACGTTGCCTGGATACAATTTGGGCGGACTGAACCATTTTATGATAATTGAGAGGGGGAGAGGGGCCATGGACGTTTGTTTCCTAAACAAAATCATTTTTTGACACCAGGAAACAGCAAATATAGTAATTTAAAGTTAATAATTTTAACAATCATATATATTTTTTTAGAACCACAATTTTATTGAGGGCTTCTCTGGGCCCCCTTTTAGTCATGGGCCCCGAGAATCGTCATCGTTTACCCCCCCTTTATGGCGCCCCTGGACAGCATTATGTTATTTATAGTTTAAGTGTTGTGTTTATCTCTGGATATAGGCTTAATGTGTGTCATTGTTCTCTACAGGTTGAGTAAGTGTGGAGTCACAGATGAAGGTTGTGTTGCTCTGGCTTCAGCTCTGAGATCAAACCCCTCACACCTGACAGATCTGGATCTGTCTTGGAATAAACTAGGAGACTCAGGAGTGAAGCAGCTGGAGGATCTGAGGGATGATTCGCATTATAAACTGGAGACACTACAGTAAGAATAGTTCTTTACGATTTTCATCATCATTTTCATTTAAAGTTCAAATGGCTGATTTACTCACTAGAAATAAAAGTAATGGTTCAGATTCAGTAACTGTGTGTGTGTGTGTGTGTGTGTGTGTGTGTGTGTGTGTGTGTGTACTTGTCTACCTATCTAAGAGGGGACTTTGGTGTCGTTACACACTCACTAACAGGGGACCGCCGAGGGAAGTGGGGACATTTTTCAAGTCCCCTGTTAGTTATGCCTTAAAACATGTTAAAATCAACTAAAAAACGCTCTGGTGAATTTTTTACATTTTTGACCAAGTGGGGACTTGCGAGTGTGTGTGTGTTTAAGCCCATACTCAGCAGCGCTCCTGTAGGCTGGAGCAAGAACTGCAATGGCCCATTAACACACGTCGTTCACACTTCTCTATTGTCTGAATGCCTTGCTGTCCCAGAGGCTCTGAGACTGTAGAGCTGCTGGTGAACTGGCTGCTTATAGGAACTTTCAGTAACTTTATAATAACTGCATGGTATTAATCATTAGTTAAGCATTAGTGAACTGATAATTCACCATTTATTAAGCATTAAAATACATTAATAAGCAGTATATATGTAAATACAGCTATAAATGTTTTTTTTCTTGTTTTAATAGCATATCTATAATGTGTTTAATAATTGTATTTTCATACTTTATTAATGATCAATTTACATCTAAATGAAGTATAGCATTATTTACAAACCAGTTATTTAGGAGTTGTCAGTGGTTCATAAGATCACTTAGAATGTGTGAGTAAATTATATATATTATTTTTAGGGCCGGGACTCGATTAAAAAAAAATCTAATTAATTAGAGGCTTTGTAATTAATAAATCGAAATTAAGCGCATTTTAATTGCATAAATATTTGAACTGAGAACAGTGAGAAGATTTTTTTTCACATGGATTTTTAGTATATCATTTAATAATGACTGAATACATAAGCTTAAGCAACAAAATATTGTTTATTTTTGTTCAACCAAATCCAACAGACCAGTGCAATTGTATATGTTTTGCGTTGAGGTGAAACTTGAGGGTCGATGTGATATGCGAATTCCTTGTTGCATAGCTTGCACACAACAACTATGCTCTTAATGACGCTTCCATCGGTTCGTTCTTATAACTAAATTTCCCATCCACAGGACCAACCGAAGGGGTCTCGTCAGCGTCTTCGTTCATGTTCACTGCTTTTTTTTTATTAGCTGAGGCATAGACTGTAAAAAAAAGTCATGAACGCTAGTTGGTGCTCCAGTATTATCAGTCCGCCCAGGGCTGGACTGGGACAAAAAAATCGGCCTGGGCATTTTGGCCCAGACTGGCCCACTACATATGAACATACACACAACTGAACTGTGTACGCCCTTGAATATGTATACCAACAACTCCTATTAAAACCACCAACCCCATCTAATGAGTGAGATGAAATAACTACTAAGTTTAAAATACAATTCTCCAATTGCATTGGCAATACCAGTCTTTCTCACAAGATGTTTATATATTAACTGTATATTAACGCCACATTAATTGTGGCGTTCCGCAAGGCTCTGTTTTGGGCCCTAAGTTATTTTTGTTATATATAAACGATATATGCAAAGTGTCGGATGTTTTAAATTTTATTCTTTTCGCGGATGATACAACAATTTATTGTTCTGGCCCAAATCTTACAGAGCTTGTGTTGGTGGTAGAGAAAAAATTGTATAAACTAAAGAATTGGTTTGATTTAAATAAATTGTCACTAAATTTAAATAAAACGAAATTCATGGTATTTAGTAATAAAGAGTTAAATAATGAGATCAGGATTACTATTAATAAAAATATTTTAGAAGAGTAAATCATATAAAATTTCTTGGAGTAATTATTGATTGTAAAATGACATGGAAACCGCATATTTTTAATGTTCAGAAGAAAGTATCTAAAATAATTGCAATTCTGTACAAGTTGCAGTATATCTTGAGTAAAAATGCATTACATTTACTTTATACTTCACTTGTTACACCATACTTAACGTATGGTATTGAAATTTGGGGAAATACATACAAAACTAGAACTAATCCAATCTTTTTATTACAAAAATTTTATTAATACTTTATTTAAATAGTCGAGACCAATAGCGTTTTAAGGGGAGATGTTTAAAACCAATCTAATATTGCCAGTTTTTGTAATTTAATTTAAAAGCTATTTTAATCTATGAAAAACAATTACTTATCTTGACAAATAATCAACCATATACATAAGTTTTCAGTGCATGTTTTTATTTTATCTTATGAGACCAAACAATGCTAAACTATATTAATATATAGTTTGTGCCATGGCAAATTGTTTTGGCTGAGGGCAAAGTGAAGTTTTATAACTTTATTATGTAGGCTATTTAACTTTAACTTTGTAGCCTATTAGAGAGCCTACTTATGTTTAACTGAATTGTTTGCTTTATTTCTCATTGTATAGCTTATTATAGCCTACCTATTAGGGTACTTATACCTTTGAACGGGATATTAGCATTAAAACTGACATTTAACAAAAAAAGAGACATGGTTGTGTAATTTTATATATTCTAAAATGTATAAAATATTATATTACTATTCATTCTCTTCACTGTATGTGTACGTATAATACAATAAAACGACACAACCCTGTCTGTTTGTTAAATGTCAGTTTTAATGATAAATAATGTTATATATTTTTAAAATGAAAACAAAAAGAAGCAGGTTTGTGTTTTAGCTATATTTCGTGTTGTTATAAATATATTATAATCAATGTGCGTTGCCTGAACCACATTTGTGTGGCCATTTATATGTTTTTGATAATAATTATGTTCATTTATAAATGAAAAGAGGCACAGTGGTGTTGATGAAAAAAGGCAGAGTTGATAACCGGAGTAGCCGCGTGCTGAGTGACGCGATCAAGAACGCGCTGTTAGCAGCGTCCTCTCGTCCTCGGGAGTTTGTTCTCTCGAGTCGAACTTGGCAAGTCCGAACTACCAAGGACGCAAGTCCGAAGTTTGTGTACTTGGTATTGAGAAACGACCAATATTGACCCACGTTCTGTTTTCTATCATGGGACCGCAGCAAACGAGCTGTGGCCTCGCCTGACAAGATTGAGTGAACAGGGTCCAGGGAGCAGTTTTTCCGTGAGCGGGAATTGAAAAACCGGAGTGGACCATGAGCAAAGTGATTACAGAATGCTTAGAGTGGAGAGAGTAACGTGCTTTCGCTCCACTCCAGGCTTTATCACATCCCCCCTCGGCAGGGTGAATACGCATCATCTTTCCTTAATTTAAGACCTATTCAAACTAAAAATAAGACATTTATCACACTGTTCGCGAAATGAAAACCTATTTACGGCCTTAAAATTATGAAAAGTTAATTTAAGACATAAGGACAGACGGGAACCCTGCAATTGACGGATATCCGTCATAGACCCGCTGCAATTAAAGGAAATCCGTCGAAGCGACGGAGAACTTTAATCCCTGTTTATGTTTCGAATGTTTTGATTGATTGATTGAATGATCTGTAAATGACCAAACCGAATAAATGAAATATAGTATTGGTCAGCGCACCTCTGTCCCTCTAGGGGGGTTCGGGGGCATGCTCCCCCGTAAGAAAATTTTGTGCTTTTTAAAGGGTTAGCTCACCCAAAAATGAAAATTCTGTCAGTATTTACTCACCCTCATGTTGTTCCAACCCCGTAAGACCTTCGTTCATCTTCAGAACACAAATTAGGATATTTAAGATATTAAGATCGCTCCTGCATACAGTCCGTAGGCTTCTTGAGGGAATGACACTTGCTGTCCCCGAAAATACATTAAAGACATCGTTAAAATAGTCCAAGTGACTTCAGGGGCTCAATCTTAACTTTATCAAACGACGAGAATATTTTTGTGCACAAAAACAAACAAAAATAACGACTTTATTTCAACTATTCACTTCCTTCTCCATGGGCCTGTAGTCAGTTAACGTAGTGTGATTGCGTAGAGCTACATCACACGAAGGCTCACTATTGGCCGACGCTGGTCATGTGTGTGATGCGTGTGACGTATAATAACAGAAGCTTACGCTATTGAACTAGTAACCTGACTCGCGCAGAGGGAGAAATAAACCAATAGTTGAAATAAAGTTTTTAATATCTTATCTTCTCCTCCTTCAATACAGCAAGGTTCTAACAGAGACAAACACTTCTAAAAGACATGAATGAATGTGCTGTGATTATATCCCACAACCCCAACCAGCTATCTGGACAGTGATTGGGTCTCCAGATTACTGTTGCTACAGAAATGCTAATTTCTCTTTGGAAACAAACAGACGCCTCCAAATATGTTAAATGGGGTGGCTGTTACTTACATTGGTAAATACTGCTGTTATAATAACACTTAATTTTGACCTTATACACTGCAAAAAACAAAAGAAACAAAAAAAAAAACAAATATAAAAGTAAATTTAAGACGTAGTTATAACATAGATTTTGTGATAGATCTTATTATTTACTTCAGATTAGTTTTAATAAAATATATTTATTTTAAATGTCCCAAAGAAATAAACACCATATAACTTTCAGATTATTTTGTCTGCAACATTTTATGTAAGTCATTAAAAGTCCTGTTACAATTCCCGTTTAACAATTAACAATACATTTTTACTCCTGTTAATTTCATATTGGTGTATTTCACCTGGGGTAGTCTTACACCAAAACAAAACAACAGCAAAAATGAATTTAATTAAAAATCTAAGAAAATTATGTACATCGAGCCACATTTACACCTGTTATTAACATGAATTTTCACCAATCTGATCACAAGAAATTAAAAAGACAAATGGCTGTTTACACATAGTCACTTTAAACGTGTATGTCACCATGTGTGATTGGATTTCAACCTACTTGAAAGTGTTAGGTTTCTGTCTGTGTTTTGTTCCTTTTTTGTCGGTTCTTATCAGTGTATGGTTTTTCAGCTCATTGTGGTTTTACCAATGTACTTTAAATAAACTGGACTGCTCCATTTAAATACAGCTTTTATTTCATCCTCGTTTTCAATCATCATGGCCGAAAGTAGACAAGATCAAACTCATTCAGATCCTGATTACATCTGTATATCATTGTCCCAATATGATTGTATCTAAAAAAATATATAAGTTAATGCCAAGTGTATAGGACCTTGTTTATTTTTTTGAATCAGTGAATATTTACATACATACACATTCAATCACTAGTTTTTGTTGCTGAGAGGTAGACAGTAAAACAACAATATGGTAATCTCTACAATATCCTCGTTTATGTTTAAAAATATAAATAAGTTAAAAGATAGAAAATCATATCATGGTTTTAGCTTTGTTGTGTTCCTAGATCCATTTACCACATCCATGTTTTAGACATTCCAAATATGTATTATCAAGTATTATCAATTGTATAAGTTTTTGTATTTGAGCTAACATATCTGTTTAATACTAACAGTCTGAGTAAGTAACATTAAGCTCTCAAGTGTCTGCTTACTAAAGCAAGATTTATGACATACTCATCATATTTCATTTATTCCCCACCTGCTAAAACAAGGGCTGTCTTAGAAAATGTTAATGTGTTTAAGTATAAACATTGATATATAAACGTGTAAAAATACATGTGGTGTGATTTGACTGTATTGTAAACAGCTCTGCTAAATTACAGAGCTGAGGGCTATTTCACAAAACCAAGATAGTGGATTAAGCCGGGATTTTCCAGATATCCTGGCTGAATTAAGCCGGGACTCGGTTTCACGAAAGCAGTAGCACATAAGTTACCATGGCGTTTTATTCTGTGCAGCTAGCCTGCTCCAGACCAGGCTAACAGCCAGGCTCAGTCAATCCTCGTGCCTTATCTGTTCAGTCAGCGGTCACGCCGATCAGAATCCAATGTGTTTTGTCAGTTATTCCGTTTTGTCATCTATAAGTTCAGCGCAATTTTATCAGTCTGCATTAAAATACCTCAGATACATATTGGCACTCAGTCAAGCATAGCCTATTATTGTAACATTATGATGGTAGCCTACCATTATTAACTATAATAATAATTATCCATATGGGCATTGTTACTATTCAATTGTGTTTTTGAAGACAGATAGGTCTTTAATAGTCTATTGTATGTGATGATGAGGGAATTAGAGAAATGGCTGATAAAGAAGCAAAAGTTTTGTCAATGAAGTTTTGGCATGCCCATTTTTGGATGACATCTGATGAAGCACTTATATTGAGAAGGCCTTTCAGACGTGAAAGAGTGTTTCGGGACAGGTCCGACCCATTGGCTTTTCCCGACAATTACCTGCAAGAGCAATAGGGTAGAAGTGGAGGAAAATGCCCCCCTTAAGGAAAATGTGACATTACTGTAAAGCAAAACATAAATGTGACTAGAATTGCCATCCCAGTTTTGAGTGTCTTTGGCAGGAGTTATTTACCAAATATTAAAATTGCTCAACCTTCATAATTAATTTGTTTTTTGACTGAAAATATTTTTGTACAAAGAGGGTGTTTTGCCCCAGCGGTGGGGTAAAACACCCCCCAAGGTGGGGTAAAATGCCCCCTTTCTTACCAACCAGTTTCCTTCATAGATCAACAGCAAAATGAACATAGTTTTTAATCTCTAAAAGTAAAAGACAAGTAATGCAACCTGTAAGACGTAATGAAACGACGTCTCTCATGACATTGAAACAACGTTGATTTTGCTCATCGAATTAACGTTGAACCAACGTCAGACGCGGCATTCTTCAAAGCTAAATGAAAATCGAAAATTGGTTCGCTTTCATAACGTTGAAACAACGCGTTGATTTCAAGTTGATTTTCCGTTAGTTTTGAAAGAATGACGCGTCTGACGTTGGTTCAACGTTAATTCGATGAGCAAAACGATGTCAGATCAACGTTGTTTCGATGTCATATTTCCACGTTGATTCAATGTCAGTTTGCTATCTGGGCTACATTTTGATGTTAAACCCACTACTGTTTTATGTCTGATCTCATGACATTTCACACTTTTTTCATACATATTTTACAATAATTCATACGAGTGCGGTCGTAATATTTAGATTCCTCATAAAATGCATACGAATCGCTGAGTTTTTACCTCAATTACATCAGAAGTAACTGTAAATAAATTACAGATAAATTAAGAGTAATCCCTTACTTTACATTTTCAAGGAAAAGTAATGAAATTACAGTAACTAATTACTTAGTAATTAGTTACACCCAACACTTGAAGTATGGCGCACGCAACTTATCCATTGTAGCATCAATGAATCTGTGATGGACTGTGTGGTCTCTTGAAGAAAGCTGTTGACTCCCACTTATCTGAATTACTTACACCTGGCTTGACATAGCCGCTCCTCCTGAGCCTGGTTTGGCCTTTGTGAAACTGATAAAGCCAGGATGCACTGATCACACTAGGTCAAGCCCAGCTTTATCTCTTATCCTGGATTTCTAAATTCTGCTTTTGTGAAACAGCCCTCTGATTGAAACATATCCCAATGGCTGTGATCGGACGCTTTCTCACTGTGTTTTCAGTCCCTGAGTGGACTGAGCTGCAACCCCCACTACCTGCAGGACATTAGCATCTCTATGGAGAACGGCTTCAAAGGCCAGGCTGTGAAAGTTTACCTTAGACCTAAAAATACACATGCTTAAACAAGTCATCCTATACTTAAAACACTCTGAGGACTCTGCATGTATTTTTTGAGAGATTCAACAAGAGGAACTATTAATATGAGCTTTCGTTTCAGATGTGGTATAAAGGTTTAGTTAAACCAACAAAAATATGAATGCCCATGGTAATCTGCTACATCCCTATAACATCATTTGATTTATAAATGAGCAGATTTTTTATTTATTTATTTTTTTACATTGTGGTAAATTACTTTTTTCTGTCTTTTAAAATATTTTAAATAGTAAATTAATTGTATATCGCCTACTTTCTTTAAATGCTGCACCATCCCATAGTTTGATATTATTTTTGAACTTTTCCTTTATTAACTTTATCATGTTTTATCTGCCATTGATATAGGTTTGTGTTCTGTGCTCTATTTAAAATGCATGCAAAATAATACTAATTATGAAAAGTACTTTTTCCTGATCCAGTTGATGTTTACAACTGGATTTAAAACTAATTTACCAACAGATTCTACCCTTATGTTAATCTAGCTATTTGATTTCAATCACAAAACATTTGCATAACAGAACCAATAGTAATGTTGGCTAACTGTGGTTTATCCGATGGCCCAATCACTGCTCCGATAGCAGAACGTATATCTCTCTATTCCAGGTTCCTAATTCACACTTCATGTTTGGCATTTGGAAGAGCACAACTTTAGAAGACTTCAACGAGATTGTTTACTACATTGGAGAGTTATCTTTCTATTATAGTTTAAAGATTTATCTACCTACAAGATCCCAAGATCCTAAGCGCACTGAGCCATTTCTCATCTCACTTTTTTTCTTTCCGAAGTAAAAGGTAAGTTGTACATTCTAACTTCATTTTATGATGATTTGTAAATGCTAACATTATACAATGTTTTTGCATCCTCTTACAATGTAAATGTGCATGCAGATTGGTATTATTGATATTCAGTTTCTTTTTAAAATGATTTTATAAAAATACTTGATATAAAAAGTATAGTAAAAATGTAGTAAATTATCAGCCACAATGTCATCTTTTCAATAAGTTATTGTCTACACAATTCTAAGGAGTTTTTTTTTTAGAGTATTTTCTATTTTTTTTTTTTTTTTTTTTACTTAGCATATGCACTATATCCTGCATAAAATGTTCTTATATTTTACAGGAAAATGAGACCCAAAAGAGTTTCTCCTGAAAAGGAAGCCTTGTACTTCATTGCTTCGGGGAAAGATAAAGACACATTCGAGAAAAAATTAATGTGTGAAGAGAAAGGTAAGTTACGGCATTCAATTCTGCCATCAGTATGACTTTGCAAAACTTAATTAAAAGCTAAGTTTGGTCTCTAAATAATGTCGAATGGTTGGGTTTAAAATGTGTAGCTAAAAACAACAGGCTGTTAAAAAAAAAACACAAGAGAAACAAAAAAACATGATTGAATCAGTTAAAGGTGGATTTATATCTGTTTTCCTGCCTGTATTTATGCTAGCTGCTGATGTCCAAATTAAACTCCATTGTGTAGATGTGCGAGTGATCTTGATATTATTTGTATGTAACTGCCAGTTAGACTCCGGGGGCCTGTTTAACAATGGAAATTATCAATATTCAGTGTCATGATACATATGAGTTTTGTAGTTTTGCACTTTTAGATGTAGATATCGTATTTGTTTTCCAAGCAGGGCTACCATTTAAAACAGTTTAGACAACCTTAACAACTTTATGAATCTTTTCTCATACTTAATTTACACTTATTTATACCCAATTTATTAGGTTTTGGAGTAATCGCCACAAAACATATTGAGCCAGGAGAATTCCTACTGGAGTATGTTGGAAGACACATGGCTGGATCTGAAGGAGAGACCCTGCTCAAAGACTACTCAGCTGAAGATGCAGTTTTTTTTATATTTCTACTCCTTTCAGGGACAATCTTACTGGTAAGATTAAATTAATGAAGGTTCTAATGAAGTATAATTACATCATATTATGGTATGTTTATATACAGTGTTTTTAAAATATTTCACCATACAGTGTTGATGGCAGTAAAGCTACAGAAAATCTCGGACGATACATAAATGATGACCACATCAAGCCAAACAGCAAAATTAAAATAGTAAGTCTGTATTTAATGTTTTCGTATTGTTTGTCTTATTCTTTGTTTTAATTACTCCTTTTATAGAGCCTCATCTTGATTGTAGCATTATTTGACATTACAAACTAGACAGTTGTGGGTCTTTCAAATGTTGTTGTTTTTGTTTTCAAATGTGTGTTTGTGTACTTTTGTGACCAACAGATAATGGATGAAAAGAAAATGCCACATTTGTGTGTATTTGCGTTAACAAAAATCAAGCCAATCATACCAAAGAAAAAATCATACCAAATCCTATGGACTAGTATGCAGGAGTGATCCAGCTCTCAGATTTCATAAAAAATATCTTAATTTGTGTTCGGAAGATGAATTAATGTCTTACGGGGTTGAACAACATGAGGGTGAGTAAATACTGACAGAATTTTCATTTTTGGGTGAACTAACCCTTTAAATGCTTTGCTTAAGTTGATGAAGACCTCCACTGTGTATTGCTTTATCCTCAGTTGCAGATGTAATTTTTCCTATGAGTTCAATTAATGCCAAAGCAGTTAATCTTTTTTATCTCTAAAGCCATATTGTTTTTCATTAAATAATTTGTGTTTTTCTAAAAAAAAAAATTATTTTTTGAGCAAACAACTTTTCAAGGATTTTAGAAAACCGAGAGAGCAATGACACTGGTCTGTAGTTGTTAAAGTGTAGTTATACATTTCTCCCAGCCCTGCAAATCTGGTCCTCTAGTTATAAAGGAGCCCAAAACCCTTTAAAATCAGCAACAGACCAGTCTGACCAGTTAGACAGTCTATCTCAAACCAATAGACTATCTAGTTTAAGCCCCCCCCCCCCTTCTAATAGATTGATCAGATAGCGCCCCTTTAATCTTTTCTATTTTACCTGTTCATAATCATTTTTGCATGAATTGAAACGCATGATTGTTCATGATTTTCATGCATGATTTAAATTGTATTATATTACATTATTATTATTCATGTATTTAATTTTATTCATGTATTTAAATGTATATATGTAAATGTAATGTGTTTGAAAATACACAATAAACCTTGAGCAGTTAAAGCTTCAATTGTTCTTTTTTCTATTTCCTATAGTGCTACTGTGCAACCTGTAGAATATGTAGAAAATCCATAGAAATATTATTTTAACTGTTAAATAATACTCTATTTCTACGGATTTTCTACATATTCTACAGGTTACACAGTAGCACCAAATAAATACAATAACATTTCATAACTGTATAATACTATACAGTATTATTAAAAATTAACAGTGTAATACTGTACTTTAATATGGTAAGAAATTACAGTAAAATAATGTTATTTGATTTTACAGTATGCTTAACAGTACTGTAGTTAGTGTTAAAGTAATTTTATTGTTGAATGAAATACAGCAAGTACTGGATAATTGTTGCCAGTAAGTTACTGTTAATTTGACAAGACATTTTTTTACAGTGTATTTTATACAGAATATAAAAAAAGGATAAAACATAATGGACAGATGTGTTGGGAAATGGCAGTTGTATTAACAATATGGCATTAAAATATATTTTGAGCCACCAATCCTACTCCTACCCCTAAACCTACCCCTAACAATTCGTTAAAACTACGTAAACTAACGTTACAATTATGAAGAAAAACGTGACTAACAGAAAAGTATAATCACAATAATATATTTATTGCGAAAATGTCAAAACCGCTACCAAAAGCCGTTCACATGAAGATGCTTTGCAGTCGCAGTCCTCTCTGGCAACATTGTAATAGTTTTGTATGAAGTACAGAGCAGAATTTAAATTAATAATCAATGAAAATGTTCATCCGGCTTCAGTTCGCAGCTTCGCACTATTTCAAAAGAACTAAACCAACCGTCACAGTCCTTCATGTCTCAATCTGTGATGAGGCAGGGAAGAGCCAATGACCATTTGATATCTCTGCCGTAAAACACGACGTATCGCTTCTCAAGGGCGCGATTTTTGAATTTGAATTCATCACCAGCGCGGGATTTGACGTGTACGGTTGCTGCTGAGAATGGAGGCGAAGATCACGACTGGATAAAAGGTTGAATTAGGATTTTTTTCTTGTAAACAACGTAGGCTATGGATTCTAAAGATTTGGATTACATCAAACTAATAAAATTGATGTCTTTTGTGAATTTATGTTTTGTTTTATAGGAGAAAACACTTTCTGTGCCTCACGGCAAATAAACTATATTACAAAATGGTTAAACGAGTAAAGTTAAAGAATGTATTTTTAAGGTTTTATAGTGTATTGTTTAACACCATGCAGGCGAAACGAGCAAAATGTTAATATTTATGAGTATTATATCAATAAATGAGACTGAAAACGTAATGAATAAGACAGTTGAATGCAATAGAGTCAAAACATAATGCTACGATTTTAATATGCATAAATTGTGATATGTACAAATGTGTACATCGGTGGATTTGTTCAAATGTAAATAAATTACGTTTTTGTGCTGTCAATAACGTAAATATTTTACATTTTAGTTCTGTAAATACGTCAGTATTATACGTTTCTGCGCATATAAAACGTAATTATATGTACGTATGATAGAACTACACTTTACGTACAAATGCATACGTATTCTCATGAGATCACATTGGATTTTAGTCGACTAAAATATAATGGGTTTAGTTAAATTGTAATGCGTTAATTTAGAATTTAGAATAGAATAAAATGTACAAACCCATACACTCCCGAAGAAAACATCTATTAACCTATTAATATAAATGATTTAAAAGTCTGAACATGCAATACAGATACGGATTTAACTACTGTGATTTAAAAAATATCTTAAAATTAAATAAAAACCACTTTTCCTAAAGTACAACACAGCCTTTTCAATGGATGATATACAGTATGCATTCTTTATAACCATGCATACATCCTTCTTTATTCTTTCAAGCAGAAATATTCTTTGTGTAAATTAATCCTTATTATACTAAAGCTATTAACAAACTGTGATTGCTTTTCTCTTTTTCTTTGGTTGCTTGATCAATATTAAGGACACAGACCACATTATGTTTGTTGCCACTTTCACTTTAAGACGTCGGATTATTTCCAATGACATGCGGATCCAATTGCACTGATGCACATCCGATACACTCACAACTGTTTAAGACATAACCGACATAATTGACATGAATACTGTCCAAAGTGGACATTTAAAGCACTCAATAACCTTGCCCCTTCATATTTATTGGACCTTCTTAATATCTATATTCGATCTCGGACTTTAAGATCGTCTTCCTCGCTCACTCTTGTTCTCCCTAGAACCCGCACTACTTCTATGGGATCCCGGGCTTTTAGTTTTGCTGCTCCTTATTTATGGAACCTGCTGCCACAGGATGTGCGAAACAGTGAAAGTATTCATGTTTTTAAATCTTGCCTTAAGACCCATCTTTTCCGGCAGGCTTTTATGTTTTATGTGATTTTTATATATATATATATATATATATATATATATATGTGTGTGTGTTAGGGCTGGGCAAAAAAAATTGATTTTTCGATTAATCGTTTTTTAAAATGTGGCCGATTCAAAATCGATTCTCAACGGCCTCGAATCGATTTTTTCCATATAAAGGGCTCGCGGACGCGGTGCGGCGTCTTCTCGTCTCACTGCACTAGGCAAGCACTAAGCTAGGGTTGAAACGATTCCTCGAGTTACTCGAGTTACTCGATTACAAAAATTCCTTGAGGCAAAAAATCTGCCTCGAAGCCTCGTTAAATGACGCAGTTCCTATGGCGCACGCAGGGATCTGATTGTTTCACACGGACCGTTATTCAGGAAGCACACCACAGCGCATGATACATATGACTTCATAAATTGCAGAGAATGTCTAAAGTTTGGGATCATTATATGTTTATAAAGGGAGAGAACAAGATGCAATGTGTCTGCAAAGTATACCTGGCAGGGCTGCCAACTCTCACGCATTCAGCGTGAGACTCGCGCAATTCGATTTTTCACGCTGCGTGTATATCCCTTCGGTCAAATGCCTGAAAGATGAGTTCGTCTATAGATCTACCTGTTGAGCCACTCGTGATCGACTAGTTTTACCGCCGCATATTAATTCGCAAGTTAAAATATCCTGTAATCTAGTGCGAGCGCGCATGCGAGATGTTGAGCTCCTAACCGCGGCTCGCGCACGACGGCAGAGAGGTAAGCGAGCGCGTGCACCCATGTCTCTCTCACGCGCCAGTCAGACCAATTGCGGCAATTCATCATATGATTAAACTTTTATGTAGCCACGCAACAAAAATTTCAGCATACATTCACCGGGACGTGATGGAGGAACAAATATTGTGAGACACACACACACACACACTCTGATGTTTGTCTTGAGATTACAGTTGAAAAAGTCTGATTCTTATTTATAATTGTTTTATTTCCATTTATTTATTTTTTATAAATTGTACACATTTGTGTACCTGTTTGGGTTGATATTTTATATTAATATATTTTTGTTTCCAGGTGGGTAATTTGCAGAAGGTGCAATCCTTTTTTTGTAATGTTGTATTAAGAAGACAAAACTAAGGCCAAATGGGCTTTACTATTTAAGTTTGTATTCAAAGTTTTACATGTTATGGGCTACATGTAACAGGTTTTACAGTAAATTGTTTAACTGTATTGTTATATAATTGTTGGCACTGGCACTTATAAACACGGGTAAAAATTGCAATAATTAGTTGTGGAGCCAAATGTTGCAGTTGGAATAAATACCTCTATTTTCTTTTAAATAAATAAAAGCCAAACACCTTATCATTTTCGTAATACATTATTTGTTTTGGTTGCTTAAAAACACACATAAACAAATTATCCGATTACTCGATTAATCGATCGATTAAGTGCTAGATTAATCGATTACAAAAAGAATTGATAGCTGCAGCCCTACACTAAGCGCTGCAGCTGTCGATACACACTTGTGTTTAGGAGTCGGGACACGACGAAATATTCACTTGCACAATCGGGCCAGCATTGCATCGTAACCTATGATGGTAACTAACGTTTATAATTTTCACGTCTTTTTAAGTTTTAGTTTAAACATTCAAGCAATATTAAACCATCCCGTGCTCGCGCACTCTCAGAGATGTCTTTCACTGCGTGCACATACAGTAAAGCCAATCCGCCTCAAACAGCTCGCCTGAAACAAACGTTTTATCCCTGGATTATATCGCTTTAACAGTTAAAAACACGCAACATTATGTCAAAACTCTGGTATTGGTGAGTAACCTCGTAAAGACAGTCTAATGTCTTAAATAAGCATTAAACGCGTGTGACAGACAGACAGTACAAATGAGACAGGGATCCGTTCTTAAAGTGAACGCAGCCATATGTGTCTGTCATTAATTCTGTTGAATTAAAACAATAGAATATAGCATTAATTCTAAGCAATCAGAATTAATAGCCTTTGTATTTAATTCAGTCTGGACTAAAAAGACTATCCAGTGTTATTTTACATTGGATTACTTTATTCAGTTTCTGTAGTATTTCTGACATACCAAAAAAACTCTTTATTCTATTCTATTTATTTGCTACTTTTTTTCAGTTTAATTCGAAGATTGAAATCAAGCTTCCATGTGTTACTTAAACTCTTAACAAAAACAAAAAACAAAAAAAAACAAACATTTAGGTAAGATCAACGTTAAAAAAAATGTCTAAATATTTATATTTTTATTTATCTATATCTATCTCAAACATAAAATAACATGATCCTGTTTGATCAAGCTGTGTGACTGTTCTGACTTTTTTTGCATATTGCATCAAAATCCTGTCTATTCTTTGTATGCATTTAGTGTATCTAGAATAAAAAGAGTTTTATATACAGGTTTGTGGCTCTTAAAAAACTTTTGCTGGTAATTTACTCACCCCCATGTCATCCAAGATGTTCATGTTTTTCTTTCCTCAGTCGAAAAGAAATTAAGGTTTTTGATGAAAACATTCCAGGATTTTTCTCCATATAATGGACTTACATGGGAACCAGACGGTTCAAGGTCCAAAAGACGGTTAATAACAGTTTCAGATGCAGCTTCAAATGTCTTTAAACGACACCAGACGATGAATAAGGGTCTTATCATGCAAAACGATCGGTTATTTCAAAACTTATTCCAAAAATGTAACTTTTCTAAGGACAAATGCTAGCCTTGCTCTATTCTGTCAGGCGCGTTTGTAACGTCACGTATTACGTAATTACGTTCAAAAGGTCACGGGCGACGTAGCCGGAAGTACAGAATCAAAATCGTCCGACATCGTTGTTTTACCTTTTAATTACTTTTTTGTAAACAGCGTTTGAGTTAGTTTGCACGTTCAACCTATGCGTTCAACTTGTAAGCACTGACTCTGTACTTACGGCTACGTCGCCCGTGACCTTTTGAACGTAATCCTGCTGCCGCCACAGAGTGCCATTTAGTTTTATATAAAGTTTAAATTATTTTATTGTCTCAAATCGTTGATAATGTATACTGACTTTGCCCTATGCTGCAATAAATTTAGTTTTGCATTCATTTACATAAATCAGCTGCTTGAATGACAATTGCTGATGTAATTGGGTTTTCATGTGAGATTCTCAATTCATTCAGTTAACTGATGCTCTGAGGTAGTTTTCAGACTGCAGACTCAGCAACGATTGTATTTAATTGTACAGTACAATTATAACATAGAACAAACATCTTCATTTCATGTCATTAAACATAACAATATTGCTGCCCATACACTGATGAGAAAGTGTGAGTCCGGTGTGCGATACTTGGAGTTGTCCTAGACGTGGCGCAGCGCTGCGCTTCTCATTCGGTGTGCGACCCCCTTTACGGATGTGTATTTCACTGCCACTTCAATTCACTGTTCACACACACACACAAAGTCCCCACTTGGTTGGATAGATATCATTCAGAAAGTTCCCTCTTGGCTAGTGTGCAGCGACACTTCTGTGTTTATACATGTATATGTTAGTAATATAGACGTGTGTGTGCAATGGCACATAACTATGGCAAGTAAATTGTTAGGGACTGCATAACAAAGCATAGAAAGTATATGAAGAGAGAGCGTTAAATAAGAAAAATAGTATATATATATACATAATGTATATAATAGATGTATAATTTAACTGTAATGAAGACATATTTCACTGCCAGTTCACACACACAAAGTCCCCACTTGGTTGGATAGATATCGTTCAGAATGTCCCCTCTTTGCCAGTGTACAGCGACACTGCTGTTAATAGTATAGAAATATATAGTTTTAGATCGGTAAGATTGTTTATGTTTTTAAAAGAAGTCTCTTCTGCTCACCAAGGCTGCAATTATTTGATAAAAAAAACAGAAATATTGTGAAATATTATTACAATTTAAAACAGTGTTTTTCTATGTGAATATATATATATATATATATATATAATGTATATAATAGATATATAATGTAAGCGTAATTAAGAAAGATTTCACTGCCAGTTCACACACACACACACACACAAAGTCCCCACTTGGTTGGATAGATATCATTCAGAATGTCCCCTCTTCGCCAGTGTACAGCGACACTGCTGTTAGTAGTATAGAAATATATAGTTTTAGATCGGTAAGATTGTTTATGTTTTTTAAGAAGTCTCTTCTGCTCACCAAGGCTGCAATTATTTGATAAAAAAAACAGTAATATTGTGAAATATTATTACAATTTAAAACAGCGTTTTTCTATGTGAATATATATTATATATATATATATATATATATATATATATATATATGAAGAGTTCAGATGCAAAAGCCTCTAAGTGCCATTTGAAATTTTCTTGTAGAATGATCATTTTTTTCAAGCTTGTATATTTAAATTCAGTACTTTCACTTAAATAACAATGAGGATTACCTATTAATTGTAATTTAAGTGAAATTACTGAACTTGAATATATAAGCTTGATAAAAAATGATCATTTTTGAAGAATATTTCCAACGGCACTTAGAGGCTTTTGCATCTGAACTCTTCATATATATATATATATATATAATGTATATAATAGATATATAATGTAAGCGTAATTAAGAAAGATTTCACTGCCAGTTCACACACACACACAAAGTCCCCACTTGGTTGGATAGATATCATTCAGAATGTCCCCTCTTTGCCAGTGTACAGCGACACTGCTGTTAGTAGTATAGAAATATATAGTTTTAGATCGGTAAGATTGTTTATGTTTTTTAAGAAGTCTCTTCTGCTCACCAAGGCTGCAATTATTTTTTTTTAAAAAACACAGTAATATTGTGAAATATTATTACAATTTAAAACAGCGTTTTTCTATGTGAATATATTATACACAGTATATATATAAATATATATATATATATATATATATATATATATATATATATATATAATAGATATATAATGTAAGCGTAATTAAGAAAGATTTCACTGTCAGTTCACACACACACACAAAGTCCCCACTTGGTTGGATAGATATCATTCAGAATGTCCCCTCTTTGCCAGTGTACAGCGACACTGCTGTTAGTAGTATAGAAATATATAGTTTTAGATCGGTAAGATTGTTTATGTTTTTAAAAGAAGTCTCTTCTGCTCACCAAGGCTGCAATTATTTGATAAAAAAAAAACAGAAATATTGTGAAATATTATTACAATTTAAAACAGTGTTTTTCTATGTGAATATATATATATATATATATATATATATATATATATATATATATATATATAATGTATATAATAGATATATAATGTAAGCGTAATTAAGAAAGATTTCACTGCCAGTTCACACACACACACAAAGTCCCCACTTGGTTGGATAGATATCGTTCAGAATGTCCCCTCTTTGCCAGTGTACAGCGACACTGCTGTTAGTAGTATAGAAATATATAGTTTTAGATCGGTAAGATTGTTTATGTTTTTTAAGAAGTCTCTTCTGCTCACCAAGGCTGCAATTATTTGATAAAAAAAACAGTAATATTGTGAAATATTATTACAATTTAAAACAGCGTTTTTCTATGTGAATATATATATATATATATATATATATATATATGAAGAGTTCAGATGCAAAAGCCTCTAAGTGCCATTTGAAATTTTCTTCTAGAATGATCATTTTTTTCAAGCTTGTATATTTAAATTCAGTACTTTCACTTAAATAACAATGAGGATTACCTATTAATTGTAATTTAAGTGAAATTACTGAACTTAAATATATAAGCTTGATAAAAAATGATCATTTTTGAAGAATATTTCCAACGGCACTTAGAGGCTTTTGCATCTGAACTCTTCATATATATATATATATATATATATATATATATATATATATATATATATAATGTATATAATAGATATATAATGTAAGCGTAATTAAGAAAGATTTCACTGCCAGTTCACACACACACACAAAGTCCCCACTTGGTTGGATAGATATCATTCAGAATGTCCCCTCTTTGCCAGTGTACAGCGACACTGCTGTTAGTAGTATAGAAATATATAGTTTTAGATCGGTAAGATTGTTTATGTTTTTTAAGAAGTCTCTTCTGCTCACCAAGGCTGCAATTATTTTTTTTTTAAAAATACAGTAATATTGTGAAATATTATTACAATTTAAAACAGCGTTTTTCTATGTGAATATATTATATACAGTATATATATAAATATATATATATCTATATATATATATATCTATATATATATATATATATATATATATAATAGATATATAATGTAAGCGTAATTAAGAAAGATTTCACTGCCAGTTCACACACACACACAAAGTCCCCACTTGGTTGGATCGATATCATTCAGAATGTCCCCTCTTTGCCAGTGTACAGCGACACTGCTGTTAGTAGTATAGAAATATATAGTTTTAGATCGGTAAGATTGTTTATGTTTTTAAAAGAAGTCTCTTCTGCTCACCAAGGCTGCAATTATTTAAAAAAAAAAAAACAGTAATATTGTGAAATATTATTACAATTTAAAACAGCGTTTTTCTATGTGAATATATTATATATATATATATATATATATATATATATAATGTATATAATAGATATATAATGTAAGCGGAATTAAGAAAGATTTCACTGCCAGTTCACACACACACACACAAAGTCCCCACTTGGTTGGATAGATATCATTCAGAATGTCCCCTCTTCGCCAGTGTACAGCGACACTGCTGTGTAGCAATATAGACATGTATATGTTTGAGCATTATATAATGACACACCCACACACACACACACATATATGTGTATAAGTATGTATAAGTTACAATATGAAGACAAGATTTCACTGCCAGTTCACATCACTGTTCACACAGACACACAGTTCAATTGCAGGCTATATGAGTCCCCTGTTGGTAAGGTAGACATCGGCCAGAGTTTCAGGTCCCCACTTGGCATGTTTTTTTTAAAATAAAAAAATGCATATTTAAAGTTATATTATGAAAAAAGACCTTAAAAGAGAATTTTGTACGTCATTTTTGTTTCTTCAAAATGACCAGAAACACTAGTCCCCTCTTGGCCAGTGTAGAGTGATAGTCCCCTTTTAGTAATATAGACGTGTATGTGTGTGTGTGTGTGTGTGAGAGAATATAAATTAGTTTAATTCTGCTCATACTGTTGTGACTGATTGTGAGAGTAATATTAATGTTATTTTCAGCTTTTCCCCTTTAACTGTCTTTAACTGTGTGTGATAATCTGAGATTTGGGTTGTTATTAACTGATATTAAATCTGTAGTGAGTGTAATGATGATTTCAGCTGGTTCTGGATCAGCTGTCCGTTGTGTGAAAGTGACCTTTCATGTGCTTTTGATTTTGTAAAGTGACTTTGAGCATCAGATAGAAGCTATATTATCATGTTGGAGAAGGAATTAATATAGATTATCTAGTTAGTTTTCTTATGAAAAGATGTGACAGATGTAATATCTCAAACTGCATATGTGACTGTGTGTGTGTTTTATTTTAGGATTTATAGATGACAGTCTGATGTTCTGCTGATCATCTGATGGCGAATAAGGATCCACTACAGAGACTCACGGTCAACCGAATCAACAGAGACTGAAGATACAGTGACTTCACTGTTAGAAATTAAGACTTCATTTAGATTTCAACCATCCTCTGACAGACCTGATGAGGCGGCAGTGAAACACCTTTTATTTCACAGCAAATTACACTTTCTCATTCATAGATTAACCTTTTTATTTGTATAAACGCACAGTATAAACTCAAAAATGTTGGAGTTTTAGAGTAACTATAGATCCTGAATGTGTGTGTTTTGTACCAGCAGAGGGCAGGCCCGGTTCTAGAACCAAATTCACTGAGGGTGCTTCTGAAAATAGTGAGGGTTCTCAAAATAGGGCTGAGCAATACCTAGTGTCTACGACAATATTGTAATTGCTGTTATGTTAAACGATATGTGATCTGCATGATCGACTAGCCTATGTCCCTGAACAAGCTTTTGTGCTTTACATTTATATCATATGATATAGTTAAGAAATGTTACACACAGAGTGCTTTTCCCCCAAATATCAGCAGTATTGCAAATGTGTGAAGTATTGAAACTAAAACTGACTACATTTTAGACATCTAGTTTCTGACGACAATGAATTAGTCCATTTAAACAGCTGATTTAAAGATTAAATGACTCACTCATTAAGACAGTCAAATGCTGGTCACTCGATCGGCCGCGGCACTTGCTGGGATTTATCGTCGGTGTTTGAATGGGTGTCCTGCGCTGAGAGTGAAGGCAGGCGGTGTCATTTCGTCTTGTTGTGATGTAGAGCTTTGAGCTTTCTTCAGCCAATGTCGTATGTCCATGATTAAAAATGAATTATTAATATTTTTAGGCTACCTAAAGGCCTCTAAAAAGTCAGCTATCGAATTTCCTGAGCGGGACGCACACCCAAGCAAAGTGGGCAATTAAAGAGCTTCACCTATGTATCACGATCGCGAAAGGACACAACCAATCCAGTGCATTAAACATGAAAGCATAATGAAATAATTTCTGATTTGAAAAATCACGTTATGATTTAGGCCATGTCCACACAGACATGGGTATTGTTATAACTGACTTTTTTTACGCGGTTCGGCCGTTCATCCACGCGGAAACGCATTATCAGGACACTGAAACTGAACATTTTTGAAAACCCCTGCCAGGGTATTTTCTGAAACGCCGGTTGCAGTGTTGTCGTGTAGACAGTGAAACCGGAGTTTTTGCAGCACTGACGGCTTCTGATTGGCTAACGTGGCTTTACGGTTAGGTTTATATCGCCGCCTGCTGGTGTTGCATGCTCTTGACAGCGCTTAATAGCGGGTTTTTGCGTTTTCGTGTGGACAGAGGTTTTTTTTTTAAACGCAGGAGGGAAAAACTCCGGTTATAAAAATACCCGTGTCCGTGTGGACAAGGCCTTACATGTATGAGTGTGAAATCCGTCTGTGTTTCTTTTGTCGGCAGAATCTCGTTTACATGTGCGCTAATACAAATTTAGTCTGAGGGTGCTTAAAAACCCCCGTAGAACCGGGCCTGGCAGAGGAAGACAAACACTAATGAAAGATTCATTTTTCATAATTATCAGACAAAAAAAAACAGTTCAAGCTCATTTTTGGAAAACAAACAATGGAAGCTTGAGTGTATAATCATGTTTTTAATAATAGCTTCATTATGTTTGTATTAAAGGGATCATATGATGCACTTTCATGTTTTCTTTTTCTTTAGTGTGTTATGCAGCTCTTTGTGCATGTATAAGATCTGCAAACTTACCTGGATGACCCAGGTCAGATAAGAAGCAGAGGTCACATATCTAATGCCGGCACACACTGTATGATTTTGTTCCAGATGAAAGATGAGCATCGTGAAACACTCGTGGAGATTTCTGTGGTTGCGGCTCCTAAACGGTGTTTTGATCAAAGATAGCCTGATCATTTACTGAGAGTCATGATCATCTCACAGTGTGTTGCTGCTATACGACCCACCTCTACTGCAGTGACTAAAAATCATCGTCTAGCCCTGCTTGATGCTATTTGATAAATAAAGAGCATTTATATTAAACGCGTTAAAAGGCGTTAAAAATTTAAAAGGAGCATCTATTCAATTCAACAATAACTTGAGATAATTTCTCATAATTTATTCAAGTGTCAGCATGATTTCCGTTACACGGCGAAAGAGCATTTGCAGTAACAGGACCAAAGCTCTGGAACAATCTGCCCCTGTACATCAGACAGGCTCAAACTCTTGCTGCTTTTAAATCTAGTCTTAAAACCTATTACCACTGTTTGGCTTTTGAAGCTAGGTGAGTGTTTGTATTGTCGATTATTTGTTTCTGGCTTTTTATTTTTGTTTTGTGTCGTTGACGGTTTGTAGTTGTGAAATAGGATACAAGTGTACAGCACTTTGTCAAACACTTGTTGTTTTTAAAAGTGCTTTATAAATAAACTTTGACTTTGACACGAGAGTAGATGTTAAAACTTCATGCTGATTTGTACTCAGCTATTTTAGGGACCGACCGAATAGCAAACAGTCATTGAAACTGTTAAATCAACAGTCCGTTGTCAACATTAAGTCATTAAATCAACATCGAACTCTGATATTGATTCTACATCATTTTGCACCCTGATTTAATATTGAAACCACATTGAAATCCTGTTCATAGATCAACGGAATTTCAATGGTATTTCATTTATCAGGAATATTGAAACAATGTTGAAATTTCAACTGAACTAAGGATCAACGTGATTTCAATGGAATTTCAATCGTTTTTCAATTTAAAATGTAATGCCATAAATTAAATAGCCTGCTTTATCTACAGCCAGGATGTTAAAAAGTAATGGAACATTTGAAATCTTGTATAAAACACTGAACACACCACACAAACAAATTCATTTTTATTAGCCTCTTTATTTACACTTCACTTTAATGTCCTCTGACGCCTGAATATATTTTGTCGTCCAGTCCCTCCTGCCCGGTCTGGCTCATGTGAATCGGATGACGGCGTCTGTCCCCATCTGCTGAGTAAGAGCACCTAAAACATAAAATAAAATCACAATGCAAAGAATTAGCATTTAAGTTAAACAGGAGACATTGGTACATTCGTGCTGTGAGATGTTTCTATATGAAGTATGTAACGTGGGACTAATTATTCCTGAATATATTTTGTCGTCCAGTCCCTCCTGCCCGGTCTGGCTCATGTGAATCGGATGACGGCGTCTGTCCCCATCTGCTGAGTAAGAGCACCTAAAACAGAAAATAAAATCACAATGCAAAGAATTAGCATTTAAGTTAAACAGGAGACATTGGTACATTCGTGCTGTGAGATGTTTCTATATGAAGTATGTAACGTGGGACTAAGCCCCCCCCCCCCCCCCCCCCCGAGTCCCCCCTTGACGCCAGGCCTGGTTGTCAGGCGCTGTATAAAAAATTTAGCAAAAATCTAAAATCTAAACCTAACCCAAAAATCAAAAATTGTGATATTGCATAAGCACTAGTACATTCATATATTTGATTTGTATTATGACAAGGTGGTCTAATGGGCATTCCCAGTTACAACTCGAGACAGTTCTGCATTGAATAAAGTAAAGTAAGTCATGTCTTCTGTGTAATTCTGGCCTGGTGTTCTCCGTCGGTCAGAAGAAATAGCGGTGCTGTGTTAATAGATTTCACAACGCTAGCAAAGGGACATGTATTTTCAGCGAAACATCACAAAAATAGACTGGACTCAGAGGTTTTGTTAACTTTATAACCTAGAAGAGAACTACAAAGTAGGCCTAGGCAATTTTTGGCAGATTTTGACACAGTGATAAAACAGAAATCTATTCCAGTGTCTGCAGCACTGCGTAGGTTACTACACTAACCATCATGTTAACAATCAGCCTAACAATTCATTCATATCTAACATTAAGCAAGCTTACCTTTACGCTTGTGCCAAGGGTCCAGAAATGAGCTGTGTCCGGTGCTGTACGTTGGTTTTTCATCGACAGGGTAATGGTGATTAAACGTTAATTTTGCATTGACATTTCAATATCAATCATAATGATCATTCAGATGGAAAAACAACGTTTATTCAATGTTGGCTTGCTGTCTGATATATTCCATCAATACTATCGAGTATCGAAACATGTCTTGTTTTTCAGTACCGAATTTCGATACGGTAAGGGGCTAATCTCGTCAACGTTAGTGAAACAATAAGCATGCAGCATGATTGGCTGTGGCGGAAATAAGATGCTTTGTGTGTGTGTGTGAGAGAATATAAATTAGTGTAATTCTGCTCATACTGTTGTGAGTGATTGTGAGAATAATATGAATGTTATTTTCAGCTTTTCCCCTTTAACTGTCTCTGTGTGTGAAAATCAGAGATTTGGGTTGTTATTAACTGATATTAAATCTGTAGTGAGTGTAATGATGATTTCTGCTGGTTCTGGATCAGCTGTCCGTTGTGTGAAAGTGACCTTTCATGTGCTTTTGATTTTGTAAAGTGACTTTGAGCATCAGATAGAAGCTATATTATCATGTTGGAGAAGGAATGAATATAGATTATCTAGTTAGTTTTCTGATGAAAAGATGTGACAGATGTAATATCTCATACTGCATATGTGACTGTGTGTGTGTTTTATTTTAGGTTATAGATGACAGTCTGATGTTCTGCTGATCATCTGATGGCGAATAAGGATCCACTACAGAGACTCACAGTCAACAGAATCAACAGAGACTGAAGATACAGTGACTTCACTGTTAGAAATTAAGACTTCATTTAGATTTCAACCATCCTCTGACAGACCTGATGAGGCGGCAGTGAAACACCTTTTATTTCACAGCAAATTACACTTTCTCATTCAGAGATTAACCTTTTTATTTGAATAAACACACAGTATAAACTCAAAAATGTAAATATAGATCCTGAATGTGTTTTTGTTGAACCAGTAGAGGGAGACAAACACTAATGAATCATTTTCATAATTATGCAGAAAAAAAACAGGTCAAACTCATTTTTGGAAAACAATGGAAGCTTGAGTATAGTCATGTTGTTAATAATAGCTGCATTACACTTGTATTAATGTATTAAAGGGGTCATATGATGTGTTTTCATGTTTTCTTTTTCTTTAGTGTGTTATGAAGCTGTTCATCTCCCCATTCTGGCCGCTTGCACTGGTCCCAGTTGTTTTTAGGATTTAGTTCAGAGTTGTATTGTCTGTTTTTAAGGCACTTAATGGGCCGCCCCGACCTGTATCACGGCCCTTGTACAGTTGAAAGGTCACTGAGATCCTCAAACATAGGGCTCCTGCTTGTGCCGCTCACGGCTCAGAGGGGTGATGGAGTAAATGTGTAAATGTGCTTTATAATATATGCTCAATAAAAACTTTACAAAATAAATGAAATGTCCTTCTTGCATGTCTAAGATCTGCAAACTTCCAAAGCTCAAAGTCTCTGAAAGACTGTCACTCGCGCCTTATAGATCATCTCTAGTCGGGGATGAAAAGCTGGAATAATGGAGGGATCTTGAATGCTTTTGTCCTGTGAAGTATTTAGTCTTTTAAAACACACACTGCATCTCCACATAGTTGTGTGTTTGGTGGCCGCGTGTTAGCAAGTCTCTCCTATAGCTGAGAGCCAAACTCTCACGTGGATCGTAGAGAACCCGTAGATCGCTCAGGAACTTCTTGTATCTGTAACGAGTTCAGACAAATAATGAATTCACAACAATAAATCACTCAAAACAGGCTTCAGAAGTGCTAATAAAGTGTGTGTGCGACCTCTAGCGGTCTACTATTGTCTCCAGCTGTTGGTCAAAGGGTTGTCCAGGGCTTCTGGTTCAGCAACTCAACTGTACTGGTCTCGCTGGCGTAAAGCATGTCTTCTATTGGGCTGAACAGTGTCCGCCGCTCCTTCATCTCAGTGTTGTGCTCTCTGCTCCACAAGCGCCTCCACACAGAGACATCTAGGAACGTTTTCTCTTTTTAAACGTTTCTTTTTTTAAACGTTTTGTACTAACATTTCCACAAGTTTTAAAGAGCGTTAGTGAATGTTCTGGGAAGGTTCCCTGTTAGCTGGGAGGAAGGAGACGGACACATTTGAGCTCCGCTGTTGGACTATGATCACCAGAAAACTGTGGGATTCTCTGAAATATATGACAAATATGACTCCAGCCAGAAGATCTATCAATGTGAGAGATGAGGGGGCAAAGGCGAATGAGTTGAGCGATGTTTATTGTAGGTTTGCCGTCAGAGACTTCTCACAGGAGCAGAAACTGCTCTGGATGCCTCGTCTGAACTGGATTCTCCTAAAACACTCATTGACCCGCATATGGTGGAGAGACTGTGTCCACATGTGTCAGGCCAGACGCGTCTCTGGGCGGACACTGAAATCTTGCAGTAGAAGAGCTTTACCATTGATCAGACATCTATAGACACACACACACACAGTTCCTCAATGTGGAAGAGTTCCACTATTATCCCTGTCCTAAACAAGCTTTGCTGTGAGGAGAACAATGATGATCCTCCAGTAGCGCTCACTCAACAGTAATGAAGTGTTTGGAGAAAATGATGATTCATTTAGTAAAAACAGAGGTCAGTGCTCTATCAGACCCATTTCAGTGTGCACACAGGAGCAATAGAAGCACAGATGATGCAGTTATAGCTATAAGTTTTTTTTAAAAAGTGTAAATCCCGTTTTCCTGAACTTCTGCTCTCAAGCTTTTTTATCTTAATGATGTATTCGCTAAATGTTCCTCCTGCGCAGTATTATTCGGTAAAACACTGATCTCCAAAGAGAAGTCATTCTAGTTTTCTCATATCATTGTTTTCCTCCTAATGCAGACAAAGCATTACAGTTATTACAATAAATCTCTGCTGATTATAGTAGTAATTGATACTCTTTGCGGTTTTGTTTTGCGTGATCTACAATATTCAGATTTAAAATAAGGCTGGTAAATTCTTAAACTCGAAGAATCAATCTTTTAGTCCGTCATTTTTAGTTGATGAACATTGTAGTGCACCTTCATCCTTTAAATCGCAATATGCTTCGTCATAAAGTTTTACATTTCAAATTCTCTCTATTTTATGACCAAATTTAAACAATAAATACCATGTTGGCATTTGTAATCTGGCGTGTTGAAGCTCCTTATTCTCATTGTAGCTCCTCAGTTCAAGAATACCTCGACTGAATACTTTTTACTCATTTCTAAATAACTATCATGAATAAACTAATCAACATTATTCAGAAATGCATTTATACGTATAATCAATTGGATTTCAACCCATTACCCAACCAACACTGCACCTACATTGTATTAACTCTCAGTCTTTGTGTTTTCCAGGTATTTTTCCCATTCTTCCAGCCCTTGTACGGTAAGCTTGCTCTTTCTGTACGTTTTCATTAGCATTTCTTTCATTTGAAATGTCCTTACTGTCGAGTCCAATGCTCTGTGACGCATCAACCGACTGCGGACTATATCAGTGTTCATGTCAACGCTTTTCTCCAATGTTGAAGAGTCTGTTTCTCTTGTTTTTCTTAAATGCTGTGATTTGGTCTGAACATCTTTCCATCAGGAGTCTTTCCTATAAAAGAACGTGTCTGTTCCTGCTTTTCCAGATCAACAGCTGCTTCCATGAATCTCCCTTTCTCATCTTATTCCTTCTCCAGGTTCAGATCAGGTAAGTGTTGGCCATCCTGTCGTAGATCTGCTTCTGTTTCTTCTGTCTCTGCTTGAGTTGCTCATGCTCTTCATCATTGTCTCCGTGGTGAGCAATGCAGATGATGTCGGAGCCGTCTCCCCATCAGTAATTGTGCAGGTGATGATCCTATCTCTTCCATTGGCGTGTTACGGTACTCCAGTAGTGCTATGTACGGATCACATTGACTATTCTGCGCTTTCTTTAAGAGATGTTTTACTGTTTGCGCCGCTCTCTCGGCTTGTCCATTAGACTGTGCGTAAGCAGGACTTGAAGTCACATGCTTGAATCCCCATTCCTCTGCAAAACTTGCACACTGAGGTCCATTGTCAGATACTCCTATATCTGCAGTTCATGTCTTGCAAAGATGGACTTCATTTCCCTGATGACTCCACAGCTTGAGTAGTTTTACCTCAATGTACTTTGAAAAGTAGTCCACGCATAACAGAAATGCTGAACCGCTATGGTGAACAATGTGTGTCCCTGTTTTCCCCGAGGTCGCCCTGCACTTCATGTTGGACCAATGGCTGATTTTGACTGTTGTTCCTGTCTTCATTGCAGGTCGCACATCTGGAGACTGATCCTCAGTGTGTGTCGACACACCTGGCCAGGACAAAATGTCTCTCCTCTTGCCGTACATTTGACAATTCCCAGGTGTGACTCGTGTATTTGGTTGATCATTTGCTGATTTGCTTTCAATAACAGACCATTTTCATGACTGATTTCCTCTGGATATGTCCAGTATTTCTGTATTGATCTTGGCATCATAGATCGTTCTTTGGCCCATCCATGTAGTTGTTCAAGCACTTTCTCTCTCAGAGCTACAGGTCTCCTTCTTGGCGCATGCACAACTGCTCTGACATTTGGATCAGTTTGTATGTGGTGTTCTCCTGGTCAACAGCCTAGTCCTTCATATAGATCGCCACAATCCTGGAGAATGTCTCTGCTCTTTTCAGTTTCAGACAGTCTTTTAATCGTGCCCATTTTTGACATGCAGATCGTCCTAGAATGACAGGTGCATCATGCTTCATTATTTCCAGCAGGATTTTCTATTTCTGTCCTTTGGACACACAATTTAGTGCTTTCTTGCCCAGTGGCGCCATCTTGTGTCTAGAATATGTCAGCCATTTGCAGCTTGACCTCTGCAGTCTCCCTGCTGTGTTTAGCAACTTGTGCTCTCTTTCTGACATGATGACAGATGACCACTAGATGTCCTCATAACCTCATATATGTAGAACAGATCTAATATGTCACACATCGAGTTAAATGAAATCTTAAGTCCATGTCCAACTCTAAATTGTAAGGAATTTATATCTTTGATTTGATGGTAACGATTTACAATAAGGTTCATTTGTTCATTATTCATGTATGAACCATGAGCAACACATTTGTTACTGTATTTGTTCATCTTAGTTAATAATACAACTGTTAGGCTAATGGGCTATATGCACGCATAAGTTCCGCATTTGACGTAAGGATGCTCGTCCATTTCCGGTTGTGTAGATTAAAGCGGAGGAAAACCGGAGAAAACGGGATTATGGCAGAGTCTTCAATATTTACTGTCCTCCCATCTTTGAAACGAAACGTACATACGTTTAGATGTAATTTTATATATAGTTATGTTTATTTAATATAATTTTAAAAAGAAGCATAAACACAACGAGGGGTGTCTGTTTTATCTGTTTTTGTGACTAACGTTTCATTAGTATAACCATGGAGTATAAAATTCAATATAAATTCTCGGTATTGCATTGGACTCTATGATCGGCGGAAGTTATCGAGCATCCTTAATCCTTTACCGGAAATAACGCCGTGCATAGAGCCCATTGTTTATTCATGTTATGTCACAGTCAGTGCATTAACTAATGAGAACAAATACAAGTTTTGATTTTAATGTTTTAGTACATGCTGAAATTAATATTAACTAAGATTAATAAATGCAGTTCATAATTAGTTAATGTTAAACTAATTTAACTAATGTAATCTTATTGTAAAGTGTTACTGATTCATGATAACACTTTCACACATATAATACATACATTACATTTACAACATCAACAAAACTAAAGATGAATTTCCCATAATGACCTTCTTGATTCTCACTGTTTTGTTTGGTAAAGTAAATCATATTTAGTAATATTATCATAATTTCCCTATTTTCATTTGATGTGTTCTGCATTCTAATTATATCAACATATTTTCTTAGAAGGAAAGAAAGAATAAAAAGAAAAACAAAACAATGTTTATTGGCCTTTTTGGTCCCTCGCCCCTGAGGAGGTCTGTGACGCCACTGAGACGGACATTTCTTTTTCTGGATCCAAATAAATCTATCAATCTAAAAGTGTTTATATCAACCATTTCAAACATACAGCATTATAACTTACTTATGATTAATCTTCTTTGTTTGTCTAGAATTAATGTGAATCTTCAATATTTCTGGAAGGACCGCTGACCCATTATCTGAACTTATTTTGGATAGATTTCAAATCTTAGAATTATTTATCTGTCTGAAATGTAATTTAACATGTTTGTGATGCCCTTTTTGTTGTTGTTGTTTCAAGTTATACTTACCAAATTTGTAAAACAAATGGGACACGAACCTTTTATTGAATTCTATACTTTTGAAAATTCAATTTAAAATAAACAAAACATTTGCAAAAGTAGCGCAACCGCTCACCAACAGCCGTGATCAAGATTATATCCCATCAGGTTGTGTGATGGACTGTCCCGTGTGTGTTTTGTCTATCATGCATGAATGATGTTGAGTTCCCACAGTGTGACACAGAGAGCCTGCGAGTGAGCGTCAGGGCTGTGTGTTATAGTCCATGAGGTCACTAATGCAGGCCTACAATTGACCTGAGGCCTTTTGTCCTGTTGAGACGACAGCCGAGTGTAAAAGCTGTGTGGATTGATGATATTGATCATTGAATAAGTGTTGTTCAATATTTCCTTATTCAACTCTACATGTTCTAATGTCATCTCTGGTGCGTTTTCATTTTCATTTCAAGTCAGTAAAAACCCAAAGCTAATGTAAAGATGACAATAACACACAGAATGGTTTTTAAGAAGCGAGATAGATGTTTAATTCATGGCTGAAAAATGATCTCTGTGGTAATGAAGTCGTCGCTGTCGTCTCCCGCTCTCGCTGTCAGATCACGGAAGTGTTCACCGGAAGAACTGGCCCACACACTCCAGTTCAACGCCAGCGGCCGCCATATTCAGCCAATAACTAATGATCTCAGCAACGGAAGTGAATCAATCAAAACTAACTTTAGCTGGACAATAACTTTATTCTAGAGCTGCTGTAAAACCAACACAATCTGCTACTGTAATTTCCTATTGTCACTGTAAAGCGGCTCTATATTGTTAAAGCGCTGTATAAGTGAAGGAGACTGGACTGACTATTGTGTAAAGGAACATGTTTCTCTCTGTGTGACTCTATAAGGCTTCAGTGATCAGAGGAAACAGGAGTTTTGCTTCTAGTGACGCAGTACGAGTGAACCGTATCGAGAGCCGGCAGAAGAGATCACTTTACAACATCACCATTTATTCATTCATATTTCTCAATCACGAACTGTCCTTTCCTCTTAATGACTTTTGACCATTTCAGTTATTAAATTAAAAGTAGTCCAAAGTGAAGTAAAGTTATCAGTGCAGGAACAATGAGTTAAACCAACCATTAAACTGTTATAAAGTTTACAATACAGTATTTTTACAGTATGGTTATGATTGATCTGATTCTTTCAGGTTTATGTCACATTGCTTTGTTCCACATTTGTAGATTGTCTTAAAGGTTAATATAAAATCATCTGCTAAATGACTAAATGTAATTATTAACATGATTGGATGATGACAAACTTATTTCATATCATACAGATGTGATCTAACAAAGTCCTCTTTATGGTTTATCAGCAACTCTGAGTTTGCAGAAAGAAAAATGAAAGACAAAACTGGACAAATAAAGGCAAGAATGAAAAAAATAACTAGAGAACTAAAAGAATAAACAAAACAGAAATAATGAAGAAAAAAGGATGAACAGTAAAATAATAAATTAACTAAAGAGAAGAGAGAGAAAAACGAAATAGGATTAAAAAGAATAAAGTAACGCAGATAAAAAAAACAATCTGTAAAAGACGTGAATGCTTTGCGCAAAATATGCATTCCTAGAGCATGGAAGGAGTCTATAATTGTTCCTATTAGGAAACCTGGGAAGGATCCCCAAATAGCGAATAATTATAGACCTATTGCGTTAACGTCCCAGATGGGAAAAACTATGGAGAGGATGATAAATGACAGACTTAAGTATTGGATAGAAACAAAAGGATTGATGCAAAATTATCAAAGTGTATTCAGGAAAGGCAGAGGTACCATGGATTCTATTGTATGCCTTGAGGATATAATAAAGAAGGCTCAGGTGAATAAAGAATCTGTAGTGGTAGTTTTTTCGATGCTGAAAAGGCATACGATATGTTGTGGAAAGAAGGCTTGCTGATTAAACTAAAACGATTGGGAATTAAGGGAAAGATGTTCCAGTGGATAAAAGGGTTCTTATCTGATAGAGTAATTCAAATTAAAGTAAATGGGGAAGTAAGTGAGAGTTACAGTGTGGAAAATGGTAAATACCATCAAGCTATAGGCAAAGGCTGATATCACAACTAGGTGAGAATGGGATTACCCTAAACTTACAGGAAATAATGCAAAGAGGGTCTAGTGAAATTTGTTTTTATTTTTTGTTTTCTTTTTTTAAGATGACTGGGTTAATTAAAAGAATTTAAAAAGTGCAGTCAGACCAGGTTGCAGAGTATGAGTTTGACCCATTGATCCACACTCCAGTCCAGATGGTGGCGGTAATGCACCAAAAAGCTGGTTGCCAACCGCCATAGAAAGAGAAGAAGAAGAAGAAGAAGAAGAAGAAGATTATATTCTTCTAAATTTTGCCAGCAGTCCACCACGGAATTTTTTGAGTCCTTATCTCACATAAAACAAATTAATAATGAAGATTGTAGTTTGTGTGATGCTCCCATTAGTCTTTCAGAAATTCTTGATTCCATTAATAATTGAAAAAGTAACAAATCCCCAGGTACTGATGGGCTATCTGCAGAGCTTTATAAAGCATTTAGTCAAAAACTTGCACCCTTTTTACATAAAATGTTTTTAGAGAGGATTGAGAAAACCACGCTTCCTCCTTCTTTATGTCAAGGCCTAATAACTTTAATTCCCAAGCCCAATAATGATCCCCTTCTATTAGAAAATTGGCGCCCAATCTCTTTATTGAATACCGATTATAAAATTATTGCCTTAGTTTTAGCAAAGAGACTAAAACTTATTCTTAATAATATAATAGATGAGTGCCAATCAAGTTTTATGCATCAGAGACATATTTCTAATAATATACACTTGATTTTTTACCTGTTGGATTATTCAGACCTTATTTCTACTGATGGTTTTATCCTCTTTCTTGACTATTATAAAGCATTTGATTGCTTAGAACACGAATTTATGTTACAAGCCCTACACAGATTGGGTTTTGGTAATTTTTTTTGCAAATGTATTAAAATGCTTTATTGTAAGAGTAATAGCTCTATCCGACTCAGTAATGGTACCTCTTTTTAAAGCGTGGTGTAAGACAAGTTGCCCCATTTCCCCATATCTTTTTCTGATAGCTACTCAATTTTTAAATTTACATATTAAAGAGAGTCCTGTGAAAGGAATTTCTATTGCTAGTACGGAATTGTTTATCAGCCAACTGGCTGATGATACAGCATTGTTTCTAAGAGATGCTTCTCAGATCCCAATTGCTTTAACCTCTCTTCAGTCTTTCTCTAATGCATCTGGCCTTTTGCTTAATATTAATAAATGCGAATTACTCCCGATAAAACAATGTGCTGTAACCTCTATCTCAAACGTTCCCATCAAAGAAAGTGTCACCTATTTAGGAATAAAAATAATAAAAGATACTAAACTAAGATGTCAAAGGAATTTTAGTTCAGTTGTGGAGAAAACACACAAAAAATGTAACCTTTGGTTGTTAAGAGATCTATCTTTAAGAGGCAGAGCTCTGCTTACTGAAGCAGAAGGGATTTCCCGCTTGTCCTACGTTGCTCAATCTTTATTTGTTGATAAATCTACTTGCAAGTTGATTGATGTAATGTTGCTCAAATTTCTTTGGAAATAAAACTCATTATATTAGAAAATCTGTTATTCTGAATTCCTATAATAAAGGCTTAAATTTCATTGATTTTGATTCTCTTAACAATACCTTAAAAATTAATTGGCTTAAACATTTTCTTCATAATCAATCTTCTATTTGGAGTATAATCCCAAGATATATTTTTTCTCAATTAGGAGGTATACACTTTTTGTTAATGTGCAATTATTCAATTAATAAACTTCCTGTCAAACTCTCCAATTATCATCAGCAGGTGCTTATGGCTTGGAAACTTATTTACAAGCACAATTTCTTGCCACACAATTTTTTAATTTGGAACAACTGTAATATTCTTTATAAGAGGAAATCTTTAATTCTTGAAAACTGGTTCAATAATGGAGTGATGTTCGTAAACCAATTATTTGATAGTGACGGTAATTTATTTAATTATCCTGATTTTGAAGATACCCATTCCCAGTATCTAGTAAAGAATTTAATATAGTTTTCAAGGCCATCTCTTTGGAAATCTGTATGCTGTTTAGAAACAATAATAGTGCTACAGTGACCTCTGTTAATCCCCCCTAGCCCTGAATCTACTGTGGTTGGTTCTATTTGTTTTTTAAAGCATAAATCTAATTATAAAATTAGGTCATTATTTTTGGAACCTGTTACTTCAATTCCTTCCTCCTTATCTTATTGGAATAACATTTTTGATGATATTAATTGGTCTTATGTTTGGTCACTTCCTCAGAAATTCTTTCTAACAAATAAAGTTAAAGAAATTTCCTATAAAATTATTCAAAGATTTTATCCACTTAAATACTTTTTAAAGAAATTTAGAAATGATATTGATACTTCCTGCTCTTTTTGCGAAACCTCCTCTGAAACTGTTGATCATTTGTTTTGGGAATGTTTTTTTCACTCGGTCTTTCTGGGACAATTTTAACACTCTCATTGTCCAAAAGGTTTTTTGTAATTTTTCTTTATCATATAAACACATTCTTTTTGGATTCTATGTCAAAGAGAAAAATTTAATTAATGCATGTTTTTGTATAAACCTTCTTTTATATATTGGAAAATTTCATATCAATAAAGCTAAATATATGAACAGTAAACCCCACTTTAGCTTCAAAGAAGAATTGAAGATGTATTTAAATACAATTTCAACATCTCTCAATAATAAAGCAATGAAAACATCCAGAATTTGTACCATGTTAAATATTCTTCCTTAATGTTTTTTTTCTTGTATGCCCTCATCTCTCTTTCCTTCTCTATTTTTTTTTCTTTAAGACTAATGTAAAATAATGTTATTTCTTTTCATATCTCCTTTCTTAATGTATTTGGTATCATAATGTCTCCTTGTTTTGTTTACTACTTGTATGTCTTGACTTGTTCTGTTTATTAACATTGCATTAATAATAATAAAAAAAATAAAGCAAAGAAAATGACGAAGAAAAAAAGAAGAAGTAGAAGTGAAAGTTGGTTTTCCTGTCGCCATTTTGAGCTGGAAAAATACAACACGACACGAAAAAACAGAGCATCAAGTGTTTATCAACGCTTAAGAATTAATTTACTTAGTTTTATGATGTTAAAGCTGGAGGATTTGAGATCCTGTATCTTGTAAAAGTTTGATCAAGGTGAGTGTTCGTGATTGTTTGTTTGATGTAAAATCTTTAAAGGTTTTCTTTCACTCCAAAGTTTCTTTTGTGTTTCGTAATGTTTGTGATTCTTCAGAAGTTTATATGTGTAAACATTCATAGGCCAAAGAGTCTGTCGATGCGGGTCGGGGTTTGTTTTCTTTCACCCGAACATGTTCAGCGTTTCCGGTGTCCGTTATTTTCCATGAATTCTAAATCCAACGGACGACTTGTGTGCGTGCGTGCGTGCGTGCGTGTGTGTGTGTGTGTAAAGGCCCAATGGGCGTGAGTTAACGAAGTTACACGATCCCTTTCCTCACACACTCCAGACATGTTCAGCTAAATTATGAAGGTCGTTTAATTTATTTATTTAATATTGTGTGTGAATGATTCTTCATCAGAGTCAGTGGAGGAGATCAAACTCATCAGATTCTCCTGATCTTCATCATGGCTGATTCACAAGCATCCAGAGATGGAGATTTCTCTCCAGGACGCAGGTACTTTCAACTAACACTGTTAAATATTGTGTCACATCACAGAAAAATATCAGTTTTTGACCCCCTGCACAAGTTTACTGAAATATATATATGTTTTTGCCTATTTTTGCATGTATTTTTGTTTTGAAATTAACATGAAATATTAAACAAATAAGATCATAAAGGCTTCAAAGTGCTTTAAGATGAATTATAAAACGGTTAGTTCCAATCCTTGATTCTGATTGGCCAAGAGCTGTACTTTATTCACGATAAAACACGGCTATAGACCTTATTCAGAGCAGCACCATGACAGGTATGAAAGTGAGGCTGTGAGGGATAGACTTACCGTGTTTCCAATGGCATCCGCTGTAAAAAGCTGAAGAGCTCCTAGATTACTTACAATTTTCCACAGCTTACATTGTCGGGAGTTTTTTTTGTCAACTGACATTTCTTTGAAAGATATTTTTCCAGTGTTTCATGAGCAGAACAATCCGAAAACACATTAAATAACAGTACAGGCCATTGAAGAGATGCAAGTCTATCCCTCACAGCCTCGCTTTCATTCTCATTAAAAATCAAAGATGGCGCTGCCGTGAATAAGGCGTATGACCGCTTCACCCAACGGTTCTATTTATCACTGCGCCCTTAGCAACACCCTTAGCAACCACACATATCAACCCAATGGGCAGTGAAATGCTTCGGTGACTGGTGTAGTGAAAAGGGTTGCAGCATATTTTAAACAAATCACCAAGACGGAACTCAACACACTTTTGAGTTTGTCCTGGTGTCTAATGAGATACAGCGAATTCACCTCATCATCCAATAATGTTTTCGTTGGAGTCGTAAAGACAATGAGAAGAGAGGGTTGTGACGAAACACACACCGATTTCTACTAAAGATTTCAGCACCATAAAACTGTCCGATGCGCTTAATCCCAACACACCTGTCACCACACCAGTCACCGAAGCATTTCACTGCCCATTGGGTTTGCTGCACGGCATTTTTTTTCATTACGAGTCTTCTATGGAATTAATTTTGAGCCAATAAAAATGAACGTAACTTTTCAAGAAACTAATGAAAATATAAATTGAAACTGAATAAAATATCTTTGAAACTGAAAAAGAATGAACCGCACACAATTTTTTTGACTTTGTTTTTAATACACTACATGTTTTGCTAACTATTCCTCATATTTCGTTTACCGATCTACACTTACAAATGCGCTTCCAGAGTTTTCATTTACGCTTCTGAAGTTTTCGTTTACGCTTCTGATGTTTTCGTTTACACTCCCTGAGTTTGCGTTCGCTGTTCTGACACAAATCTCTTGTGGGGGCGGGGCTAGTAGCAGTGTATTCTCATTGGCTACTGAGCTTTTGATTGACAGCTTCTTGACCTGGAAGTGAAGACGTCAGTTGTGTTTACACGTGTGGATGTAAGCATCTGTAAGCGCAGCTTTCTATTTAATTTTAGTGATATTAAGTTATGTTTGTTTTTTAATTTTATCTGTATTTACCTTCTGCTGCGGTTACTTTGTCAACAGAAGCTTTTAGGTTCACAAGAGATCAGTCTATTCAGCTGTAATTGTACATCAAAGTAGGCCAACTGTATATGACTACTTAAAATATTGTGTCCAATGTTTTAGGAGAATATTTGTTTATTCTTGATGATTCATTTGCATGTTAGGCTCTGATTAGGTTGTGCTATTACAATATAAAGAGAATAGCCTATACGTGTGTGATATATTCAGCAGTCAAGAAAGTTTCACTTCAACCAGGTAATCAAGGTTGGCAACCATGGCCATCAAATTTCTCATTGTTCCCATATGCATTTACATCATCAAATGATCATGTATGATCACTTAAGTGGAGGAATTTAAACTATATGAAAATTACAATCGTGGGTTGTTGTCAGATGATACAGACCTCGAAGGGCATTTCATTACATATTTCACACAAAGAATATTTTTGTTGGCATTTTTTTAATCATGCTGATAATTTTATTTATTTCCTTTCGTTAATATTATTTTCTAACATTTAAAATGGTAAATATATTTGAACAATCATCAACAGGTTCAATTATGACTTATAAAATCAGTTAAATGAATTTAAATAAAAAATCTAATAAATGTATTCATTCTTTATTGTCACTACAGCATATACACAAGTACCAAAGTGAAAGTCTTGGATGCAGTTATGACAGGAAAGACCAGAATCCACATAACATTAACTGCATACTATACATGTAATCCACAGTATTCTCATAATATACATAATAAAATGTATAATCACAAAGATTTTTAATGAAATAATTTATCTCTGTGAGTCCAAATAACACAAGTGGATTGTACCCATTTATGGCAGTTGGTCGGAAGTTATTTTTAATAGTTAAAACAGCTTACATTATTAGTATTTTTTTTATCCTATTGTTTCACTTCAGAAGGTATTGATTCATCCACTGAGGTCGCATGGACATCACGGTCACTGTGTGTGGTTTTTAAAGCATCTTTAGGGCTTGCAGAGATGGATTACTTTCCTTAAAATCTTAATTCGTATTTATCTGTAGAAAGAAAGTAAAATGCATCTGGGACAGCATGAGGGTGAGTAAAATAAGTGAGAATTTTATTTTTGTGTGAACTATCCCATTCATATGCTGTTGGTAGGCTGTCAGCTCAAGGCTGTTGGTAGGAAGTCAGCTCAAGGTTCAGTGGTAATTGTTAAAGGTTTTGGTAGAGGATTTCTGTCTATGCATTTACATAGCATTAATCTCCAATCAGATTTAATCTCTGGGAATGTTGTGGTTGCACTTTGTTCCCAGATTCCCATAGATGGTGTGTCCTTTATTCTAGGGAATGATTTAGCTGGTGGGAAAGTGCTAGCTGTCCCTGAAGTAACATCTACTGTCCTCAAGTCAGATTGTCCAGATGAACTTGAGTTGGCATTTCCAGAAATTTTTCCTGTTTGTGCAACTAAATGTGCCATGTGAATTTACTTAAGCCTTACTTTGACCGTAACCAAACTGCGCCTACAGAGGTCAAGGTCTTGGCTGTACTGAATGTTCCGCATATTGAGATGGGACAAGGAAGTGTTGTTTCTGAGATGTATCAGAGTAGATTGCCAAATTCTAAACTTCTGGCTGATTTAGACATTCATCTGTCATATCTAAATCTTTCTGAGCGCACTGATATTATTCAGTTAGTTGGTCAATATTCGGCCTTGTTTTCTGATGTTCCATCTTGTACCAATGTGTTAGAGCATGACATTGAGGTAAGCCAAGCCAACCCCATTAAGCAGCATCCGTATAGGGTAAACCCTGTAAAACGCCAGCTTTTGCGCAAAGAGGTAGAGTATATGTTAAGGCATAACATAGCTGAACCGACTTTTAGTGCTTGGAGTTCACCATGTTTACTAGTTGAGAAGCATGATGGTTCGTTTCAGTTTTGTACCGATTTTCGCAAGGTAAATGCTGTCACTAAGCCCGATTCCTATCCTCTTCCACGGCTAGATGATTGTATTGATCAGGTTGGTTCTGCATCCTTTGTTTCAAAGTTGGATCTTTTAACACGCTCAAATGCCCCAAAATAGGTCTCCACTTCAGCCTCACGAAACACAGGCACCAGTGAAATATATTTACTCACATCATAATCACCGGCCGACTGAGGAGATGTTTTATCAGCAGCGGGCACAGGACGAGCAGCGTCTGCTGTGGTTTGCAACTCCAATTGTCTCATTTTAAAAGCTGTATCTGCCTCTAGTTTCCTAAGTTCCAGCTCCCTGTGGAGTTCGAAATCTCTCTCTTTTTCTTCCTTCTCCATCTGAAGCCGCAACAAACGGACTTTTAATCGGCTATCCTGCTTAGAGCCAGGAGATGACTCAACTGAGAATGGCAAAAACTGCGGTATTGTTATAGGCTTCCTTGTCGGTATTGCCTGCCGGCCAGCAGGAGTTCCATCTTCAAGTGGCTCCCCCCCTTCTTTCAGTTCTGGCCCAGAACCACCCATAGGCACCAGCATTATGATAACCCCTTTTTTAACGAGTCCATCTAAAACTAGAGATTTTAATTCAGATTTTACTAGAGAAGTGGACACAGAAATACCGTAATGGTTTGCAATGGCGTGGAGCTCAGTTTTCTTGCACTTATCCAACTGGTTCAAATCTGGATGGGACACAAAAACATTTAAGTCAAACGTGGCCATGACCACAACACAAGATACACACAATATCACCACGCTGAATAAAATAAACCCAATGTTTAACATTGATCCCTGTTTACAAACTCACAACTTCCCTCCACAGAACAAACTTTCTCAGCACCTGCCTCACCAAAACTTACCTATCTATCTTCAGAGGCTTGCCGGGCTCGAGGCGACTTACAGGCAGTACATCAGCGGTCGAAACCCTGAAACGCCAGCCCCCTTTGGAGAACGCAGTCTCCGCCCAGGATTCGCCTCCAAAAATAACAAAGGAAAAATAATAAACTAGTGCCCGATGGAAAGGCTTCTCAAGCCCAGCTGGACACTACCCTGCACTAAGCTGAGGAAGCAGTCAAGATATTTTACTCGGGATTAACATCAATCATTACATTACCATAAACAGCAATACATCCAACCTGAAACATGAATTAAGCATCCTGGTGCTCCAGAAATAACATATCTCGGACGAGCCCCCACTCTTGTTACGTCCCTGGTATGTCTAGGGATAGGACGAACAAAATAAATATTTATTCCAGGTGGGAAAACCAAGGATGACCCAAAACATGTGTCAGATTCACGTATTTATTTCAAACAAGAAGGAAATAAACTCCCATCTAAAAGACAGGAGGTGTGTCATAAATCCATTACAGTTTTTCTCGATTGCTTAAACACATTTCTTGAAACTATGCCTCTTATTCTCAAAACAGTAAACACAAATCCATAACGTCTCACCCAGTTTCCCAAACAACCTATTTTCAGGTCAAAATGAAACTCTACATTCAAAACCATTCACTCTTGCTGAAAAAATAAACTTTGCCCTCAGACAGGACACACAAGCCCTCAAAATAACACACACTACAACATAGTCTAACACACTGGTCCAATAAATTCAAAACAACATTTCCAAAACTGGTAAGTTATGTTACTTGTGGTTCCCCTCCTCACAAACTTTTTCACATGACAAAAGACACAACCAATGGATACATTGGCACATTTTTATTCATTCATGTACTACACAGTACCACAAAAAAAAAAAAAAAAAAAAAAAAAAGATTATTCCACCTCAGCCTCCTGCCTTTGGTCTGGGTCAAGCCAATCACATCCACATCACAGGCTATATTAGCCCTAGCCCGGCAGCAGAGGTAAAATCCTTTTGCCTGACTCACCCCTGTTTTCCTGTTTTTCTCCCTGAAATTTCTGATGATGGAGGCGAAGGTGAAGTGACTCAAATTAGGCTGTACTCATTGTCCAGCCTCCCTCATAGTCATGCCATGGACAAGGACATGATCACCTCAAGTGGCTCTAATTTCATCTGAGACTGCTTTTCTCCTCCTGCTTCACCACCATCTCTTCTACCTCATCCTTCACCACGTCCCCCTCTTCCTCCTCCTCTCCCTCCTTCACCATGTCCTCTTCCTCCTCCTTCACCACGTCCTCCTCTTCCTCTTCTTCCTCCTCCTTCACCATATCCTCTTCCTCCTCCTTCACCACATCCTCCTCTTCCTCTTCACCATATCCTCTTCCTCCTCCTTCACCATGTCCTCTTCCTCCTCCTTCACCACGTCCTCCTCTTCCTCTTCTTCCTCCTCCTTCACCACATCCTCCTCTTCCTCGTCTTCCTCCTCCTTCACCATATCCTCTTCCTCCTCCTTCACCACGTCCTCCTCTTCCTCCTCCTTCACCATATCCTCTTCCGCTCCCTCCACGTCCTCTTCCTTCATTTCTTTGTGGATCCATTGTTCCAAAACTCAGATGAACTGACTCTGGCACTTTTAGGCATCTTGAAAGTTCTGATTGATGTGTGTTAAATTGTGACTCTCAGTGTTTTCATCTGGGTAATTGTGTGCTAAGTGAGCTGAAACTATGCTGACTTGAGTGAACAATATTGAATGCTAGTGCTTTCTAAATGACCACATGGTCTAGGCAATGAGAAATTAAGAGATTTGTGTGTAGAGTTTTGCAGTGATTGTTCAACAATTCTGATTCATGTGTCAAAACAGGGAATAGTGTTTATAGTTTAGGGAAATGGGTGTGCTTTTTGATAAATGGCATTATGGTTTTGAAATTTTAGTTCAAAAGCCTGGTTATAGTGTTTAAGCAATTGAGAAAAACTGTAATATAGCATTCAAAAATGAGGTATGCAACACAACAAACAGTCCCCACGGCTCTCCACCGCGTTACAGCACACTCGGGAAAACCCCACCGCCGGCCGCTCACCCCGCCGACTTCCAGCTGCTTCACCAAGGTAACCGGACGCACGGTGTGAAGTGGATTGAAGACCAAGCACCTGGCGGATCACGTCCCGCCGTTGTCCGCACCATAAACTCACACAGCAGCTCACGCAGTAGTTCACACAGTTGTCCACGTAGCCGTTCACACAGTAGTTCATGCAGTAATTCACGCAGTAGTTCACACCGGAGGGATGCGGGCCACCAAGGAAATGAGTGAGAGCGAGTGTGAGAGCGCTTCACTGGCTCCCTTTATTCGTCTCCCTAATTTCCGCGGATCAGTTCCAGCTGCGGGATTTCCCATGACGTCAGGCTCTGGACACGGGTATTCCCCTGCAGGCGAAAAAGAACACACCCACAACCACCCCAACACACACACAGACCTTACGGGTCGTAACAAAAGGCTATTGGCAGGTTCCACTCAGCCAGAGAGCCCGTGAGATCTCTGCTTTTGTGACGCCGGATAACTTCTGCCATTATAATGTTATGGCATTTGGAATGCGAAATGCACCTGCCACTTTCCAGCGTCTGGTGAATAAGGTGTTGGAAGGAGTTGCAGGATGTGAGGCTTACCTTAATGATTTGGTTATCTATAGTGCTACCTGGTCTCAGCATTTGGCCCAGCTTGGGGAGGTGTTCAAACGGTTAAAGGCTGCAAATTTGACATTAAACCTCTCCAAGTGTGAGTTTGGGCAGGCCACAGTAACTTATTTAGGCAAAGTTATTGGCCATGGTCATGTATCTCCAGTTGGAGCAAAAGTAGAGGCAATTGTGAACTTTGCTGTACCTTCATCTCGGCGGGAACTAAAACGTTTTCTGGGTATGGCAGGATACTACAGGAGTTTTTGCAAAAATTTTGCCACTGTTGCTACACCTTTAACTAACCTGCTGAGTCCCAAGGTTCCTTTTGTTTGGAATGAGTTATGTCAGATGGCCTTTGACAATCTGAAGGCATTGTTGATCAGTTCTCCTATTCTTGCCGCCCCTGTTTTTGATAGACCTTTCAAGCTAGCTGTGGATGCTAGTGATTTTGGTGTGGGTGCGGTTCTTCTCCAAGATGATTCAGTGGGAGTTGAGCATCCTGTGTGCTATTTTTCAAGGAAATTTGATATTCATCAGAAGCACTATTCTACAATAGAAAAGGAAGCTTTGGCCCTTATTCTTGCTCTGAAACATTTTGATGTGTATGTTTCATCCAGTGTGTCACTAATCATGTACACTGATCATAATCCCCTAGTGTTCCTGCACAGTATGAGAAACACTAACCAACGTTTAATGCGATGAAACCTGTTTTTGCAGGGATATGATCTTGCAGTCCGCCATATTCGTGGGAAGGATAATGTTTTGGCGGATGCTCTGTCAAGGTCGTAGGTGTTTTCTCCATGTATTTATTGACTTCACTATAGGTTATCCTGTAGCAATGTTTTAAGGGTGGAAGTGTTATGTGTGAGTGTTATAATCTGGATGTCACTGCATTTTCCCTAGTAGATCACCTGCAATCAACTGGCTAATTGGTGTCACCTGACGGGAGCTACTTAAATCTAGGACGCATGCTCTTGCTGGAAGATCCTCTTGCTGCTGCAGTGTTTTGTTCCTACAGTCCTTTTTTCTTTCTTTTAATATTAAAATAAACTTTATTTTTGATTGGCAGATTTCTGTCTTTGTGTCCTTTATGTTGCATCCCTAGAGCCAGGGTTGTAACAAGGCTAATCCATGATCAGCAGAGACTAATAAGAATAAACTGCAACCTCTTGTGTACTGTGTTTGTTTTAATCTAGAGCTCCAAAGAAATTAAAATATTTGCTATTTTATAATATTAAAATAAAATACAACAGGTGTCTGAAGATAAGGATCCCAGTCATTTAAAGGTGATATGTCTGAACAAAGTAACATTATTGTCTGATGGAGACAGCTGATCTCTGGTATTATCACTCCATCCTCTGTGTCAGCATCAGAATTTCGTTTATGGAAAAGTTGCTCAAATCCCTGGAAAATGAGAAAGGAAATGTATTATAATCTAACAATACAAACTGCTTTGAACTCCCACATGCAGTAACCATTTACTAACCAGTAACCATGACTCACACACCATTTATCATCTGTAATACTATTGTGCAACCAGTAGATGGCTCTATAGCCCAATAAACATTTATCCATGGCTGTGTAGCGTCTACTCCCTAGTTGCTGGATTTTTTCAGTCATAATTACTTGCATGTATTAGGTTTTGCATTTGGATATATATATATTATATTATATTTTATATATTAAAAATGCAACATTTTTCTCCAAAAGGTTTTTTTTTATTTTTATTTTTATACATAATTATTACTCAAATATGGATACAGAAAAAGCATTTTGTTGCCTTTTGCAGAATAAATATTGTGCCCAGGGTTATACTTCAAAACAAATGAGTGTTTACATATTATGAATAGAGATGTGGAAAATGGTCAAGTACTCTCTCTCTTCTTTTAAAAACTCTGCATCACAAATTAATCAGCAATTGGCTTTACATTGCCAAAGTTGAACCGGGCAGTGATTGACAGGGCTCTGGTCCAATGGCATCGGTCATTGTCTGATACAGTATATTTTGTACTGTAGGCTACAGTACAGATACTGTACAGTACTCTAGCACAATGTTGTTTGGGGTGGCAGGGGGGAAATATGATCTAATTGAAGCAAATATGATCTAATCGAAGACTGTAACCGTATGTAACGTTAGATAAACAAGACATGTAATGATTGGGCTAACTTACTAATTAAGTCAAGACAACACTGCTGTATAATGTTATGGGCTCTCACTGAGCTCTTATATGCCTCTCCACCTGAAAAAGCAAGAACTGTATTATAATTAGTATTAGTTTAGTATTAATTAATAAAACATAAAAATAAAATAAACAATCAGACTTACCACGAGTAGCCTATGCTATCCAGTATTCTGATATCGACGATGACAAATTATATCATTTGTCTGTACTATTCCTTCTATAAGAAATCATCTCAACAATATAGAGTAGCAGTAAATAAATATAGATATAAACGTAATATCACCTAAATGAAATAGAAAGCTGCGCTTACAGATGCTTACATCCACACGTGTAAACACAACACTCACTGACGTCTTCACTTCCAGGTCAAGAAGCTGTCAATCAAAAACTCAGTAGCCAATGAGAATACTATAAATGAAAACTCTGGAAGCGCATTTGTAAGTGTAGATCAGTAAACGAAATATGAGGAATAGTTAGCAAAACATGTAATGTATTAAAAACAAAGACAAAAAAATTGTGTGCGCTTCATTCTTTTTCAGTTTCAAAGATATTTTATTCAGTTTCAATTTATATTTTCATTAGTTTCTTGAAAAGTTACGTTCATTTTTATTGGCTCAAAATTAATTCATTAGTCTTCTCGAATGTGTTACATTTCAGCACTTCAGCATGATGGTTCGTATTTGTAGAAGTCTCTCCAAATTGTTCCTCAAACCACTTATCCATCGTCATGCCACCTAGTAAATCGAAATTTACTTATTTTAGCCTTTTTAAATTATGTCTGTGAGTGGACGTAAGTGTAAAAGTACAGAGCTACTGGAGGCCAAACTTAAAACAAAGAAAGCACTGGAGTGACATTCTTGCTGCAACAGAAAACACCGCTGACAGCGCTGAGCCCCAACTAAAGAGGAGGTTAAATATCACCACAGTGGAGCGGATTGAAATGAGTCAAATATTTAATACATTAAACGGAGATGTTCAAATAAATTTAAATAAACAACAATAAATAAAGTATCTCTTGTTAGGCAGCATTTTAGCAACTAAATTAATAACTACGTAGATTAAAGACCTAACTGTTATCTATCAAAATTTGTGCCCTTGTGTTTTTATTTTTATTTTATTTGTTAGTTTGCTGAGAGATAAGCTATGCCTATTTGTGTGAGGACATTTCACAAATTTTGTGTTCTATAAAAAGAATGAGCAATGTTTGAGAATGGTTTGTTGTTTTTATTTGAGCTTTCCTGCATATTACACATTGGAACGTTGTTGTTCACAGTCAGGGACTATATTTTTCTAGCGGAAGGAATGTTTTTATTACATGAAAGTTGCACTAATACATTGTTTTTTACTTTAATATTGTGTGGCAACCGTTTTATAAAAGCAATAAGGTACTCGAGGCAAGTGCTGTATGGTGAATAAGTAACGGCTGAAGGGGTTACTCCGCTTCGCGTCGGGCCTAACAACGCCCTTCAGCCGTTACTTATTCACCATACAGCACTTTCCTCAAATACCTTATTGCTTACAGATGAGTGTGTTTATAATGAATGAACTCCATAATCTATGGGTTTAAACTGAATCTGTTCTCTGTTCCAGTTCAGTCCAGCAGAAGAGCTCAAACCCAGAGTCCAGCTGTGTGTCTGTGAAGAGTAACTGGTCTATGGATAAGCCAATAACGTTTAAGAGTGGAGACAAACGGCCTAATCTCAGGTATATCATTTCTATAAAAGATGTGCTTATAGTGACACTTCTGAATTAGACTCATAATTGATCTCAGTCAGTCTAACACTAGCAATGACATCAAGTAAATGTAAGCTGAGGTTTTCTCCACCTTTATATAATGGAGTCGGTGTAAAATTGAGCAGATGTTAGTAAGCGCTGGTTCAGATTTGTTGAGAGCTTCACAGTGTCTGGTCAGAACAGTGATGTTTCACAGCAAGATACCGTTACTAGACTACAGTAAGCTGGTTTATCTTTAAAGCTCAGCAACACATTGGTCTCTTTAGTCGCTGAGTCTTCGTCCTCCATTGGGCCGTTCACAAGAGTCATGTGATCGCGGTTGATGTTAAGTTCATCTATAATTACATAGTTGGTTTTAATGTGTTTGTTTTAAATTCATAATTTCTCATTTTACAGTTTTATTTCCGTTACTTTGATTGATATTTAATCATGCTTAACACTTGCAAACCAGTAAGTTAATTCCTCAAAATAAATATAATCAAAGATTGACAGTGCAAAACACACTGAGTTACAGACACTAAAGCAAAAGTGTTACAACACTCCCTGGTGTTTCCTAAAGGTGCACAACATTTATAATGCTGGGCGGACACCAAAAGACTTTGAAAAGATTTAGAAAAGACTTTATAAGATTATCAGCTCACATCTAAAGACTTTGGGTTCAGAGTTTTTAGTCTCAGACTAAAGATTTTACAAACACTGAATCTTGACACTATTTATAAGACTACAACTAGATTATTTTAGCTTCCCACCAAATTCCTCCCATCATTCCGCGGTTGCGTGAATGTGAAAGCAACACGGATTAGGGCGCGCACTTCTTCAGGAAGTAAAGTATCCTGCGCATGTGTTCTTATTGTGATTAATTCAGTTAAATAAAACACTTGTAAGGGATGATAGTGTTGATGATTTACCTTGGATAAGAGCGAGAGTGCGCCTGAAGTGTATTTCATGCATTGGAATCAGAGCAACACATTTGGAAATCCCTGTCTCCTCAGAAGAGTCCGTTTGCAAGCAACAGAAGTACACCTTATGTGTAATAGCAGCAAATTAATAGAAAAAAAAAAATATATATATATATATATATATAGGCTATAGGCCCTATACCGTATTTTCCACACTATAAGGCGCACTTAAAAGCCTTTAATTTTCTCAAAAAACGCCTTATATCAAGCGCCTTGGATAAATTGGTTAACGCTCAGCGTTATTAAATTCGCCCGTGAACTCGCGCTCGTGTCCATCTTATGCCTGCTTTGTCACACGGCCAGTTCAACCTCGTATGAGCGCAGAATGTCCATCAAGCGCTCCCCGTTCACAGTAACCGAGTCGTCTCATTCAAAACAGACAGCTGTTGCTGTCAGAGAGCCGCCGCACATTGAATGCTCATATGAGTCAGCATGCGAATGTAAGTTACGTGCCCGCCCGAGCGCGCTCACACTAATAAACGCCTCACCTCCGGCACCGGGCACTCGCTACATTCCCAGCACATCTAGTGGATGCATAACGTAAACCCAGTCAAACATGTGACTGTAATATCTTATGTGCTTTATAATCCAGTGTGCCGTATATATGAAAAATGTTCTAAAATAGGTCATTCGTTGAAGGTGCGCCTTAACCAGTTAACCTTCGGGCAACCGACGGCGCTCTGAAGCCGTATTTACCGCTGTGCGGTAAATAGCTACGGTTATATATAATTATGTTTTACATCACTAGGACTACGCTAGGACTTATGATAATATCAAACATGTTTGATATGAAAGACTACAGAAAGACTGGCAAAAATCGGGTCGTCGACTGCAGATTATCACCTCACATTTAAAGATTGAGATGATGGGAGTCGGTGTAAAATTGAGCAGATTTTTCTAACCACTTTGTTTTTATTTTACTTAGTTTTGAACCCAGTTCAGTCCAGCAGAAGAGCTCAAACCCAGAGTCCAGCTGTGTGTCTGTGAAGAGTGACCGCTCTATGGATCATCCAATACGGTTTAAGAGTGGAGACACACGGCCTGATCTCAGGTATATCATTTATATAAAAGTTATAGTAAAGCTTATAGTATTTGATTTTTATGAAATTGTTAAAGCAGCACTCTGTAGTTTTTTCAACCTTTATAATATTTTTCCCAAACCCTTGAGATGGTACATCGACTTACAATAGGTTGATTGACAGGTCTGCTAAAGCCTGACGGGGTCTGTATCGCTTTAACTGGCACTCTGTAACTTCGGGGAGCGGGTAGGAACCAGAGCACAAAAAGAACAAAAAATTTGACTGCTTTACGGCTTACGTCACTTCCCCCACTTCCTCAGATTACGACGCGAGAGCCCAACGAGTGTTTTTTCTTTTACCTCTGTATGTTGTCATGGCTGAAGCAGCGAGTAAAACCAAATGTGAAGTGCGTCAGAAACAGAGCGCGAGTGATCAGTTTACTGTTGGGAATGTGTTGTGTTGTTTCAGCCTTCGCCACATCTAATGTAGACTGCATTGCTTTCTTTTGAGGGCGCTTAACACACTCAAGCATCCCCGTAGAGCCGGGGCGGGCAGCTCACGCCAGCTCCAGACGTGAAAGTACACTGATTACTGAGTTTGGTAGGAGCTGCATTCTTGCAAGTAAATAATACATGATTAGACGGACAAAACAATCGTTCAGGATAACTTTCCTATGTCTGCAGGCTGATAGTCTTGTTTGTTACTTATTTTTCTGGTGAAAGTGTCTTGCCTCAGACTATAATGCAAATCGATTTTTCTAATTTGCGGATTCATCTATGATAGCTTGATATTATAATATTGACGACGTGGCTATTATCTACCAACAAACATTGAATTGAATTAGCATATCCATTATGTAAAACAGTAGCCAATGGGCTAGCGTTACTATAAAGACGCTGGCTTGTAAACGTGAGCTACGCGATCTTTTGACATTTGAAAAAAAATAAAGCCCAAAGCCCATAAGACATGCACAGGGTTCTCAAGTCTCACGCATTGGCCGTGAGACACACGCATTTCGACCGGTTCACATGCTCACACGCCACACTGTGTATTTCTCACGCTGAAAAGGCAATGCCAACCAAGTTGTCCTGGCTGAAAGCTTTCTAAAGTTGTATACGAGGCGCAGGCAAACAAAGTGAAGTTTCCTGTTGCCAGCGTGTATCTCCGCCAGATTGCGTTCGTTACTAGGCAACATATATGCGCGCTGCGTGCACCACTGATCTATACATGACATGTCATTCAGTAGCGCGAACACACGGAAATGGACGGAACATCCTCGGCCACCATACGTTCGTTACTAGGTAACCAACAACATCGCGCGAACACGTGTCGTGATGGAGAAGAAGGTAAGTTGGAAGAAGCTCGTCTAACATTGTTGGGCTAGAACATTTAATATGTAGCCCATCGTACATTATTATTGATGCAGTCAAAAACTCTACAACTACTTTGCAACCAGGCTCAGTTTGGCTATCTTACGTTATCTGAAACTAAGAGAAATGTTTGTGGGTATGGAAAGGAATGAAGATTTACTGATTTTATTTTAAATTATATTATACTGTAATATTAATAGTCTTTAGTTACATTAAGGATGTATTACAGCAGATTGCTCTGGGTAATATTTAATCATTGTCATAATGTTGCATTTGTATTTTTCAAAGATGTCAGGAAAAAAGCAGAAAGATATTTTGTCATTTTGGGCACCAAAGGGTAAGCCCCCTAAAAAGGTTGCCAGATTAGAGGAGGAGACAGTGGAAGAGGTGGTGCACTCTAATCTGTCCATTTGTTCTCAATGTCCCACCACACAATAAATCATTCGTCTAGATAGAAGACGCATTCAAAAATCAAAATGCAATTTTTAAAGATTTGTTTGAAACTGTTTGGAGCAATTTGTTATATTTTTGGTTAGCTATATTTGTAATACTGCATTAAAGAGTATTTGATGTGATGAATTGCTCTGTCATTTATCAGATTTACTAATTGTTATAATTTTAATTTGTTCTGGTTAATTATGAACAATGGGTAAAATTGGGGGCGGGGGTGGGTGGGGCGGGGCTTCATTATGGCTCCTCCCCTAACTGCGTGTGATCTCACTCCAAGCTTTTGCTCAAACTTGAGAACCCTGGACATGCAGAAATAGATGCCACTGTACCTGTGATGAAGACATTTCACACGCAACACTGGAGTCTGCCCAAGATCTGACAACTCCTTCCTTCTGCAGAGTTCGGGATTGCTTGTCAACAAACGCACGCTTGTATTCCCGGTAACACTTTAGAATACGGTTCCTTCGTTAATGAATAACTACACAAGAAGTAATGAGTAACACAATATTAACAATCTAGTAACTAATGTTAACTAACAAGAAACTCTGATTAACGAACTAGTAAGTAATAGCGCACAGACGAAAGTGGTAGTTCACTATTAAGTAATCAATAACTACTATTTTTTTAATACTTCCCAGAGAACTACTGAAAAAGTTTATTAACAATCTAGTAATACTATTAACTAAAATAAACTCTTATTAAAGAATTAGTAAGTAATAGCTCACAGATGAAAGTGTTACTAGATACTTCTGTGGGAATTACTAATTATTTGGATTCGTATTATAAAGTGAAGATCATTGGAACTAACTAGTAATTACTCAAGTGTTACTAAAGACTTTTTTTAAAAGTATACTAAAGTTCACCAAAAATCTCAAACGTTTGCACAAATCATGACTAGATCATGTAGTAACACTTGAGTAATTACTAGTTAGTTCCAATGATCTTCACTTTATAATACGGATCCAAAAAATTAGTAATTCCCACAAAAATATCTAGTAACACTTTCATCTATGAGCTATTACTTACTAATTATTTGGATCCGTATTATAAAGTGAAGATCATTGGAACTAACTAGTAATTACTCAAGTGTTACTATATGATTTAGTCATGATTTGTGCAAACGTTTGAGATTTTTGGTGAACTTTAGTATACTTTTAGAAAATGTCTTTAGTAACACTTGAGTAATTACTAGTTAGTTCCAATGATCTTCACTTTATAATACGAATCCAAATAATTAGTAATTCCCACAGAAGTATCTAGTAACACTTTCATCTGTGAGCTATTACTTACTAATTCGTTAATAAGAGTTTCTTTTAGTTAATAGTAGTTACACTCTAAAAAGAGATGTGTTAAAAAACAACACACATCATGTGTTGATGGTATTTTGACACAAGTTGTGTAGTTTTTAACACACAATGTGTGTTAAAATGTAACTGGATAGAATTTTAATGGGTGGAGGGAAGTTTGTGTTTAAGAACCTAATTAGAGGTAGTATATTTTATATGGTATCCCATAACAAGCTCTAAAATAAATGAAACAATACATTACAATAAATAAATAAAATCTTAATTCATAAAAAAACTTCAGATTAATGAGTGTTTTTGGCAGCCAATCACATCATGCCTCGGTTTCAATGTTTTTTTCAAATGCTGATTTCACTTGTTATTAATAACTAATTTATTATAACAAACAATTTATTTCTATCAGACGTCTACAGAAACACTTATTGAGAATTACCAGGTTTTGTGTTAACGATTCATTGAATGTTTGTTTTGATGTCACCAGAATCGTGATTAGTGGCAGCTTTATTTGGGCTCTTGACCCTTCACTCTTTATCATTCGTTTCTCTGTTTGCTGTTTCTGTGTATTTATATTGCACGTCTGAAACAGTTGAAATCATCTTGAGGAAAAAGATCATTAAATGATCAGTTTTCAACATGATGTTTTTTTAACATAGCAAGAGAAGTTTAATGTTTAAGAGATAACTTATATTTGATCACTTATATTTGATACAGATACTCAGTTTTTACATGATATTATGGTGTATGCTACCTTATGCTATAATTCTTAAAAAATATATGTTTAGAGAACGTTTAAAGCTGCAGCATAAACTAGTCAAATACAGACATCAAGAATCAGCATATGACTCTCAACAATGGTGGCAAAGCTTCATGTCTCTAGTATAAAGCTCATCCATAAGTACCAGCATGCATTGCGGCCTGAATTTTTCCGTTTGTCACCATTATTGAGATTCATACGCTGATTATTGATATCTGTGTTTGACTGGTTTCTGCCGTAGCTTTAAACTTTTTTTGTCATTCTGCACTTTTTGATTGCTGGATGTAGTTTCACAAAACTTTCAGAACTAACAATAAATCATTAAAATAAAGCACTCCATCCATATACTCAATAACTTGATCATAACTTGCTGATTATGACATCATCAAGAACCATCTGATCATATTTTCTATCACCATAACAGATATATTTGATTAAAATACAGTTACAGCAGGCAGAGAAACACTAAAACAAGAGTAAAGGATCAAGAGCCCAAATAAAGGAGCCATTAATCACGATTCTGGTGACTTGAAATAAAACTGAAATGAAACATCAAACCTCTGTTAATTCTCAATAAGAGCTTGTCTACGTAGATTAATGGTGTTTAAAACATCCAAATGTTCAAACAAACTCTATTAAACATCACTGGACTTCATAAACACAAGTTACCAATACGTGTCAGTGTTCATCCAAACACTTTTGTAAGCACACGGGAAGTAACTCTGGCAAATACTCTCCGACTACAGTCACATGTGACGCATATCTGACACAAGTTGTGTTACTATAACACATTAGTGTGTAAAAGGTTTCAACAACACACTGCTGCTGTCTAACACATTAGTTGTGTTAAACGTAACACAAAATGTGTAATCCTTATAAACACAGAGATGTGTAAAGAAACGACACAGGTTGTGTGTTAAATTTGACACAACATGTGTTGTCCTTGAGCAAACACACTACATGTGTTAAAATCTACAAAACGGGTTAAAATCTACACAACATGTGTTAAAATCTACACAAAATGTGTTGTCCCTGAACACACACACTACATGTGTTAAAATCTACACAGCATGTGTTAAAATCTACACAAAATGTGTTGTCCCTAAGCACACACACTATATGTGTTAAAATCTACACAGCACGTGTCATTTTTAACATCTCTTTTTACAGGTTGTGTTATTTACAAAATCATTTTATAAGAGTGCACCAGTGTAAATAAAACTTATTTACACACAATATTTTGTCAGTTGCTACATTTTAATCTAATTCAAAGTGCAAACTTAGTGAAATCACACTCCGTGTTAAGAACAATAACACACTGGTTGAGTTAAAAGTAACACAAAATGCCCAGCCAACACAGTCATGTGGGGCCCACATTGGTCTGACCTGGGCTATCTAACTGGGACCCAGACCGTTTTGTCCACGGTTTCCATGGTGGCCCCAGATGGGTTTGCCCAGATGAAATGAACACTGCTCAGTGTGCACACTACAGGCTGTTAAATGTAACACTGAATCAGTGTGGGAGTTAATGAAATAATTAATTGATTGAATACTGATTGAGCATTATTGATGAACACCTGATTTTAATATGCAGAATCACTGAAGACAAGAGAAACACAAGAACTAATTGCAGCCACAGCCTTAAATGAAATCAACTGAAGATACAGTACATTAAATCTCATAAGATCTGATTACACAACTCCACAAACAGCATTACCAGCTTCACTTATTACTAACCAGATTTACTTTATTTCTGGTAGACGTCTACAAAAGTTCTTATTTAAAATTAACTGAGGTTAAGATCTTGATTATTTCTTGAAAATAATAGTTTGGTTTGATGCCACCATTATAGTGATCAGTGTTTGCTTTAGTTGGGCTCTTGACTTTTTAACATTAGCTTCTCTCTACTCAGTTGGATCTGATTGTTATGTTGAGAACAGTAAAAGAAAATTCAATCAGATGCTATAAACTGATTGATGAGTAGAATATAATCAAGTAGTGGCTTAACTCATCAGGATGTTATTCCAAATATGTTATTCATTTTCTTTTATTGTTGTGATTCAACAGCAAGAGAACCAGCACATTTTTTTCAAATGATTTTTAAAACACCATTTACACATTTTGTGTAGGGCTGGGCGATATATTGAACGATATTGTTATGCGCATCTCATCAGTAAAGCCGGTTCCTTGATTAGTAGTAAATCACCTTCACCTGCTTTCAGATGGAAGATATGATGCAGATATGAGTGTTAAATTAACACTCAAGAGTGTTAAAGTTAATGAGATAATTAAGTGATTAATTTAGTGATGATTGAGCATTATTGAAGACATCTGATGATCACAAGCAGAATCTCTGAAGGAGAAAATCACAAATTGTAAGTTACCGTGATAGTGATCAGTGTTTGCTTTAGTTGGGCTCTTGACCCTTATACTTCCACTTTAAATTTTGTTTGTCTGCTGTTATTGATTTATAACAGTCAAATGAACATAGAAAAGTATGATCTGATAGTGTTAGTTATGTTGTGGCATAATCATGCTGTGATCTGAAAACTGAAACTTATTCAGATGATTTGGTTAAATTTGTTAGGAACAGCTCTGGGATAATGGAGAGTATGATTATCAATAATTTCTTATAATCCAAAACGTTTAATATAAATTGTTCTGATCAAATCACTTTCAACAGAATTTATTTAGAAACACAGACATCAATAATCAGCCTGTGAATCTCAACAGTGGTGGCAATAATAATCCTTGTTGCAGTCGCTGCTGCCAATCACAACTCATTAATGGCTCCCATCATGCATTGCGGTATGAATAAATTATGATCTGAATTGCCTATGTAATTGACTTTTCCTAATTGAATATTCTGCTCGTCACCGTTGTAGAGAAGCATTGACTGAATCTTGAGGTCTGTGTGTGCCTAAAAGAGAGATTTTTTTAAACAACTTTTAAGAAATCCATTATATTATATCTCAAACTCTGGATATTTATGCATAATCACAGTTATACTGTAACCAACAGCAGAGACCACAAACATAAAGTTAAAATGATGATTGTCATAATATAACCAAAACCATTAGATCATATGTTTTCTTTGTTCATCTAGCAATTATAACTCAGATAAAACAGCCAAACAAAATCTAAAGTTAATAATATAAGTGTCAAGAGCCCAACTAAAGCGAACACTGATCACCATAACGGTGGCTTACAATTTGTGATTTTCTCCTTCAGTGATTCTGCTTTAGGTGTCTTCAATAATGCTCAATCATCACTAAATTAATCACTTAATCATCTCATTAACTTTAACACTCTTGAGTGTTAATTTAACACTCATATCTGCATCATATCGTCCATCTGAAAGCCACTACTTGATTATATTCTACTCATCAATCAGTTTATAACATCTGATTGAATTTTCTTTTGCTGTTCTCAACATAACAATCAGATCCAGCTGAGCAGAGAGAAGCTAACGTTAAAAAGTCAAGAGCCCAACTAAAGCAAACACTGATCACTATAATGGTGGCATCAAACCAAACTATTATTTTCAAGAAATAATCAAGATCTTAACCTCAGTTAATTTTAAATAAGAACTTTTGTAGACGTCTACCAGAAATAAAGTAAATCTGGTTAGTAATAAGTGAAGCTGGTAATGCTGTTTGTGGAGTTGTGTAATCAGATCTTATGAGATTTAATGTACTGTATCTTCAGTTGATTTCATTTAAGGCTGTGGCTGCAATTAGTTCTTGTGTTTCTCTTGTCTTCAGTGATTCTGCTTATTAAAATCAGGTGTTCATCAATAATGCTCAATCAGTATTCAATCAATTAATTATTTCATTAACTCCCACACTGATTCAGTGTTACATTTAACAGCCTGTAGTGTGCACACTGAGCAGTGTTCATTTCATCTGGGCAAACCCATCTGGGGCCACCATGGAAACCGTGGACAAAACGGTCTGGGTCCCAGTTAGATAGCCCAGGTCAGACCAATGTGGGCCCCACATGACTGTGTTGGCTGGGTGTGTTGTCCTTAACTAGACACACAGGTGTGTTAAGATATAACACAGGTTGTGTTGTTTTTAACACATCCATTTTAAGAGTGTAGACGTGGCGCTTCTCTTCTCGTTCGGTGTGCGACCCCTTTTACGGATGTGTATTTCCCTCATATTAAATATAAAATGCATAGACTGATATTTTCCTAATGACTGGATAAACAGGCGTTTCAATATATTGGTTTTAAATGGCCCTAGTGCAATTCAACAACATCTGCGCTAAAATATCAAAGTGAAAGTCATCATAGCTTGCGTGGTATAGTCAGCTCCCAACTCAACTGTGAACTGTAACGTCTGCAAGAGTTTTAAATCTGCCCAGATGAAGACAAGGAAAAAAACTGGAAACGAACTGGTAACGTTATAGTTCCACGAGTGATTTATTGCGGCCCTTCCCTAGTTAGGCACACTGTTCACATACATGTTGAAAGATGCCAACAGGGAAATTAACACTGCAAAACGTCACAAAAACAAAGTGGAAGCAAAACACAATAGAACAAAATAACAGCCAGCGATAGAGCGGTCATCTCTCTTCGCAACCGCCTTCACTCTACTGAGCGTGCGTGCGCGCTCACATTAACAGCACGCATACAATAACGTACGCAATAGACGTAGCTATCTTAAAGGCATATTAACATGTCACCAACACTTGTCAACTTTAGGTGGCCGTTACAGAACATAGATTATATATATCAGGAGTGGGCCGTTATCGGCGTTAACATGCTGCGTTAACATGAGACTCTTGTCGGGAGATAAAAATTATCACTGTTACTCTATTTTTACAGTGTGTATGTGTGTGTGAATATGTGTGTTTATGTGTGTGTAAATCTGTGAATATATGATAATTGACAATACTGGTTATTAGATCAGAAAGGTGATATGATCACTGTACAGTCATATACAGGATGGTTCAATCATCATTATGTAATATCCAGATCTGCCATTAGAGGAATGAACATTTGATCCTATTCAAGCTACAGGCTTTCTGTGCGCTGGTTAGTTATGACAAACAATAGGCTATGCATCAAATGTTAAAAGAAAAGCAGAGAAACTTAACTTACATTACTTAAGAAATGTAAGTTAGTTTGTCTATATGTAATGATAGTAGTGTGTTTATGAATAAATAATGTAGTTAGCAAGTATTTAATCATATTCATGAGAGGAGCATGCTGAGAACTTTTGATTGGTCGGCTCCTCAACCGTTCACCAGAGCCGTAGAGATAACACAACCGAGGCTGCAGTTTCATGACTCAGCATAGTCTCGATGGGACTGACAGGAAGAACGAAAGACTCTGGAACGAAAGAACGAAAAGACCTGGCCGATCCCGAACTCCAGACTCGAGAGATGAACTAATCATTTTGTATATCACACACGGCACGGTCCAGCAGACAGCACAGCACAGATCAGAGTCAGACACTGACGAGTCAACAACTAACGACACGAGAGGAGGAGAACAAACCTGATAAATATGAAGTTGCAAAAGAATGAACGTCTCGGATCAGGAGGTGAGGTGAACTAACAGAATGACACAGATATGTATTGTCAAAATTATTGTTCTGGGTTTTCAGAGCGATTTCATTCGGAGACAGTGACATCACCCGCACTTCCGCTCGCGGCCGCCATGAAAACGCGCACGTTGGTTTTCACCTGATATCTCTGCCAAAACTCAGCCAAAAATTATGAAACTTATATTGTTATTTTCAGTGCGAATATACGATTCCAACGAGCCCTGTGGCGTTCAGATCCGTTCAGTTTTCGCCGAGATATGGTTTTCACAGAATTTGCTGGGATAGTGACGTCACCCGCGTCTCATCTCGCGGACAACATATGTAACGCGCATGTTGGTTTTCGACAGATATCTCAGCCAATCCTCTGCCAAAAATTATGAAAATTATATTGTTATTTTCAGTGCTAATAGACGATTTCAACGAGGCCTATGTCGTTAGGATCAGTTGGGTTTTCACAGTATTTGCTGGGATTGATATAGTTGTGAGTCTGAACCAGGCAGACCAAGTGCCATCTTCCCAGGATCACCAAGTGGAGGATTATTTTTTGAATTGCTCCAAGAGTAAACCAACTTGCAATCTTACTTGAACATTAATATTTTACAGTCCTGTAAAACAAGTTCCTCTTTGGACTTCATAAACTTTGATTAAATTCCCAAAGCGTTATTGTAATTCAACATCTGAAAATTTCAGATGAGCTACAGGTGGGACACAAAGTATTGGACTGGGCCATATAAGCTGTACATGTACAGCACATCTGTCCCTGTCTAATATGTTGCATGTGGACTTCAAGATGTCTATTCAATCATTAGAGATGTTCTCTGTGCTTGCAACATAGATGGAGAAAAAGTATGTATTTAACAACTCCCATTCCCACTTCCATGAATCCCATTTCTGATGGGATGCTGTTTAGAATTTGGTGTATATGCTGCAAACCTAATTATGTACATTATAGGAATTATAAATAATAATAATAATTCATTACATTTATATAGCGCTTTTCTGGACACTCAAAGCGCTTCACATAGAAGGGGGGATCTCCTCAACCACCACCAATGTGCAGCATCCACCTGGATGATGCGACGGCTGCCATATTGCGCCAGAACGCTCACCACACACCAGCTTACTGGTGGAGAGGAGACAGTGATGAAGCCAATTGGTATATATGGGGATGATTAGGAGGCCATGATGGACAGAGGCTACTGGGCAAATTTGGCCAGGATGCCGGGGTTACACCCCTGCTCTTACGAAAGACATCCTGGGATTTTTTATGACCACAAAGAGTCAGGATCTCGGTTTAACGTCTCATCCGAAGGACGGTGCTCTTGACAGCATAGTGTCCCCATCACTTTGCTGGGGCGTTAGGACCCACACAGACCACAGGGTGAGCACCCCCTGCTGGCCACACTAACACCTCTACCAGCAGCAACCTGGCTTTTCTCAGAAGGTCTCCCATCCAGGTACTAACCAGGCTCAGCCCTGCTTAGCTTTAATGGGCAACCAGTCTTGGGCTACAGGGTGATATGGCTGCTGGCAGCTATGGCTGCTATGCAATTGTGATAGTGATTATGAATTATGATGGGGTGTGCTTATAATTTTGAAATTTTAAATACAATTTCTAAATCAAAAACAGCATCCCAGCTGTAACCTATTCATTTCGCATAATTAATAGCTGAAATGTAAATAGTGTGTTGGGTAAAGCATGTTTCACCTCATAAAGTCAATGTAATTCTGAAAAATGACCCATAAGTGTGCTGTCCATGAACAGTAATAATTAAACTTGACAACTTTTTTCAAGACAACAAATTTTATTAAGAATTAGAAGAAAATAGAAATATAAAAAACTATATACAATGAAAATAAAATAAAAAAATAAACATATAAAGAACAGAACTATTAAATAAGTAATTAAAAAAATGTGTGTTTTTATGGAACTGGCTTATTCGTCGAGCCATTCTAGACTCAGGCCCTCTCCACGGTAAGAGCCTCTCTTTAGTCATATTTGAGCTGTGTGCCAACAGTGATGTCCTTCAGTGCTTCAAATAAGATTATATCCTTGTCTTCCCCATTAATTTTAATCTTGCAATGGAATGGTTTAAGAACAATAAAATATATTATTTATTATCATGTAATAAGCATGTAATAACTATACTTACCTTGGAGGAGCAGCAGCAGCAGAGGCACTGCCAGCTTCTCCGTCACTGTCCATTTCAGACTATAGGGACACAGCTCCACACACTCATGTACATTACAGACATTAATTAGGCACAATTTGCATAATATTCGAACGTCCAGGGGGAAACCTATAGGGGACCCGTCAAATAGGTTACAGGATGGATGCTGTTTCTTACTTAGACATTTTCAGCGGGTCAGATCCTGTAAACATTTGGGGATTTCACACTATGTGGTGAAGTCCAGTCAGTAACTTATTAAGCTACAAGTTGGATGCTGATTCTGGGTGTATCTCGAGAACCAAGCCGACTTTGGGCTCCATACTCTGGGGTCATGGGGGGCCCATGTGTTCCTGCCAATGCCCGGAGTTTGGAGCTCCAAGTCGGCGTGGTTTTCGAGATACACCTGGTCAAAGTCTCATCTTTGACTGGGCATTAAATCCCACGTGGAGCTGTCCAGTGCTGAAAGGGACAACACACTCCAGACTGTTAAGAGGAAGAAGATTATCTCACAGATTGCAGCACTTAGGGCCACTAACCCAGCGGTTCCCTTGGTAAGCACCCTGGACTTGCTTCCAGAAATTGAGGATCCTGATGTGCCCTTAAACGAGGACGTGGAAGAGTGCAGCAACCCTGACTGCAAACAGAGGGTGGAAAAGTTGCGGCTTGAGAACAGCAACCTAAATCAAAGTGTTGACACGCTGACCACTGCCCTGTGCGACATTACCCGGCGGTACCGTCTGTTGAAGAAGAGGTCAGCATCCAAGGGTGCGGGAAGATTGAGCAAAGCAACCGGGAGGCTCATCTCCTCTCTCGGGTCTGGAGGTGACCCTTCTGCCCACCGTGCCCGGGCCATCCAGTGATGTAGAGCCCTCCACCAGCCAGCAGCCACCCAGCTTTCAGGAGCCGGAGAGCCCCCAGATCATGGGGTGACACTGAGTGAGTGCACTTGCATTGTTTTAACTGGGTGTTTTCTGAAATGTCATTGCCACACTGCAGAAAAAGCTTTTTTTACTATTTGGGTCTTGTTTCCAGTCCAAATATCTAAAAAGTCTTCAATGAAGATGGGAAATAAATCAAAACTAAGCGAATTGGAAATAATACAAAAATAATATTGTTTTTGTTTGAATTAAAATTATTTTTCTTGTTCCATTAGCAGATGATTTTGATTTTTTAAGCAAAAACTTATAAGAAAAGCTTTTTTTCCAGTGCAGTACAACCCCGGCATTAAAATGTGTGATTTAAAGTAAGTCACTATTTAATACCAATCACTGCTCTGTGTCTTACTTTAAATTATACATTCTGATATCTAATATATTTTCAAGTAAGTCAATTTTCTTTGTGCACAGATAACATCACGGAAGAGTTTCGGCTCAACCAATTAGGGCCAGACCCATCATCTAAACATACTGACGATGTAAATGCCAAAATGTATAGAATTAATCAATTCTTAACACACATGAGTGAGGGTAAGACGAGACTGAGCACCCTGATCTTCCTGAACGAGACGAGCAGGATTCATGCGTAAGTGATTTTCTTATTATGTGCCTCTTTTAATGCTGTTTTTAAAAAAATATATAATAATAATAATAATAAAGATGAGTGTTCATAGAGGGCGTTTGTTGTTTGTTTGTTTGTGTGCAGGTGGGTCGCCTCCCTGCGCAAGGCCCACAAAAAGGAAACAACAATTGAGTAATATGTGCAGAACGTGTCTCAGTTCTTGAAACTCCTCCCCCTTCCTGTCGACTGTCAAAGACAGTGCTGATTGGTCTGCGCAGTAGTCTAGATGGGATGTCCCAAAAAGTGAAAGTGAGGAGCATTTATGGGTACAAGTCGGGTACCGGCCTATCTTACATATTTCAAGGGTGCTGAGTCCAAAAAAACTGGTACCCAAGCGAAATTTTGAGTTTTTTACCTTCTAATTTGCATATCAAAATGGCCGCCAAATTGCCTATCTTGCTCAGTCGTTGGACCATTTTCTCCTAGTTTTTTTGTAAGTAGGCAATCAAAATGAGGAAATTAAGTTTTTAGATCAATAGTCAAGGGTCAGAGCAAAGATATATTGGAGGCTCACTGCCTTTTTTATGTATATATATATTTGTAAAATACCAACTTTTAAGGTGAAACACTAGGTGAATAGGGTAAGATTTTTAAATAATAGATATCACCATGAAACTTCCTCAGTTGATTACTTACACAAGTATATAAAAAAAGTATTATAAGTTTTTTAAATTTGTATGTTTAATTATGCAAATTAGGCATTATCTCATTAAATATGCCCAATTTTGCATATATTTTCGGGTAGATAGATCTGAGCATATGATAAAGCAAGGTGCAAATTTATTTTTTTTCATTTGTTTTACGCACAAGATGGGGAAAAAAAGTTTAATTACCTAGGAAATCAAAATATACTGTCCATACCCTTAACAAATCGATTTTCGCCATATTTTTTTTTATTAAAATGTCACATAAATCAGGCCAGTAATGATCTATTAACAAATCCCTCTGAAAATATCTTCAGAATACAGAAGTGTATAGCTGGAAAGTTTGGTGTACGTAGGTGCTACATAGGCTGAGATATATGTACTAGAGAATGACAAAAAACTCATTTTGAGAAAAGGGCATTTAAAGATTTAAGTAGGGAATTTATTTTGGACAAAAAAAAAAAACTTGGTGGAGGGGTTTGAGTTCAGTGACACCTGGAGGGGCATGATTGGGAGGAACGGCCCCCCTGACCTGAACCCGAGTGGTGTTCAGTTATTGGACTTCTGTGCTAGTCACAGTTTGTCCATAACGAACACCATGTTGGGAATTTTATGGTCATATGTCTGCCTACCTGTCAGTCATGTATGGTCACCGAGGGGGGGTCTACCAAAATATGACCATCAAGGAGGTTGAGGAGGCTCAGGAATGCCCTATGGAAAATGTGTTCCTGATCAACGTGAGTGTATTACATTCTTTTTTAGACATCAGGTGACCTCAAATTGTTTAATCTGTTCTGAAACGTTTTTCTGTGTGTGTCAACAGATACTCCAGCACAAGACCAACCAGATGTTTGGCCCCGCACAAATTGCACTCACCAGAGAGGAGTTCGACTGGATGCAGCGCTTCCTGAACATCAGACAAAGACTTCCCGCTGCCAGTGCAGCAAAATATTTCTTTTTCACATCCACCACAAATGTCTGCAAAAAGCTGGTGACATATTTCAGAAGCGCCAGAAGGAAATCCAAACTTCACCGATGTGAGAACCTCCATCGCCAGCCATGTAAGTGTTTTCTCTCGTTTTGGGGGTTCCTATTTCAGAGACTTTCAGTTAGGTGTTGTCTCCTAAAACTGCTTTTGTTTTCTACTTTTTTCCCTCCATTTCTAGGCCAAATTCACTCATCCAGAAACGGACAGAAATAAAATATCAAATAAAATATCAAAATTCATGTGTCACGACACTCAGACGGCAGACAAGTTTTATGTCACAAACTTGTCTGCCAAGCAGGCCCTAGAGCTTTTTGAGGCTGCGCTTCAAGGGGAAGACAACACTGGAGTGGGACTCAAGCGAGTACGTCATCGCCGTAAGATGGACACACCAAGGAAGAGGGTGAGAGCATCGGAAGATGACTTCGGCACCACTCCTGAGGAAAGTCCTGAGACCAGACAGGTAAATAGACATCCTGTGAATGATTATGCTGTATTTATTGGCACAATAATGATCAATCCTTCACTGTGAATGTTCTTTGGAAGGAGACAAGGGGGTAACCTACGTATTAACACTACACTGAGTGAGTGCACTTGCATTGTTTTAACTGGGTGTTTTCTGAAATGTCATTGCCACACTGCAGAAAAAGCTTTTTTTACTATTTGGGTCTTGTTTCCAGTCCAAATATCTAAAAAGTCTTCAATGAAGATGGGAAATAAATCAAAACTAAGCGAATTGGAAATAATACAAAAATAATATTGTTTTTGTTTGAATTAAAATTATTTTTCTTGTTCCATTAGCAGATGATTTTGATTTTTTAAGCAAAAACTTATAAGAAAAGCTTTTTTTCCAGTGCAGTACAACCCCGGCATTAAAATGTGTGATTTAAAGTAAGTCACTATTTAATACCAATCACTGCTCTGTGTCTTACTTTAAATTATACATTCTGATATCTAATATATTTTCAAGTAAGTCAATTTTCTTTGTGCACAGATAACATCACGGAAGAGTTTCGGCTCAACCAATTAGGGCCAGACCCATCATCTAAACATACTGACGATGTAAATGCCAAAATGTATAGAATTAATCAATTCTTAACACACATGAGTGAGGGTAAGACGAGACTGAGCACCCTGATCTTCCTGAACGAGACGAGCAGGATTCATGCGTAAGTGATTTTCTTATTATGTGCCTCTTTTAATGCTGTTTTTAAAAAAATATATAATAATAATAATAATAAAGATGAGTGTTCATAGAGGGCGTTTGTTGTTTGTTTGTTTGTGTGCAGGTGGGTCGCCTCCCTGCGCAAGGCCCACAAAAAGGAAACAACAATTGAGTAATATGTGCAGAACGTGTCTCAGTTCTTGAAACTCCTCCCCCTTCCTGTCGACTGTCAAAGACAGTGCTGATTGGTCTGCGCAGTAGTCTAGATGGGATGTCCCAAAAAGTGAAAGTGAGGAGCATTTATGGGTACAAGTCGGGTACCGGCCTATCTTACATATTTCAAGGGTGCTGAGTCCAAAAAAACTGGTACCCAAGCGAAATTTTGAGTTTTTTACCTTCTAATTTGCATATCAAAATGGCCGCCAAATTGCCTATCTTGCTCAGTCGTTGGACCATTTTCTCCTAGTTTTTTTGTAAGTAGGCAATCAAAATGAGGAAATTAAGTTTTTAGATCAATAGTCAAGGGTCAGAGCAAAGATATATTGGAGGCTCACTGCCTTTTTTATGTATATATATATTTGTAAAATACCAACTTTTAAGGTGAAACACTAGGTGAATAGGGTAAGATTTTTAAATAATAGATATCACCATGAAACTTCCTCAGTTGATTACTTACACAAGTATATAAAAAAAGTATTATAAGTTTTTTAAATTTGTATGTTTAATTATGCAAATTAGGCATTATCTCATTAAATATGCCCAATTTTGCATATATTTTCGGGTAGATAGATCTGAGCATATGATAAAGCAAGGTGCAAATTTATTTTTTTTTCATTTGTTTTACGCACAAGATGGGGAAAAAAAGTTTAATTACCTAGGAAATCAAAATATACTGTCCATACCCTTAACAAATCGATTTTCGCCATATTTTTTTTTATTAAAATGTCACATAAATCAGGCCAGTAATGATCTATTAACAAATCCCTCTGAAAATATCTTCAGAATACAGAAGTGTATAGCTGGAAAGTTTGGTGTACGTAGGTGCTACATAGGCTGAGATATATGTACTAGAGAATGACAAAAAACTCATTTTGAGAAAAGGGCATTTAAAGATTTAAGTAGGGAATTTATTTTGGACAAAAAAAAAAAACTTGGTGGAGGGGTTTGAGTTCAGTGACACCTGGAGGGGCATGATTGGGAGGAACGGCCCCCCTGACCTGAACCCGAGTGGTGTTCAGTTATTGGACTTCTGTGCTAGTCACAGTTTGTCCATAACGAACACCATGTTGGGAATTTTATGGTCATATGTCTGCCTACCTGTCAGTCATGTATGGTCACCGAGGGGGGGTCTACCAAAATATGACCATCAAGGAGGTTGAGGAGGCTCAGGAATGCCCTATGGAAAATGTGTTCCTGATCAACGTGAGTGTATTACATTCTTTTTTAGACATCAGGTGACCTCAAATTGTTTAATCTGTTCTGAAACGTTTTTCTGTGTGTGTCAACAGATACTCCAGCACAAGACCAACCAGATGTTTGGCCCCGCACAAATTGCACTCACCAGAGAGGAGTTCGACTGGATGCAGCGCTTCCTGAACATCAGACAAAGACTTCCCGCTGCCAGTGCAGCAAAATATTTCTTTTTCACATCCACCACAAATGTCTGCAAAAAGCTGGTGACATATTTCAGAAGCGCCAGAAGGAAATCCAAACTTCACCGATGTGAGAACCTCCATCGCCAGCCATGTAAGTGTTTTCTCTCGTTTTGGGGGTTCCTATTTCAGAGACTTTCAGTTAGGTGTTGTCTCCTAAAACTGCTTTTGTTTTCTACTTTTTTCCCTCCATTTCTAGGCCAAATTCACTCATCCAGAAACGGACAGAAATAAAATATCAAATAAAATATCAAAATTCATGTGTCACGACACTCAGACGGCAGACAAGTTTTATGTCACAAACTTGTCTGCCAAGCAGGCCCTAGAGCTTTTTGAGGCTGCGCTTCAAGGGGAAGACAACACTGGAGTGGGACTCAAGCGAGTACGTCATCGCCGTAAGATGGACACACCAAGGAAGAGGGTGAGAGCATCGGAAGATGACTTCGGCACCACTCCTGAGGAAAGTCCTGAGACCAGACAGGTAAATAGACATCCTGTGAATGATTATGCTGTATTTATTGGCACAATAATGATCAATCCTTCACTGTGAATGTTCTTTGGAAGGAGACAAGGGGGTAACCTACGTATTAACAATGAGACCAGAGGGGTATTGCACAAAAGTAGAATTAAGAAAGCCAGGATAACTGAACAGTCGCGGTTTGACCTAGTCTGATTAGTGCATCCTGGCTTAATCCGTTGCACGTTTGCTGAGCCAGGATGAGAACGCGCGGCTATGTCAAGCCAGGTGTATATAGTTTGGATAAATGCATGTTCACGGCATTCTTAAAAAGAGTGCGAAAACGATCACAGAATCACCGATCCAAAAATGGACAAAACCCGTGCGGCATACTTTTCACCTAATGAGCAACAGCTTTATGGAAACGCATGAAGAAGTGAAACATATAATATGTAAAAAAGCCAATACAGATGCTGTAATAAAACAAAGAGAGAATGCCTGGCAAACAATAGCAGACCGATTGAATGCTAAGTCCATAAATAACCACACTCTAAAAAAAAATGCTGGTTTGTTTTAAGCCAATTTTGGGTCAAATATGGACAAACCCAAATGTTGGATTTAAGAAATGCAATTAATAAATTTAACCCAACAGAGAGAGGATGTGCGGCATAACCCATCAAACTGACAGGTTTATTGCCCCCCATAAAAATAAGCCCCGCCCCTTTTTACCACTCCCACCCCTCCCATTTATGAACTTTACGTACACGTTTCCCACGGTCTCCCCTCACCACTCCTCACCACCACCCCTCGCCACCTCTTCAGTTATGGAGGGCTCGTGTCACCACCCCCTCACCCCCTCTCCACTTCAGGGTGATCACGCGATCGGGGGGGGGGGGGGGGGGGATTTTCCCCACGATGGTGAAAAAACAATACATTTTCAAACTTTAAGGACGACATAAAACAAAGATAGGTTTAGTGATTTTTATTAAAAGAAAAATCTTTTACACAGGTGTAATTCTGAACCTCTTGGCTTGCCATAATCCTAACCAAACGTATATTACACACGGTGCGTTTCCTAAGCATGTAAAAACAAATTTTCGCGTATAAATTGCACGATAAACACACTGCGTGCAAGACGCATTTAGTTGATGTATCTATGGCAACCAAACGTCACTGGTGAGACAAACGTGCAACGTTTACGTTTTGGCAGGGAAAAAACTGATCAGGAAATGTAATGAAAATGTAACAGAAGTTGTAGAAATGTAGTGGAGTAGAAAGTATAATAATTGCTGCAAAATGTAACGAAGTAAAAGTAAAAAGTATGCACTATTTATTCTACTTAAGTAAAGTAAAGATACATGAAAAATGTACTTAAGTAAAGTAACGAAGTATTTGTACTTCGTTACATTCCACCACTGGTGAAATCCTCCATGAAATCATCATTTCTAAGTAGGATCTCTGGCATATCTCAACAAATATGTTATGCATTTGAATGAGTGGTGTGTAAATATTCAACACATCTTCAATGTTCCTAAAGAGAGCTGAGCAGCCTTAAACTAAAGGAGACCAACAAGACCGATGGTTTCATTGGGCTCAACAAGTATGCTTCTACTCTTTTTATTTTTATTTGATTTTTTATAGCTTATATAAGTGTAAAATGAGGTAATTGGAAGTTTGCATGTTATATTTCTAAGAATCCACGCATAAGAAGGACATTTTGTTTAGAAAGAAATAGTTTTTCTATAATTTTACCTTGGATAAACGATTAATTTACTTTTTAGTGTATGTGTCCGTGGACGTTATCCGGACGCTATGGTCAAAGCCTGGGACAAGTTTTACCGTCAGCAGGGATCAAAGAATGTCATACCTGGTAAGCTAAATGTGTAAACAATGGACTACTTGCACAACTACTTCCGCGTTTTACTTATTACATACCGGGAGTTTCCGGTTAGAGTGTTCATCGCATGTCCATACATGAGAATGCAGATTATCACTACGTTTTATGGATGCCAATTGATTAAAACAATGAATAATGATCTCTGTATTAATTATCTCGAGCCTGCTGAAATGTTCCTATAAATATATTTTCTTTCCAACTGTTCCATTCTGAATAATAAATAGGCTAAATATATATATCCACTAACCTGCAGCAGTCTTCTGTCTTCTCATTAACAACAGTATTTTTCTCTTAGCCTAATCATATTCTATACTTGAGTTTACATTTTTTTTTAATGAATTTGACTAATAAAAAGTACATTGGTGCTTTATTCCTGTCTTTTTAAAATAGTTGAATGAATGAATGATCGCGAGGTGCCTACGATCAGAACGCCCACAGTTAGAGGAGAATGACAGTCAACTTCTCTGAATATTAATTAAGCATTTTGGGCATAAACATGTAATAGTAAAACGATTGACATTGAAAAATGACACTGAATGATCACAATATTTAATCCAAATAAAGAAATGTTTGTGTTTCGTACTGATGTTATTCATCTGTTCACACATTTCAGCGTCGCGGTCACTAGTGTAGACGAACACTGGCACGCTGCAGTGAAATAATGGCGTATTTTGAACAGCCGCAGCTTTCTCGGATTGCCTTGGTTTGGATTTAAACTTCATGTTCCGATGAGTTTTGAAAATTCTGCACACGGTAAACATCAGAATATCCTAGTCATAGATGCAGAGGGCTGGACGGCCAATCATCCTCGTCCAGAGGACATCATGGCGAAGTGGAGGCCGCTCAGCAGAGCACAGGCGGAGAGTGACCCGGGCATCATCAAGGGGGTGACCAGGCAGAAATGGTCGGGTCTGGCTGTGAACGCCTTTGGGGAGCAGAAAGGTATGTACAACTGTCTTATGAGCACAGTAAAATCCATAAATAAAATGAATATAATAACTGAACAGCACATTAATGACTCCCTCTTTTTGACCACAGGCGTTGTTGCAACCAAGGCCTTCGGGAAGGGCTCCATCCTGTGTGATTTCCACGGAAAGGTGATCACAGGTGCTGAGGGCAGGGAGATGGCAGAGACGCAGGACGAGCTGGGAAACCTGTTTTTCTTCAAACATGGCCCTGACGAAATCTGCATCGATGCGGAGACTTTCCCGTGTGAGTGCCACCCGTCTCTGGAAACCATCGGGAGATGAATTACACACTCAAAGAAGAAGTGCAACGTGCAGCCATGCCACTGCATAGTGAAGCTTCAGGGGGGAGACAGGCACGTCCTGCTCTTTCAGGCCACCACGGACATTAAGAAAGATGATAAGATCTGCTTCGACCACGGCATCAAGAAGAGGACTTTTTGTGGGGAAGAAGAGGAGCTGGAGTGGCTGAACATTTGATTCTTTACAATTTGTGTCACATTTTATGACACAAGACTATGAACTATCAATGATTTGTTTGTCAACTGTGAGCTTGCGAATAAACTATAGATGTTTGGACAAAATTGGGAGCTTGCGTATGGACTTGATGTTCATGTAAAAGGAGCCTCAGTAGCGTCTAAACATTGTAGTTTCATGTAAATGGAGCCTCAGTGTGACCAATGAAATAATTGAGTTTGATCTACGTCCTGGAGCTGGAGTGGTTGCATCTCTGACTCTATTTTTTCAGACTGTGATTTTGCCGGACGTCTGCTTGCCTCTCACAGACCATGTGTGACAAATTTAAATGGAGCCTCGTTGTGAACTGACAACCCGGACAGACTGTATTGTAAGTAGAGTAAAGTACTTATTGTAAGTGTATTGTAAATACTTTGTATTGTACATTAATTTATGCTCACTAAAGTTATAAATCAGTCTATAAATGAAAGTACTTTCCTTACAGCTCTGAAAACAGCCATAGTAAAGCCTATACACAAGTCAGGAGATAAGCTCCAGGGGCCTCATTTATAAACGTTGCGTACACACAAAAGAAGGCGTACACCGCTCTCTACGCAATAGTTGGTATTTATAAAAAGCAAACTTGGCGGTAAAATGTGCGGTCCTTCACGCCAGCTCTGACCCAGGCGTACGCACAAAAACGGGTGAAATGAGAAATGGTGACACCGTCGGCAGTTGGAAAAAACACGTGAATGTGTGTGAAACTGTAGACGGTTGTGTAAAATAAATGGCAATACTGCCTCTCATAAATAACACGAAGACTTCACAAAGCAAGTCTTACAATTAACAGCCTACACGAACACCCGTTTGATCGATCTGCAACAGAAATGCAAATTAACACATATTTCCAAAAAAGAAAGAAACATGTTCTTCAATAATATTGGCTTATACAATTCATCCTCATAAATAAGATAGTAAACAGAACGAAATAATGTACAAAACAGATATTCTCGCCATTACTAATGCCAAAAAGGCACTTGAGTGGCAAAAGGTTGCAGACGCCGTAAATGCTGAGCCTCACAACCTCGGACTGTGGCCGAAATAAAAAAGAAATGGTCGGATATCAAAGTCGAGGCAAAAAAGCGTCTAGTCATTAATTCAATTAGAGAGGGCCAAGGAGTTGGGCGAAATCAAGACTGTCCAAACTGAAATAAACTGCACAATGAGGGAATTCTTCAATAAATAATATATTTTTCCACAGCTTTTGTTGTGAAGATGATGCTTTGAATCCTTCCATTTAATCGCCACATCTTCTAAGAGCGCAAGATCAGCCATTGTGCGTCATTATACACATTGTGATGGGGCATTTTACTTACATCCATTTAATTCTGCATCTGACAAGCTACGGATGTCGGTTATAATCTAAATGGGAAATAGTTCAGCGCAAATGTAATTTCTTGCAGCTTTCTGAATGGTTGAGACACGTTATTTTATCAAAAATAAAACAAACTAAAGGCATATGCATGAATGCCATGATTCCGGAGCTGATGAAGATATTTTTACAATGAAAACAACTTTCCCCAGTGGACAAATAATACACCTATTTATCGATCTATCTAGGCTATATATCTCTCTAATTATCTACCTGACTAACGATTTAATTGCTATATCTGCTCCATTAGACGGACATATTGGATGTCCACACTGTGCCCTCCAAACAACATTTCTCTCCTCTTTTCCACCTCGCCAATGATAACTTCTACTTCACATTGAGTGAAGTTACGTTTTTATTATTTCCTCTCTGTGTTTAACATGATTTCGCAATTGATGAATATTAAAGGGGGGGTTGACTGCGATTTCACTTTTTTCATGTTAAATAGTGTGTAATGTTGCTGTTGGTGCATGAACAGTATCTGCAAAGTTGCAGCGCTGAAAGTTCAGTGTAAGCAGAGATATCGTCCTTTAAAAATCAGGAAGTATAAACGCCTACAAAAACTAATGGGACTACAGCTGGGTTATGGTACGTCACTAACCCACACATTTGCATCAACCCTTCCTCCGGAATAAGCAGAAAAGAGCATGTGCATATTTCAGCAGCTCCAGCTCGTCGAGTGAGTTGTTCACGCAGCTGTCAGGTCTTCTGTGTTTCGGCTTCCCACGGACGCTGTACTTCGTCAACAATGGATACAATTTATGTTTGATTATGTTCCTGAAAATGACGATGGTAATCTAGCTCTCTGTGCTGCGCATTTTACGGAAGACAGCTTCCAGAATCTCCACGAGTTCAACACCGGATTCAACAAGAAACTGTTACTAAAACATGAAGCAGTTTCAACTTTAAAACCAGAGGCAGCAGTTGTTGGGCCACAACCTGTAAGTAGGCTAAGACTTCATCATTTTAAATGTATTTGCATGTATAATTCCAGATGTGATGTTTTAGTTTTGTCAAATGCCAGCGCTGGCTTTATATCCACTTAGTTATGCTATTTTGCGTCTACGACAAACGCGTACAAACATTTTCGACCTGAATTTGTATATGTACTCATTTTATAAATGTATTTATCATGTATATATACTTTATCATCACTTTGTGATGTAAGAACAGGTTTGTATGTGTGGGTGATGAAAGGAGACACAGGGTCGGCGAATACTGGGACTCGTGCACTTTTATTTACACAACTCTTCACAGCGCGAGGTCGCGCTCAAATAAAGTTAACTCAGAATGTCAAAGGCAAAAATAAATAATATAATACTCTTCCCACTGAACACAGCTTTGCCGAACACAGTTGCAGTGAAAACTCTTCCCGCTGAATACAGCTTTCAAATGTCCCGCGTTCGGTAACAGGACTCCATAGGATACGTGCACGAGCGGCCAGTCTCTCTCTCAAACTGTTGTCCGCACGGCCCGCTTATATGCGCTCTCCTCACGCCAATCACTGAAATCACAGACAGGTGTTTGTCATTTGAACTTGACCCACTTATTCACCGCTCGGCTCCGTCCGTCCCAGCTCTCTCACAGTCAGAGCCGGCCCGAGCCTTTTGGGGGCCCTAAGCAGAATTTGATTTGGGGGCACCTCCCACGACGCGGAGTCACCTGTGTTTGACGATTATTGACACAAATGTCACGCAATAATGATACATTATAAATGAACACACTTCGGTTATGTATTAGGCTACAACAAAATAAATACTTAATAAAAAAAATAGATGCCTACTTAAATAAAAAAAAGTTTAACAGTCTTAAAAACTGTCTCAAAACATATAAAATAAATTATTTGCTAAAATTATAACAAAACTGAGAAACATAAGAGCAAGGCTTCAACAAGCCTATTGTTGAAAACAAAAAAATATTTGGCCTACTATTTCTCCACTGTCTCAATACATTGTAACTGTCCTCAAAAGCTTTATTATTATCGTAAGAGACTTTCTTAGATATTACATGACATAATCCAACAAAGTCTGTTCCTATAATACCGGTAATAATGTTCTGGCGCTCGTTGTATGTGTGTATGCAATGTATTTTTCCCCTCGGGGCTTGCCGTAGATGGTTCGTGCGCAGACTGCGCACTTGCTAGGCTACTGGAGTGTCGCGGGTTTTTGGAGGTCTGATGTGTGGTATAATAAAGTGGAGAAGAGTTCAAACTGCTATGTTTATTATTTATTCAAACTGCTACCCTTAAACCTTGAAGGTTAAGTTCCCCTGCGGGCTGTTTTCTCCAATACCGATACCGTGACTAGGCGCAGTTGCGCACAAATTGTCTATGCACACGCGAGGTGTCTAGAGGATTATGCGCATGACTTAAACGCAGGCAGACACAGCAGCAGTTGTAACTTGTAGGCAGGTATATTGATCATTAAATCAGAGTTTTGTTGTCTTGAATGATTCATTCAGTCATATTCATTCATTCATTGATTTATGTCACTTGTTTAAGTAATCTAAAAATAAAAATAAAAAATAACCCCGAGCGGCCACTTAGTTCGCTTATGCCTCGGGCCGGCTCTGCTCACAGTCCCACTACAGGACCATCTGCATCTGGACCGGAGCGCAGGCACATTTCGCCCGTAAAGGTAATGGGCGTTAACCTTCCGGACAATGTGAGCGACAGTTTAGCCAATCACAACACACCGGCCCAAACTAACCAATCAGAGCCCACTGCCTGTTTCTGGGGGAGTGGTTTCATAGACTCAGGAAGTCAACCGCTCGTTCAGGGGACAGAGGAGCGCGCGGCTGACAATAAAGGTGAAGTTTATGAAAAATAAGACTTTTAAAAAAAGAAAAACCACGAATACATGTTATATTGCACCCCACAAACACAATCATGCAAAGAATGATTTAACTTGTGGGCGTTTCATGGACTATTTATGGGCAACTATGGGCGTGACATGAAGCCGCAAAAGCTGCACTACATTTAGAATTGATTGTGATTTATTAAGGGAAAAATGCATAGGATTTGCGTGCGCACGGTTTTATAAATCCGAATATTTCTGTGCGTACGCACGCCCTATGTTTCATCCGTATGCCACTTCTGACACAAATCCTACACAAAGTTTTATAAATGAGGCCCCAGGTCTCTAACTATCGACCTATAAGCATCGTTCCCACAATCTCCAAAGTCTTTGAAAAAGTAGTTGAAGCACAGCTTGTGAAACATCTTGATTACAATGCTGCATCCTCTCCAGTTTGGTTTCAGAAAACGATACTCAACGGATACAGCATGTTGCTACTTAAAAAAGGAAATAAAATCTGGATAGCGGAGAAGTTGTAGGGGCGAAAGACTTCTTGACTTGCGTAAGGCCTTCGACACAGTAATCCATGAACTACTGATAGATAAATTAACACATTTCTCTATTAGTATAAGTACAATTAATTGGATTAAATCTTCTCTCAGTGCAAGGCAGCAGAGTGTATCTATAAATAATGTATCATCTCTCTTACGAGCATGCACTATGGGTGTGCCGCAGGGCTCTATATTAGGGCCCTTGTTGTCTTCACTTTATATTTATGATTTTCCGTGTGCGTGTATTAATGCTAAAATGATAATGCATGCTGATGACAAAATGGTGTATATTCATGGTAACACTGTTAAGGATGTTGCTCAAAAGTTAACTAAGGAAATGGAAAAGATTTCTATTTGGCTAAAAAAAAAAAAAAAAAAAAATTCATTTAACAAAATCAGTTGAGGGTCAGGAAATTAAAAAGGTAGACCAAATTAAATGTTTAGGAGTCATTCTAGACCCAAATCCAAATTTCAAAAAACATATTAAAAGGATTACCAACACGTTAAATTCATATAGCACATTTTAGATATATTAGAAACTCTTTGACCATAGGTGCATCTAATTTACATCTAAATGTGATGATATTTCCACACTTTCGATACGGCATGACGAGTTTTTCACAAGCATGTAAAACAGCATTAAGGCCCCTGGAATCTTTGTAGAAAACTTCTCTAACGTTTATGACAACAAATCTCAGTTATTTCATTATTATCATATTCTTGAAAAAACATAGTATATTATGTTTGAAAACAATCATATATTCAAATATCTGTCTCTTGTTTAAGATCATAAATAGTACTGCAACCCCTCTGTTAAAAAAAGTTGATCTCACTGAGCTCAGAAATGACATCTCGAGCCACTAGGTCGACTGTTCGGGGCGAGTGCACGATTTCTCGGTGTAAAACAGTTTTCGGCAGCTTAGCTTTCTCATGTGTGGCCATCAAACAGTGGAACAAGTTGCCAACAGAACTGACCACATGTGTAAATCAACACTTTTCCACATCGGGCCAAAAAATGGCTTCTTTTAAAACAAACATGTCCCCAAAATGTATTGTAATTGATGTGTATGTGTGAGTGTATTTGTAAATGAATGCCATATATATTGTTTTTGGGATAAATGGATTATTAATATGTATATCTGTTGACATCAGCCTGCCCAGAGACTACAGGTGGAAATCAGCACAAGTGCTACAACCTGGTAAAATGCATCTCTCCTTTTTAAGGTTAATGTATATTTTGCATTGTCCCTGCTCAAAAATAAATAAATTAAAGAAAATGAAAGACAGTTCAATTCTTTCCAATAATAGAATATAGTAAGAAAGAAAAGTACTCTGTTACACTGAGATGGTTTGGGGAAAATGAAACTTCAGACAGGTACAAACAGGCAGGGAAACTACTCCCAAAGAGTGACTGAACTGAAGGAACTAAATACAGACATGAATTAACCAAACCAGGTGATACAGATGAAGGTGATTAACAAAACACAGGTGACGAAGATGAACTAATGAAGGTAACAGAAAAGTGGCGGGAAAACCAAGGACATGTGACTAAGAATGCAAACAGAAGATCAAAACCAAACCGAATCAAAACGTGACAGATTGTTTATTCCTTATGAATTTCTAATAATTTCTTTAGCAAGGGGTTTTAAACTTTTTAATGAGCCCTAAACAACACCCTTGTGAGATTCTTTATTTAGCCTTAAAATATAATAAAATATAGGCCTAATGTAACCTAAACAATACCTTTGTGAGATGCTTTATTTAGGGTTATAATATAATAAAATATGCCCATCCACCACTTTAATCAAACCACTCTTCTTTAAAACATTACGATGTGATTTTCTCGTTGCCTCTCGTATTGAGCTATTTTGTCCGCACACAGGACTCACTGCCAATCACACACGCTCACTTCTTTTATGGCATTGTACGCAAGCCCTGAACCGCAACCTAAAAAAAAAAAAAAATCAGTAAAAAAAAAAAATCTGGAAAAAAAAAAATCAAAAAAAAATCTAGCATTTCGGGGAATAAAGTCGAAATTTTTCGACTTTAATCTCGAAACGTTTCGACTTTTTATCAACAAAAAAAAATTGTAAAAAAAAAAAAATCTAGCATTTCGAGATTGAAGTCGAAACGTTACGACTTTAATCAACAACAAAAAAAAAAGTAAAAAAATAAAATAAAAAATCTAGCATTTCGAGATTAAAGTCGAAACGTTTTGAGATTAAAGTCGAAATTACAAACACGCCTGGCTTCATAGACGTGTAAACACACTATACAGCCCTGCGGCCTGCGCCTGTGCGCCAGCAGCCAGTGTATCAGTTGAACTGGGGGTCGAAAACTTGCAACATCCATCAGGTATGCTTATAGCCTCCTATACTATAACTATTTTAGAAAACCTTTACACATTTGTGTAAGTTTGATGGCGTTGCACAAGGTGTAGCCTACACGGTGGCGTTGCAGGTAAAATTTATTGCACTATGCTGCAATCGTGTGGGAACTTTACCTTACAGTAACGTTAAACATCACTAAACAAGAGATATAATTGAAATATAAAACATAGTTGTCAGGTTATCTTAACGTTCATGAAGCAGATAGGCCTACTGGAGTTTTCAAACTGCAGATAAAAAAATGCCTTGCGATCAAGCAAAAACTTAAACTTGCGCCTCATCAGAAAGTATTTTTATTTATTAAAACCTAATCTAGATTTAAACTAAAAGAGACCAGATATGAGTGACCTAACTGATTTGGATTATTCTTATTCAAAATGAGATGATCACAAAAAAAAAAAAAAAAAAAAAAAAATGAGATGATCACGTGTGCATTATGTAGCTCTCATGTAGTGCTCAATAGTTGAAGCCTCAGGTCGTTCTCAAACACAACACCAAAAACGGTCTCGTTGAAGTAATGATTTATGATGTTCCAGTAAATCGCTTAAATGGAAAAAAAAAAAATTACCCAGCTAAGTTGAACAAAGAGCAGAAACCTTTTGAAACATGAGGAAAATGAACACATTATGTGATAATATATGGTTTGTGTATGTTTTTCAAACCGTCTTCTTGGGGCATTTCCACATATCAAAAATGCAGAGCAATAATTGTATAAAATTCATGATGACTTTATGCACAAAAATTTGCAGTAGCCTACATACACCAATCATAACATTTTCATTTGGACAATAATAGTAATATATAATTGAATACAAATAATTTGTTATTGTTCAGCAGATAATTTGATTTACTAGCTAATTAAAAGCAAGAGATAAGAAAAAAATAAAAACCATAAAAACCTGTCAAGACAAGTCAAGTATTATACTTGGCATTTCTGTCTGTTTCACATGCAACAGGTCAAAAAATGTTGAATACCTCTATTTTCCCCACTAACCTTTTAAATTATTTTTAATCTATCCTATTTGACTATTTACAACTCTTTTGTACTCCACTTTGCAGACCCACGATGGAGGAAAATACTGATGTTTTCAGTTTCCTAAGAGATCGAGGCATTTCTGAGGAAGCAATTACAGTTATGGAACAGCAAAAGGTATGGTGTTTTGGATGTTTGTACAAATGACTTGGCACCCTGAATATGCTCTAACTAGCTAATATAAAGGTTAACGGGTTATTTTAAAAATGAAAAATCTGTTAATTTCTCACCCTCATGTTGTTCCAAATCTACTTTTGTTTATCTTCACATCTATTTATTTATTTATTTACTGTTTATTTGAATAGGGACAGATACAAAAAAACATAGATTATTACATAAAGAACAATCCGATGCCTGTATCATAGTGTTTATAGCCAAGGCTAATTCGCAACACCTGTCCCTAGAAGGGCTTTTAACAATCAAGAGAAACACAGGAAAGAAGAAAAAAAAAGACAGTAAATACAGTAAAATGTCAAGAAACCAGTTAGCACCAATAAAAATGAGTAAATAAACACATTCACTCAAACTCACACAGATACACACCTCACATACACAACAATATACAATTTCATATGGCATGATCACACTGCTGCTGCTGTATGAACCAGGCTTTTGTTAGTTTTTTGATGGTGGACAGTTTAGTTAAGGTCTTTATATTTGTTGGAAGACAGTTCCACAGATTGGCTTCTTTCACAGAAAAAACATTTTGGGCAAAAGAAGTTTTAAAAAATGGAACTTTACAGTCTCCATGTCTAGTAGCTCTTGTTGATCTGGAGGGTTCGAGCCTGTTCACAAATTTACAGAGTGGCTCAGGTGCAAGTCCAGTTAAACATTTACTAAACAAATTAATATGTCTGAAATTAATAAAATTGACAAAATTTAAGATTTTATATTTACTTAAAATATAGCAGTGATGGAATCGAATGGGTTTTTCATCTAAAATTTTTAAGGCACGGTTATAAAGCCTCTGTACCAGCTTTAGGGTAGTTTGACTGGTCTGCGACCAAGCGGTGGTGCAGTACGACAGGTGGGACAGAATCATAGTGTTCAGAAATACATGAGCACATTCCAGTGTAAGACAGATCCTGATCATTCTGAAACAGTTCATACTGGCCTTCATTTTTCTTGAGATGTTTTTGATATGACTCTTAAAATTTAGCTGAGAATCTAAAATCACTCCTAAATATTTTTCTTGTTCCACCTGGTCGATTAGTTCGCCATTCATTTTAATGTTAAGGTCATTTATTGTCCGAGCTCTTATCGAAAAACACATAGACTTAGTTTTCCTCAGGTTGAGTGTTAAACATGATTTGTTTAACCAATTAGACACTTTCTCAAGACTTTTGGTCAGTGTACTGCCGATAACAGTAGGGCTTTTGCCAGAAACATAAACCACAGTGTCATCCGCATACATCTGAAGACCAACTTCAGGACACACTTCAGGCAGCTCATTCACATTCAGGCTAAAGAGAATAGGCCCCAGTATGGTTCCCTGAGGGATTCCGGTCTTAATTTTACATGGGGCAGATTTTACATGATCGATAACTACACATTGTTCTCGTCCCTGCAAGTATGACTCGAACCATGATAATGCCTGGTGTGACATGTTATAAGATGACAGTTTTGAGATAAGATTTATGAGCTATGATTTACTGTATCGAATGCCCTCTTTAAGTCCAGGAATACTGCACCCACGATGTTTCCTTTATCAAGCGGCTGCACTACATTTTCCAATAATGCGCAGATAGCTGATTCAGTGGAATGGTTCTGTCTGAAACCATACTGTTGGGGGTGCATATACTGATGTATTTCTAAATAGTTAGTTAGCTGTTCTGAAACTGAGGGATCTAAAATCGAATCTAAAGACCCAGAAAGGCAAAATACATCATTAACCTAATTTTTCAGAAGTAACGAGATTGCTTTGTTTTCCATATTTACAAAAAAAAGAAAGTATTAAGATAAATAATTAATGACGCATGCGTGTTGTGTTGACGTTGGAGCAAATGTTGTTGGATGAACACGCATTGAACTTTAATATTTAAGTGTTAAATTATGTTGGTGGTTTTATGTGCACACAAAGCACTTACATTGCTTCATAAAATTGAAAAGTTCAAAGCCTGGCTCCGACCTCCTACATACTTCTGCCTTATTTTCATTTCCTTCAGAACTACTCTGGGTCTGTGCAGCGCTGGTTCAAGTCGGACAAGCCTGTACTTTAGTTTTCTCTGATAATTTTTTTTACCAGGCCAATCAGCGAACAGAGGGAGTGGCTGAGAAAGATGACGTTGATGTTGACTCATGCGTTAATAGAGTGCCGAAGTGATGACGTCACTTTGTAGGACAACTCAGATGTTAGCGGCGCATGGGTTCCCTCGGTCGAGAAGCAATGCCTTTTCCCCATAGACTTTTGGAAAATAAGATCTGTGTTTAAGAAAGAGTTGTGACCCTTACACGTTTTGTCTATCAAGATAATCTTTACAAGTTCATCCAAAATTTATACATTTTGAAGCCTATATCCACAAGTTTCCTACGCCCCATGAGGCCTTGCGTCAAAAGTGGGCGCGACTTCCGGTTCTATGTAAACAAAGCGGCAAGCGCAACTTGACACTCATTCATTCATTCAACAGTTGACAGTTATTCAGCGAACGATGTGGGAACACAACCTAAACGAAATAAAAAAGGGTGAAATAACATTACCTTTACCCTCCGCAGTAGATGGTTGGGAGGATGACATGAAGAAGTGGCCTCGTATCACGTACAGTAGCATTTTTAGCTATTTTGTAGATTCAGTAGCCTGTGACAGCAAAGCGATGAGCAATTTGAAAAGCTCGGAGGCATATCAGTATCTACACAGTAATAAAGTCGGCCGGGTATTATTTAAGGACGTCGGAAACGAACTTGTGTATCTTAAAGCTGACATTGAGCCGAGCCAGAGCCTACATGTATCACACCACAAGGCTTGGGTTCTAGCATCAGTGACAGGTGAAGTACAGACAGCGGGCTGTTCATGTATTGCAGGGCCAGGACGCTCGTGTAGTCATGCAGCAGCACTTTTGTGGAAGGTCAGTAAAATAAGGATAATTAAGGGCACAAAAATGTATCACTGTATTGTGATATTGTTAATTAATTAATAAATGTACTAAACTGAAATTTTTACTGTGTGTCATTTGTGTTCTGCATATGTTGCTGCACAGCAGCCTTCACTTGAAATTTTTAGTCCAAGATTGTTGGATTATAAAATGTAATTCAATTTAGGTTGAGAATGCAGTCAGGCAGGGCAAGACAGGGATGGCATGCACTGATGTGCAAAGGAAGTGGAAGGTGAAGGATATTAATTTTAACCATCACAGACCATACCACGTATATCCAGGCCCATCAGAAAGTTCAGCGCAAGAATCAACAATCTCCCCCAAACTTTTTAAGAACCACAGAGAGTTCATAACCCACTGCAATTCATCAGTGATGGCCCCACTGTTTCAGCTCCAGACAAATGGGCTGCTTCAGTTAAGTTACAGAGCAGATGTAGACAGCAGCAAGGCAGACCCCAGCAAACATGATCCAGCCAACAGTAATCCACTCTGTCATACTGAACACAGCACAAAACTAACCTGTCCAAAGTGCACAGAGTTTTATGAGGCCTACATTAAAGTGTCCCCTGCACAAGCGGCTGTACTGATGGAAGAAACCAGGATGCAAAGTGCTTCACAGTTATGGCATGATGCTAGAAAGCTGCGTCTAACAGCCAGCACAGCAAAACGAGTCCCAAAACGCAGTACCACAGATCCTCAAAAATTTCTAAATGAGCATCTGTACTCAACCTTCACTGGCAATTCAGCAACACAGCATGGCAAAGAAAATGAGATCAACGTCACCACACTCATGAAGAGCAGAGGGCATACCGTGGAGAAGAGAGGCCTGGTCGTGCACCCTGACCATCCTTGGTTGGGAGCCAGCCCAGATGGGATCCTTGATTCAATGCAACTACTTGAGATCAAGTGCCCCTTCAAGAGCTCCACGTCACTGGCAGAATTTCTGGGACGGCCAAATGGTGACATCAAAATAATAGGCGATGGACAGTACCTGATTTTTCCTAAAGGAAAGGATGGATACTACCTTCAGGTGATTTTTTTTTTAAAAAGCTTTATTATCAGACTAATATTGTATTTTAAACTTATGAATAAATTATTCAGATTCTTTTTACAAACATGTACTCTTAATCCTCCTTTCAGGTACAACTGACCATGATGTGTCTGGGCCTTCAGAGCTGCAAGCTGGTCATCTGGACACCAAGTGAGGACATCGAATTGGACATTCCATATGACAAAAACTACACAGACGCACAAGTGCAACAGCTGCAGAATTTTTACTTTTTACACATGCTACCTAGGTTGGCTGATGATTTTACTGACAAGAAGATTAATCTCTGTCCGACATACCTGCGGATCTTTAATGGGTAGTTGTGGGAGGGTTTACACTGTTTTCATATATTATTATAATAATATTATTAATTATAAATAGGAATTAAGGCATGGTGACAGACAGTTTTGTGAGCTGACAAACAATTAAAATAAGAAGTACAAACTTAATAAAAAATACACTTAGTCATTGTTCTTTGGAGTTTATTCAAAATTATAAATGAATGTGTCATTTGAATACATTAACTGGTACATGTGGTAACAGTGTATTCTGTCATCTCAGATTTTGATCCTGAGTTTGGTTGTAACATAGGTACCGAACATCCAATCACATGCTGAGAGAATTTATAGAATATTACAAATTTAAACAAATGTACAAAGTAAGAAGAAAATAGCGGTCTATGAAACAACAACTAAAAGAAAAAGTCCATCGAGCTTTAAGGGATAGTTTACCCCTAAATGAATATTCTGTCAGTTACTCACCCTCATGTTGTTCCAACCCCGGAAGACTTTTGTTCATTGGAGGAGCTCTCGGAGGATCCAGCTCTCAGATTTAATCAAAAATATCTTCATTTGTGTTTCGAAGATGAACGAAAGACTTACAGGGTTGGAACTACATGAGGGTGAGTAATTACTGACAGAATTTACATTTTGGGGTGAACTAACCTTTTAAACTGAACATTTGAGCTCACACTGAGTATGTAAGATATAGTTTCTATGTTCTAGAAATAAGCTCCCCTCGCAGATTTACAAGTGCTGCACAGATTCTTAGTATTTTGTCGATTTTAGGGACAAAATGAATAGGCACAGTTTGAGAGAGGATTCTGTACACCTTGAGACGCCTGATTGCGCGCTCAATGTGTATGCGGACATTAGCAATGCGTCTTGTGCGAGTGACCTGCTCATTTGTCAGCTGGCATTTCTTGCGCGTAAAAGCTGGGGTGATCAAACGAACTTTCCGTTCCTCTAGCAAATCTCTGATCGTGAAGCCACGGTCCCCTATCACCTCATCTCCACGACGCAAATGGTCGAGAAACCCAGAGTTCTGTGTGATGAATCTATCGCTACATTTGCCACCATAAGCCTCTGAAATATACATAATTATCCCAGATGGAGCAGTTGCTACTAGATACTTGACAGTATTGTTTGCATAGTAGTGACTATAAGATTCAGTTCTTGAGTCCAGATTTTTAGCCTTCTGCAAGACACTTTCTGTGCAGTCAATTACACAAGTTGTGTTTGGAAAATTGTCCATAAAAACCTGTGGCAAGGTGGACTTTATTGTTTCACGAGGCAGCCATGGAATGAGATCCTGGGTGTGCTCAGCAATCGCGTCTATCCAGAATTTCAGTGTTTTACTGACCTGACCAGGTGACATTTTGAAGCGTCTTGCTAAATCAGCAATAACAAAGTTCTGTCTAAGCTTCATCAATGTCAGCAGGATTTGGTCCTCTGCTGACAATGATGATGATGTGGGAGCAAAATGTTGCAAGCACGACACAAGAGTTCTGAATTCAAGCAGTGGAATCCCAGTGTACAGCAGACAGTCAGCATCATCATTTAAAACAACATCTGCAACAGACAGCGAGGATGGGGCAGTTGTCATAACACATGTGATGGTAGGTCCTTTGGAGTAGGTGTGGTCCTCCATTGCTGGGTCTGACCACTGTGTCTGGGCATCATGGAAGGTCTGTGAGGAAGGATCTTTCTCCCCAGAAACATCCATCAAATCAGGCTCATCTGCAGGGAATACAATCAAGTACATATTTAGCAGTGGTGGTCCGTGGTTTGTGTGGTTAGTACTTCAATAACGATTTGTTTAGTGGCAGAAAAAACAATTAGGGGGCATTTGCGTCTTTACAAACACTATTTAATCTTCTCAGTACAGATATTCTGTAACGTTAAATGTTAGCTAAAAGAGGAAATTAAATTAGCATCTTTCACTGTGCACCATTGTGCCCTGATATTTACAATAACATTAATAATAATAATAATCAAAACATAGAGAAAACTAGCACACCAGCTGACATTACATTAATGTTACCTGTTGTTGTTGTGCCATGTCGAATCCTGGGTCGGCGTCTCTTCTTCTCCGGTGGCTTCTCATAACCCAGAAAGAGCGTTGGGTACGGGTTATCATGTGTTGGCTTCTTATCCACGAAGTGAAATGAGCACACAAACAGCTGTTTTGGTGGTGTTTTTAAGTTTAAATTCTTCAGCCACATTCTTCTTGATTCGTCGTCTTTTGGGAGGTGATGGAAACTGTACGGTCGTTGACAAGAACACTCTGATTTTGTTTTAGGTTTATGCTCAAAACACTCACGTTTAAGCCACTGGATAAGTTTAGTCCGGTTATACGTACAACCGCGAACAGCACATGTTGTCCCTGAACTCCGTAACGACATCTCTCATAAAAGTTTGCAACTTTAAATTGTAAAATTATTAACCTAAAAACAGCTAGCCTCTTCGCTAACTACCACACAAAATACCATTGGAATGCTACTTCCGCCGCGTCACCGGAAGTTGCGCCCACTTTATTTTTTACATGAGCGCCCCTCGGAAACTTGTGGATAACTGTTTTACATCAAGAGGGGATGTGGTTCTGGAACGATTCCCTATCTGCTACATTATCTTACAGAATAGGATGAAAGAAGCATTAAAATACTGTTACTAACCTTTATGAAAATTGATGAATCTCTCCTCAAAGCATGGTTTGTCTTTGCCAGACAGAATGTGTTTAATGGCGTCCTACACAGGACTAATTCGCTTCCGTTTTGACATGACATCCAGTTAGCATTTAAATTCTGTAAAGAAAAGTTAGAATGCAAACAATCATAAGCTAAATGACTAATATTGATTGTATGACAGTGACATAGCATATTGGTGACATAGCATATTGTTTGTGTCCAATCAATGTCCACCTGCTGCTGCCATAGATAACGCTTACTAGTAACACATACAACATCAATTTCTCTAAAAAAAAAAAAAAAAAAAAAAAAAATATGGACGAATAAATACGTATTAATAACAATTTAGTAGAGTTAGCCATTTTTAAATAGGCATGCGGTTGTTCTGTCGCCATTTTTGAAAATAGTCTTAAGAAATTAACTGCAACTAGCGAGCGTTAGGCCTGTAGCAATAATCAATTTTGACTTAATAATGTTTGGTGACAAAATATATCGCCAATTATGTTTACATGATTATGAATGTCAAAAACATTTTGCAGAGCATGCTGTCGTGTCGTGTGTTCTCTGTGTCGGAGGCGAAAGCCTCGGGAAAAATTAACTTGCCTCACACAGAGCGGTCATCAGCAGACTGTGCAAATTAAGTGCGTCATTTGAGACATTACGGGTTTCCAGAAAATTACAGAGTTTGGAAGAATAAAAATCCAAATGTACTCGATTTCAAAGCAGAGCGCAAAATGGTGCACAGAAAAAGCACGAAGACGACGAGTAGCAGCTAAGTTAGGCCTAAATACTTCGGTTAGCTAAACAGTAACGCTAACTTTAAGCCAATGCTCACTACCTGTCACGATAACTGCTTTTTGTTGTGTGATATTGTCTCAGAAATGGGCTAATGCGCGATACACAATATTATTGTCATTTGAATAAAATTTTATGCCACATATATATGTAATATAGACCATATATTAAAGTATAATAATAAAAGTATGCTTACACACTATTAAAAGACAACAGCAATTTGACGTTAATTCTTTAGATTAAGTAAAATGTAAAAAAAAAAAAAAAAAAGAAATATCCTACAAGCAAGCAACAGATGAAAGTTAGTAATTTGCTGGTCTGTACATAGCTATCAGTATTTTGTTTAATTGGTCAACATTTTACAAATTGAAAAGATAACAGTTTATAAAGCAAGCTTGTTGACTTTTGACTCTGACGATCTCCTCGTGCGAATGACGAACGCATCTCCTCATCGCGGATGGCGCCTAAATGTTTTCCCGGGTAAACTAACTTACGTCACTAAACCATTTCACAAGTAAAATTACTTTCCCTTAAAGAAAATTTAAAATCTTTCAATTTGTATTATTATTATTATTCACCAGTAGCATTACAAAATAAAAACAATAATAAAACTGTAATTTTTAGAACTGTAATATATCTATCTAAAAAATCATAACATGATTCGGAAATACCTTATGATAATATTAATCCATAAAATAAATGGATGACTGTTGATAAAAAATTATAATAATTCTAGGCTACAAGAGGTTATTGAGAGGGATTGGCATGTTAATGGGCTTTGTGTGGTTTAATCTGCAAGTGGCTGAAAGGTCTATTAAAGAAGTTTATTTCAAAATTAAAATTAGCCCATGATTTACTCACCGTCAAGCCATCCTAGATGAATGTGACTTTCTTCTTTCAAACGAATACGATCAGAGTTATATTAATAAACACCCTGGCCCTTCGAGCAGTGAATGGCAGTGAATTGCAGCCAACAGATTGAAGCTCAAAAAAATCTATCCATCATAAAAGTGCATCTGTCTATCATAAAAGTGCATCTGTTCATCATAAAAGTGCATCTATCCATCATAAAAGTGCATCTGTCCATCATAAAAGTGCGTCTGTCCATCATAAAAGTGCATCTGTTCATCATAAAAGTGCATCTATCCATCATAAAAGTGCATCTGTCCATCATAAAAGTGCGTCTATCCATCATAAAAGTGCATCTGTCCATCATAAAAGTGCATCTGTCCATCATAAAAGTGCATCTGTCCATCATAAAAGTGCGTCTATCCATCATAAAAGTGCAAATCTGTCCATCATAAAAGTGCATCTATCCATCATAAAAGTGCATCTGTCCATCATAAAAGTGCATCTGTCCATCATAAAAGTGCATCTGTCCATCATAAAAGTGCATCTATCCATCATAAAAGTGCATCTGTCCATCATAAAAGTGCATCTGTCCATCATAAAAGTGCATCTATCCATCATAAAAGTGCATCTGTCCATCATAAAAGTGCATCTGTCCATCATAAAAGTGCATCTGTCCATCATAAAAGTGCATCTGTCCATCATAAAAGTGCATCTGTTCATCATAAAAGTGCATCTATTCATCATAAAAGTGCATCTGTCCATCATAAAAGGGCATTAATCCATCATAAAGGTGCGTCTATCCATCATAAAAGTGCATCTGTCCATCATAAAAGTGCATCTATCCATAATAAAAGTGCATCTGTCCATCATAAAAGTGCATCTGTCCATCATAAAAGTGCATCTGTCCATCATAAAAGTGCGTCTATCCATCATAAAAGTGCATCTGTCCATCATAAAAGTGCATCTATCCATCATAAAAGTGCATCTGTCCATCATAAAAGTGCATCTGTCCATCATAAAAGTGCATCTATCCATCATAAAAGTGCATCTGTCCATCATAAAAGTGCGTCTATCCATCATAAAAGTGCATCTGTCCATCATAAAAGTGCATCTGTCCATCATAAAAGTGCATCTGTCCATCATAAAAGTGCATCTGTCCATCATAAAAGTGCATCTGTCCATCATAAAAGTGCATCTATCCATCATAAAAGTGCATCTATCCATCATAAAAGTGCATCTGTCCATCATAAAAGTGCATCTATCCATCATAAAAGTGCATCTGTCCATCATAAAAGTGCATCTATCCATCATAAAAGTGCATCTGTCCATCATAAAAGTGCATCTATCCATCATAAAAGTGCATCTGTCCATCATAAAAGTGCATCTATCCATCATAAAAGTGCATCTATCCATCATAAAAGTGCATCTGTCCATCATAAAAGTGCATCTGTCCATCATAAAAGTGCATCTATCCATCATAAAAGTGCATCTATCCATCATAAAAGTGCATCTGTCCATCATAAAAGTGCATCTGTCCATCATAAAAGTGCATCTGTTCATCATAAAAGTGCATCTATTCATCATAAAAGTGCATCTGTCCATCATAAAAGGGCATTAATCCATCATAAAGGTGCATCTATCCATCATAAAAGTGCATCTGTCCATCATAAAAGTGCATCTATCCATAATAAAAGTGCATCTGTCCATCATAAAAGTGCATCTGTCCATCATAAAAGTGCATCTGTCCATCATAAAAGTGCGTCTATCCATCATAAAAGTGCATCTGTCCATCATAAAAGTGCATCTGTCCATCATAAAAGTGCATCTGTCCATCATAAAAGTGCGTCTATCCATCATAAAAGTGCATCTGTCCATCATAAAAGTGCATCTGTCCATCATAAAAGTGCATCTGTCCATCATAAAAGTGCGTCTATCCATCATAAAAGTGCATCTGTCCATCATAAAAGTGCATCTATCCATCATAAAAGTGCATCTGTCCATCATAAAAGTGCATCTGTCCATCATAAAAGTGCATCTATCCATCATAAAAGTGCATCTGTCCATCATAAAAGTGCATCTGTCCATCATAAAAGTGCATCTGTCCATCATAAAAGGGCATTAATCCATCATAAAGGTGCATCTATCCATCATAAAAGTGCATCTGTCCATCATAAAAGTACATCTGTCCATCATAAAAGTGCATCTGTCCATCATAAAAGGGCATTAATCCATTATAAAGGTGCATCTATCCATCATAAAAGTGCATCTGTCCATCATAAAAGTGCATCTGTCCATCATAAAGATGCATCTATCCATCATAAAAGTGCATCTGTCCATCATAAAAGTGCATCTGTCCATCATAAAAGTGCATCTGTCCATCATAAAAGGGCATTAATCCATCATAAAGGTGCATCTATCCATCATAAAAGTGCATCTGTCCATCATAAAAGTACATCTGTCCATCATAAAAGTGCATCTGTCCATCATAAAAGTGCATCTGTCCATCATAAAAGGGCATTAATCCATCATAAAAGTGCATCTATCCATCATAAAAGTGCATCTGTCCATCATAAAAGTACATCTGTCCATCATAAAAGTGCATCTGTCCATCATAAAAGTGCATCTATCCATCATAAAAGTGCATCTGTCCATCATAAAAGTGCATCTGTCCATCATAAAAGTGCATCTATCCATCATAAAAGTGCATCTATGATCTGCAATTTTAAAATGTGAAGTGGTGCTTGCAATGGCAAAACTCTCCACTTGGTTGCTAGACTGTGGTACATGATTGCATACAAGCCAACAAACATGTTGTACAATGTTCTGGTGCTGAGATATGGCTTATTCATGTCGTCCAGGTGGCTGTGTTACTTTTAGCTTGTGATACTGTAAAGAACTGGTTGTGCTGGCAAAATTCTAGGTGTGTATCGGCTGTGAAGATAAGACTGGGGTATCTTTTGCAGTTTTTGGGTGGATCCCAAAAACAAGCATCTGCTATCAATATCAAGATGATAGCATTTTCAATTTATGCATTTAATTATTATTAGTATTATTGAATTGTCATTATTAGGGGAGGCCTATAGGCTAATTTTATAATTAAATTGATCCGCTATTATAATTAATTTGCCACGCAATATTTTCACAGCACATAACCAACATGCTGTGAGGATAATAAAATATTACATAATCTTACTCCTCATTAAAAATTGTCTGAAACATTTAGGTCGATTACAATAAGTTATAGGCATATAAAATAACTATTAACAGTCAATAATATGTCGAACATTGCCATAATTAATCATTAATGAAAAGAGGCGTTACATCGCAGGTGGCTTGGAAGACGTGGGTAATATTATCCATATTGCAACACGAACTGGAGGTAAGCAACAGTAATTTGTAGCTAGTTGGAACTACAGAACTTAAAGATCTCCCTCTTTTAATTTTAATTTTAATTTTATTTTTGCTGCAGATGAAATGGTTAAACTTCTGTTTTCGTGTAGGCGCAGTGAGGGAAAAAACACTGAGTTTAGGGCAATCGGTTCGTAGCTTTGCTTCAACTGTGCGATATAGTCACGAGGAGCGACCAAAATTTCTGACATGGCAGAAATTCATCCGATTGTGGATCGTGAGAGGTTAATCGCCTCTCGTTTCTCCCTGTACACTGCACGAACACTGCACGACAAACGACGCACGACAAAGCTGAAAATCGGTCCGACACGAAAAAGAGTCGCACGAGTCAGAATTCGGCTCAAAATCGGACGAAAATCGCACAGTGTATGCCCGCCTTTAGGGCGAGGGAATACGGTCGTTTTTTGTCAAAGAAACAAATAATAATCAGGAAGGCTTTTGAACGGTGGAGAGAACTCAATGAATTGAACATTTTTCAATCAGACGCCGAGGTTGCACTATTTCTTCTGGACAGGTGAGTCGCTTCTACTTCTTCTTTTATATGAGCTGCGTGGGAAAATATAATTCTTTAAAAAAACGTGAGCGAAGCTCGACTAAACTTAGCTCCAGCGAATATCAGATTGTCGGGATTTAGTGATATAAAAATAATAACAATAAGTAATAATAATAATAAGCAGTTATAATATTATTCCAGGTAGCTGTTGTGTTTTCCCCATTACGTTAGATCTGTAGCTATATGACTGATTCTGGTACGTTTTATCATACAGCTGCTTCCAGTGAAGCACCAGCAAAACTAGTCGTATGATACAACATGGCTCGACTGCAGATTTTATATTGTTATACTTTGTTATCCAAAGCAGCCAAGTTCACATTTTACAGTTCACAGAATGAGACATCATTGAGGCAGACCGTCAATCTGAAAATAGTGTTTTTGTCGCGTTAAGAAATACGTGTGCATGATCGTTTTTTTCATGATGCATGAAACGGGAGGGAGGGGCGAGCTAACTACGTTTGGGATCTTGCCTCAAACACAAACAGAAGTGACGTTACCCACAATCGCTCTTAGTACCAGTTTTTGAAATTGTTCCTCTATGTTAGCAGTAAATATAGTTAAATAGTACATTACTATACTGTATTAATATAGTTGAGTATAGTATAATATAGTATACTCGAAGTAAAACCATGTAACTTACTGCTGAATTGAATAAAGCCTCAGACCGGTTAACTTCAACTTCAGCTTTGTCGACTGTGTATATTCAGGTTTCAGCAGTTCTCAGCTCAGACTTACACACACTGCTACTGTTTCTTTCAGACACATTTGATACGGAGAACCAATGAGCTGGAGATACTAAGCATGCATGATAGTAATAAAACATGAACACGAGTGAACTGAGGACTTGAATGATGGGACGAATTTATGATTACAAATTACTTTATTTTAATTATGTATTGTATATGTATTGTTTATCCACCTTGGAGATAGAAGTGACGTCATTACGTAAAAGAACTGGTGAACCGTTTTTTTTTTTACCAGTTGGTGGAAAAGAACCGAACTTCCAGTCACTATCTCATTCCCGCCAATAGAAGGCACAGTCCATTGTTCTCATGTATGAGGGGGAGATTGGTGATCTATTTAATTCTAGGTTGAACATTATTGAACATTATTAATTAATAGATTCTGTTTTAATTCAAATGTTTATGTATTTTTAATCATTATAACAGTTTACCTCTTTGTTACTTATAAATCCTATTTTTTTATCTTTCTTGAATTTCTTAATTACTTTTAATTACTAAATGGTTTAATCCAAATAGGAGGGGCTTGGCCTTTTTAAAAGGGCCTCTCAGAGTGCTTTAGGAGCTCTTAGAGAGAGTTGGACAGAGAGAGATTGCTGTGTTTTATGTCAAATTATTGGCATAGCTAAAAGCTTGTATGCATATAGTAATTTATTTATTTATGTTTACTTAATTGATTTTCACTGCAACTACTGGTTATGGTGAAATGAAGCTTTGAGGCTTTCTCTTCAACTGTATCATAAAATGGTTCATTATTCAAAGTTTTCAACACTGTGCACACTAACAACAAAAGGTGGAAAAGTTGTCTTTGCTTTGTTAGGAGAAATGATTTTTATTTAAAATGCTAAATGATGTAGTTTTTCTAATATGAACAGAACCTGAATTCCATCTTTCTGTTGCTCTAAATGGAAAAAGCTGATTGTCCCAAAGACAGTTTTATTCAATTTAACTCAACAGTCACCCTTAGAATTTTTCCCTAGAATTGTCCTTACAGAAAGTCACACATTGTTCAAGATGTGGTGATGCAAGATCATTAATTAGGATAGTCATTTGAATGTTCATAGTCTGGTTGGCAAAATAGATGTGGTTTACTTAAAACCAATACTTATGTTTTATGCTACTCTATGCTACTCTATTTCTGATAAGGATGTGTCTGTAGATGGGTTCAACTTATTCAGAACAGACCGAATAAAAAGGGTGGAGGTGTTGCAATATATGTGGAAAAAAAAGTCATTTATTGTGAATCTGATTGTCTCGGTCAATAAGCAGACATTTTGAATTGTTGGCCCTTGACTAGAAGTTTCTAAGAGTCTTCACATCACAGTTGTTGGTTGTTCAGCCCTTCAGCTGATGGTGGCACTCTTTTTACATTGAGGGAGTTATTAATAAGTTTAAATTATAATGAATTTGTTTTTTTAGGAGATCTTAACTGGAATTGGCTTTTGCCAATGTCTGATCATTTTGTGATTCTTTTAATCTTTCTCAGATTGTGAATAGCCCCACTAGACCAAACCAAAAATATTCCATTATTTATCTTATTCACAAATGCTCCTAATAAATACTCTACCACTGTTGTGCCTCTGTTTTTTTTTCAAATGACATTAGCGATCATGTTCTTATAGCATCAGTAAGGAACAAATAAAATCCTAAAACAAGGCCGTTCATAATCTTTAAGAGGGTAATGAAGCAGGTCTCATTGCAAGGTTTTCTACTTGATCTGTATGATTTTAATTGGGGAAGAATTAGCCTTATTAATGAGAATGCTTTGACATTTTTTATGATGGTTTTACAGGCCTGGTAAAGAAGCATACACACAGAGTAAAAGGGCGAAATAATGTTTAATAATGAATTGTCTGACCTTCTTCAAGAGCGAAACCAAGCCTGGGCTCAGGCTAGAAAGTCAAATCTTGAGTCTGACTAGTTGAAATTTCGGTGTTTATGTAATTTATCCACTGTAAAAATGGACTTCTCATCTCAATGGTTTCAATAATTTATTGCTGTTACCTCCCTTTATCTAACACATAATCCAATTTCCAGCTCTCCCATTGGTTGTCTTGTTGATCAGTTACTGTCAGCACAACCATTTTATTTCAAGACAAAAACTCTATCAGAAGTAAGGAAGGCCTTGAAGGATCTAGATCTGAAAAAAAAAAAAAATCATCAGGTTTAGACAAATTGAAGCCTTACTTTTTTTTTAAATGGCTGCAGATTTGATAGCCAACCCAGTTGCACATTTAATTAACCTTTCTTTAGCTACGAATCAAGTACCGGCCATTTGGAAATCTGCCAATGTGCTCCCCCTTCACAAAGGTGGTGATCCTGGAAACGTAAATAATTATAGGCCTATTTCTAAATTGTCAGTTTTAGCTAAATTAATGGAATCATCAGTATGGTGATCCTGGTTTTAGGAAACAACACCGTACAATGACAGCCATTTCAAAATTTTCAAAAAACTTTTTTATTGATTTGTCAAAACCTTTTGACACTGTGGGCCATAAAATACTTCTTCAAATACTCATCTCTATTGGACTATCAGAAAAGCAGTGGGATGATTCAATAGTTAATTATTGGGGAGAACAGTATGAGTGCAAGTAGATGGCCACACTTCTGCTGCCCTAACTAATTTAAAAGGGGGTGAGAGAGAGAAATAACACCTTATTTTGACAACATTTTTACATCCCTAATTCAAACATCATACCTTAACAATATTGAAATGGGATATATATTGTTGTGTTTCTATCAGAGGAGGAAAGTAACATTACAAATATTTTCGTTACAGCACTTGAGTAGATTTTTCTTTTTTCTACTTTCTTAGTATAATTAAAATATGGTACATTTACTCTTATTTGAGGTGAATAAATATAAATTATTCAACTTTGCTAGAATCACTACAACAATGTGTCTAAAACTCATACACAGCTCAATTAAATGGTAAAACTTGCTCTCTTTAACAATACAATTGAACTACAGTAAATGTATGAAGCAAATATTGTACAAAGCTGAAAAAACCTCAACAACAGAAAATAAGATTGCATGATTTATCTGTCAATCAGAGGCATGTAAAAGTGTAGTTCGTTACAATAGCAACAATGGCCTCCCAGAACATTATCGGTTGAAAAAAACAAAAACAAAAAGAGTGTACACAAAAAAGAAGACCCTCTATAGTTTATAATCATGTATTGAATTATTTATTCAACCATTAATGATGGTGTATTCTAAGTCTATGCAGCTATGTGAAAAAAAATAAAAAAAACTATCAAAACGCGGGAACGCGGGCTGACTATTTAAGCTATTTCTCTTCACTGAATGTAAGTATTTCCACACCAATTAAATCAATGGCTGCTTGTATTTCTAGCTCTGTTGCCCAAGTTCCGACGTATTTCATTTTTTATTTCATCCTGGAGAATGTGTTACAACAGCGCATCTCAGTTTTCTATGTTCTTGTTCACTTACACTTACTGCATAATCTACTCTACTGGGGCTCGTTCTTCGTACGTCGCTAAGTCAGTTAGCTGGATTTGATTGTTGGCGATTTGGCATGATCTTGGATCGTTTGGTTCTTCGACGCTCATCCTGGACTTGCTGTCATAGCAACAGGTCCGTCAGCTTGAACCTGCTCGCGAGCAGGCTTATTTCATGTAAACAGGATTAGATCGCGGCTGATACGGGAAGTCCTTCAGCGCAGCGCGATAGTGTGTAGCCTAATTTCTGAGATTTATTTTTGTTTTCTCGTGAAACGATCGTCGTGAGGGTGTCGTTTAAATACATTATTATTTTGTTGGAAATGCACATTAATGTTTGATTCGATGTCGGGCTTCAACAACAGTACAAAATGTTTGCATTGCCCTAAAATTATTTGTTTCCTTTACACTACTGGAGATGCGGAGAACTTGATAAGCTTTCTGTCGTGCCATTCACAAAGTAGTGCTCTTAGTTTTTTTTTTTTTTGCCACAATGACATGCTTTGGCCAACTAAAGGGAAGATTTCAGGGTCTAAAAAGCCTGAGGGTTGCACCTGACAGGGCCTGTGACATTGCATGTGCCATATTACACAACACTGCCAACATCAGAAAGAAAAAAAAAAAGTTTCATTAAGCCTAAAATAAAAGACAAGACAAATTTGCAAAACTCTATTTGCTTAGAGTTTTATTTCAATTGTTCTTTGTAAAGAAAAGCCAGTTATTCAGTCATCTTTTTAAAAGATATTATGCAAGGTCAGCAATAGTACTCTGTGTGATTTTACTCTGAAGTTTATTTTGAAGCAACTCTATTTCTAGTGCAATTTTTTCTTAGTCAAGTTCTGTTTCTCCCCCTGATTTTTGTTTTTTCAAAATACTCTATTTTCTGTTGAAGACTCATATAGGGGACGAATTTAACCCTGTGTCGTTTGTGTCACACATGCCTCATGCAACAAATAAAAAGCAAAAGTTGTCTCTACACTGCCCTCCCCTGTATCACTGCTGTGTGCAGACTCTTCTGTAGGCCTTTCTGTACATGTGGACTCCTCTCAGAAATAACAGGCATAGGCACAAGTAGAAATCAATTAAAGCCATCAATTAAATTAAAGTTCTTCCTCCAAAGGACAGTCATCTGAGAAGTTTTCTTCACTCTCCAGTGCAATGTGATTGATAACTCATGGCAAAATATTTTTACATTAACATAAGTTTATCAGTTTTTACTTTCAAAAGACAAAGCAATTTATCATTACTCAAGATTTAACAGCTGAAATGACTAAACCAGCCAATTTGGATTATAGGTCTACTTCATTTAATGCAGCAACAAATTATTTCACAGTGTACAAAGATAATTTAAATCTCATTTCCCAGTGATGAAGGTGTTGCTGCTGCTGGTCCCTGATGTGAGTCTGGAAGAACTGAACCCAGGGATGCCCTTCACAACAGGGCAATTCACATTCAACCCAAGGGTCAGCTCTTCTGCCAGGGTCAGGAGCATCATTATTAGTTTTTTCTCAGCCTTTTTCCTGGTTGCTTTTATAAACAGACAATCATTTATTTAACAGTGCCTTTTTAAAAGAGACTAGTAGGCCTATAAGGCCTAAAATTACCATTAAGTAGAATATTTTTGTACTTCACTTTGACCATGTCCATTATTATAGTGCGGTGACTCGACATTACAATGAACAAAGTAATTATGAAATTATAAAAATAAAAATATAATAATAATAAGTTATTAAAACATCTAACATGGTCACCACAAACGCATTTAATTTGTCTTCTAGTTTTGCCAGCACTCTCTCCTGGCTTTTGCACACTTTGAGGTGTTCCCTGGCGTTTTAATTAAAGACTGAAATCGGCATAACCTTGCATTAAAAGCGCTTGCTCTGCTTGGGAGAAAAACTGGGCGTGTTCTTTGGCCATGCTGAACAGCCAATAGCAGCGCTGCTGATCACTGGTTCTGCTATCGATACATGTACCCTTTTAAACCAACGCGAGAACGCGCAGTTATCTCAGATAACTCAATCCAGCGATACTAATCATAAACAACAGGTGTGTTCGAAGAACCCAATTAGCCGGATCATGATTAGCACGATGATATCATCTTAGATCTCTCATTTGATCTCGGATGTTTTAAGCAACGTACGAAGAACGAGCCCCTGATCTGAAAAAGCAGTTACCATGCCCAACGATATCTTTGGTTTCACAAGGTTCAGCCATTTCGGCTACGTTCACACTGCAGGGCTTAATGCTCAATTCCGATTTTTTGAAAAAAATCGGGTTTTTTTGCAAGGCCGTTCACATTTCCAATTAAATGCGACCTTTTGTGATCTCCTGTGTGAACGTGAAATGACCTAGAAGTGACCCGCATGCGCAGAAGAGTGATCAACGGTCAACAACGTCACTTGTTGTTTGCGGAATAATTGTTTTTTTCCATATGTTGCTAGCTTTTGTTTTATTATTATTATTGCCACAGCCCATATACAAACACAGACAACAATTATTTTATCGACGGGCAAAGTTTGCACATAAATGTAAGATTTTTCCGATCCTCACCGACCTCGTCGTTTAATTGATAGTGCACGTCCTCGGCGCTCCTTGCTTTGTCACCGGCGGCCACGGTGCGACACTGGTGGCTGGTGTTGCCAGATTGGGTGGTTATTCGCTACATTTTAAGGCATGTTTACATGTGTTTTAGCCAGGTTTTCGCCTGGAAGGCTCTATAGAAATCTGGCACCCTACTGTACGAAGTTAAACTGACAGAGAGCCTACGTTCACAGACACCAGAATGAACGTGTTTACAGTAGGGGTGGCACGGTTCACAAAACCCACGGTTCGGTTTGTATCACGGTTTTAGGGTCACGGTTTTCGGTTCTGTACGGTTCTTGTTATTTTTTCTTTTAATCTTTAACACTCCAGAAATGTACTTCAGCATGTGATATATAGCTTAATTATCCACACTTTAGGATACAGTATTAAAAAAATATATATTATATTCATGCAATCATGCACAAACTGAATTTGACTCTTTGACTTTAAGCACATTTTGGGACTATCTCAGAGGAAAGCTAGGTGAGATTTAGATACAGCAAGAGAGAAGAAATTGACATGCTTTTTGTTTATTTGGCAAAAAAAAGGAGAATGTGTATCACTATCATACAAGAACTTGTGCATTTTTATCACATAAATCTTATTTACACAAAGAAATTAACTTTCATGTATCAACTGCTAACTTTTGTAGCTCTTACCAAAATTTTATCTTTTAAAAGAAAAAGAGAGCAACTCTTAAAACACTGTCTTTTAAATGTCAATATACATGAAACCTCATTGCCTATAGATAATTAAGCTATAGCAATAGCAAAGGCCATAAACATAAAGTGAAATTTAAGTTCAACCTCAACACAAAAACAGTATCAACAATGCTTCTATTCCCAAAATGTGAGGGTACTTTTTTCCACTTAAAATTAAAGTGCAGGGTTTGGAAACGTATGACTGAAGCTCTTATCTATACATAAAGTGCCACTGTAGTTAAATTAAAATATCATAACATGAAATCCAAAATGTTCCCACACACTGGACTTAGACTTATACGACGCTGGCGCATCCTCCAACTCCCTCATCTCTCCCACTTGCCATTTCTCCGCGTGCCGTGACCTGCAGCGCTCCATACTCCACTTTTACTGGCTTGTTTATTAACTTGAACCGGCGCTGCACAGAGCGATCGGTAATGACATCAAATACCGCGAAAGTGATGAATGCATACGGAGCCGACTCGCGCTAGATTGGTGTTATTCACCGATCGCTCTGTGCAGCGCCGGTCCAAGTCGAACAAGTTTATGTCGCGGGAAAAGAAAACACGTCACATACGGGCACGAGGTTACATTGCGCATGCGTCGAACCGTGAGACGCACACGCGCTCCGAACCGAGACAAGCGAACCGAACGGTTCGGGTGTTTTTTCATGTACCGTGCCACCCCTAATATATATATATATATATATATATAAATATATTCATATTGTCATCTTATCTTATTATCACGTAATACTTTAGGCGATATTGGTCGTCATGGTACTGGTTCAGCGTACCAGCATTTCAGCAAGATTTTTAAAGAAGTCAGTCAGTCCAAAAAACAGGTAAAACTTAGATTATTAATTTGAATTCATTGATTAAAAGGCAAATTTGTAATTTAATGTGTTGGCTAATTGTTTTTCAGAACTTTACGCAGGACAATCGTACGCAGGGAATCATGGAAAAAAGTCAGTGGGACCTCAAAAAATTAGGTTCCAGAGGAGGAGACTCACACGGATGGATGACTTTGTGCAGATATACCAACGGATGCATGATGCACAGCTCCGTGAATATGAAGACACAGAAAGATCGAGAAAGAAAGTATGGAAATATTTTTTATGTTTGTACCTTTTACAAAACATTGTCATTTTAATGACTCTTTGTTAAAAACACAAGATGCTGGAAAATATTTCATAAAAAGAGTAATGTATGTGCTTATACGACATCTCTTCCAGTCCTATCGAGTGGAAATGGAACAGTGGAAAAAGAAAAATCAGAAGCGTAAAGGAGTATACGTTTCTCCACTAGTGAAGGGTCTGCCATTCAAACACATTAGAAGCAAGGTAATTTTAATCAGAGGGTATAATAATAATAATTATAATTTCAAATATTACAAATCTAGAAGAATTTGCTGTGAATACGTGCAATTATTTATTAAAAAGCAATTATGTATTTGTATTTAACTGTAACCAGTCTTCTGATCTAATCTTCATGTCGAATTATCTTAAAACAACCTTCACAGCTTGTTTTTAGAAAAAATAATCTTGGTTAAAATTGTATGTTGTACAGTGTAAAATTAGTGGGAGGTAAGCATATTTGCTATGTTCATCAATTCCACTTTTACACAACACAGGTCGAGAGGAAAGATGGTAGTAATGATGATCAGGTGTATGTGGAGCCCAAAACACCAGAGAAGACGAAAGAAAAGAGAAAGGTAAGAATCATTACGATAAACAGTATATATATATATATATATATATATACACATAAACACTTGAGATTATGCTTTAATACCATGTTATCATTGCAATACATGGTTTATTATTGCATTATTACAATTTGATCTAATCTCATATAGGCCACCAGGTTACTCTTATGGTTTTCTATTTGCTATGTTCATCAATTCCACTATTACACATCACAGGTCGAGAGGAAAGATGATAGTAGTGATGATCAGGTGTATGTGGAGCCCAAAACACCAGAGAAGATGAAAGAAAAGAGAAAGGTAAGAATCATTACAATATATATATATATATATATATATATATATAAAAATAAAACACTTGAGATTATGCTTTAATATCATTTCATCATTGCTTTGTTTATCACTGCATTTGTTTATTGCATGTAATCTCATTGGCTCTCACATCAATCTTGTGTCACGAACACACATGGGGGACAGACATACCCAAAAGCAATATGTTTAATATAGGGTAATCCAAAATCGTAGTCTTCTAGGTAGGGGTCAAAATCCAATAACCAAACCAAAAGATTAGCACCGAAACAAAAACATGAATCATGAACACAGATCTCAAGTGGTGTGACTCCGTACACATAATAACACAGACAGGGAATATATACACATATCGAACAAGACTAACAATGAACAGCTGGGAACAATGATGACGGGGAACAGCTGAGTGCAATGAACTAATGAATGACAGTGACAGACAGAATGCTGGGAAATGAAGTTAATAGTGAAGGACACCGTGATAACGAGGACCTTTAGTGACAAACAAGGGAAACACAACCAGACACTGTGACAACTTGTGGTTCTCTAAAACAGTGTTTCCCAACCCTGTTCCTGGCGGCACACCAACACTGCGCGTATTCTTTGTCTCCCTTATCAAACACACCAGATTCAACTCATCAGCTCATAATCAGATTGGTTAATGAGCTGATGAGTTGAATCAGGTGTGTTTGATTAGGGAGACAAAGAATACGTGTATTGTAGCAGCTTAATGTAGCAGCTAATGGGGATCAAAATAATAAACATAAAAAAACACTGCTCTAAAAGGTCCAGATCCAAACTTAACATTGAAAGTACTGTCCCCTGTTAAAAAGACACTTTATAGATCAAGATCACACAAAACATTAAACAGTAACTTTTAGTGTTAAATACTATCACATTTCAATTTTAAGTGATTCACAAAGTAATAATTTGTATCTTCTGTACTTACAGAAAGCTCTTGTGAAGAATATCAGGAGAAGACAATCTAAAATCGAGGGGCCAATATGGAACGAGTCATGTCCATTGGAAACAACTGAACCTAGAAGACTATCCAGGCCACCCAAAATAAATAATCTGCAACAAATCCTTCACCAGGATTACTGGTTGACTTGTGATGCAATCGACCTGGCCAGCTACCTCATGGCAAAGGACAATATGGACATTGATGGGTTTCAGTCAGTATTGCCCTTTAGTGCTATTGCACGTGGAGGAATTGTCGGAACTCCACAAGAAAAGTTTGTGCAGATATTGAACATTCGGCAAAACCACTGGATCACAGTAAGCAATTTATTTTGTGGTGAAAATCAGCTCTCTGTGTATGACAGTAAAAGTGCCCCTCTGGACTTGAGAACCCTACAGACACTGTCTTGGCTGGTAAGGCCAAAGTCAGACCATTTTGATGTTCTGCAACCAGCTGTGCAGCAGCAATCAAATCTGAGCAATTGTGGCGTATTTTCAATAGCATTTGCATATGCTCTGTGCAAGGGTCATCCACCAGAGATATGTATATGAAGGCAGGCTGAGGGCCCAATTGTATGCTTCATTAACAAAAAACAGCATCACATTTGGCATAAAGACTCGAGAGCAAAGCAGAGGCAAACGTGACCAAAACTGCAATACCAGTGTATTGTCTTTGCAGAACCGCTCATTACAATGAGCTCATGGTCCAGTGCTCCAAATGCCAAGAGTGGTATCATCCTACATGTGTAGACATACCCAGAACGGTAATTGGAAATGATCAGGTCTGGCAATGTTTAAAATGCAACTGATGTAGTGGACTCTACATGAGGAAGCATTAAAACAAATTTAAAAAAACACCAAAACACCAAAAGAGTGGAATTTTTGGAACACCAAAAGAGTGGAGTAGAAAAAAGCTTTGTTATTTTATTCATTTCATTACTTTTTTGTCATTTAAAGTTTCAATTTCAATTTAAACATGTCACTGGTATATTTAACCGTGGATTAGATTTTTTTCATAGATGTATATATATTTATTTTTTATATATATATATATATATATATATATATATATATATTCTAAATACAAGCAAAGGAGTGAAATCCAGATACTCATTTATTTATGTTCTTAAAAAAGGAAATAAAGATTTTATTGTATAAAACATTACTGTATAAACCTAATTAGGCAAATTATTGTTTTATTTCATTAATAAATTTGCTTTAAGAATACAGTCAATGGGGTGATTTTGCCTTTATTTTTTATTTTTTGCCTACAATACAGTAAAATGACTTGACAATCAATACAGTAATGGCCATGGTCCCTCTGAACAGGAATCAGTTGAGAAAATGAGCAAACCTATGAAGGAACACTTTTAATGAGTGTTTGAAAATGGGATGTGGTTTAAGTGGTAGAACGCACTTTGATGATTGGGGTGAGTTTGTCTGTACTTTTCTCGAAATGTATACAGTAAAATGACTTGATAATACATATAGTAATAGCCAGGGTCCCTCTGAACAGGAATCAGTTGAGAAAATGAGCCAACCTATGAAGGAACACTTTTAATGAGTGTTTGAAAATAGGATGTGGTTTAAGTGGTAGAACACACTTTGATGATTGGGTGAGTTTACATGTACTTTTGTCCAAAACTATACAGTAAAATGACTTGATAATACATACAGTAATAGCCAGGGTCCCTCTGAACAGGAATCAGTTGAGAAAATGAGCAAACCTATGAAGGAACACTTTTAATGAGTGTTTGAAAATGGGATGTGGTTCAAGTGGTAGAACACACTTTGATGATGGTGCTGAATTTGCCTGTACTTTTCTCCAAAACTATACAGTAAAATGACTTGATAATACATACAGTAATAGGCAGGGTCCATATGAACAGGAATCAGTTGAGAAAATGAGCAAACCTATGAAGGAACACTTTTAATGAGAGTTTAAAAATGGGATGTGGTTCAAGTGGTAGAACGCACTTTGATGATTGGGGTGAGTTTGTCTGTACTTTTCTCGAAATGTATACAGTAAAATGACTTGATAATACATACAGTAATAGCCAGGGTCCCTCTGAACAGGAATCAGTTGAGAAAATGAGCAAACCTATGAAGGAACACTTTTAATGAGTGTTTGAAAATGGGATGTGGTTCAAGTGGTAGAACACACTTTCATGATGGTGCTGAATTTGCCTGTACTTTTCTCCAAAACTATACAGTAAAATGACTTGATAATACATGCAGTAATAGCCAGGGTCCCTCTGAACAGGAATCAGTTGAGAAAATGAGCAAACCTATGAAGGAACACTTTAAATGAGTGTTTGAAAATGGGATGTGGTTCAAGTGGTAGAACGCACTTTGATGATTGGGGTAAGTTTGCCTGTACTTTTCTCCAAAACTATACAGTAAAATGACTTGATAATACATACAGTAATAGCCAGGGTCCATCTGAACAGGAATCAGTTGAGAAAATGAGCAAACCTATGAAGGAACACTTTTAATGAGTGTTTGAAAATGGGATGTGGTTTAAGTGTTAGAACGCACTTTGATGATTGGGTGAGTTTGCATGTACTTTTCTCCAAAACTAAACAGTAAAATGACTTGATAATACATACAGTAATAGCCAGGGTCCCTCTGAACAGGAATCAGTTGAGAAAATGAGCAAACCTATGAAGGAACACTTTTAATGAGTGTTTGAAAATGGGATGTGGTTCAAGTGGTAGAACGCACTTTGATGATTAGGGTAAGTTTGCCTGTACTTTTCTCCAAAACTATACAGTAAAATGACTTGATAATACATACAGTAATAGCCAGGTTCCATCGGAACAGGAATCAGTTGAGAAAATGAGCAAACCTATGAAGGAACACTTTTAATGAGTGTTTGAAAATGGGATGTGGTTCAAGTGGTAGAACACACTTTGATGATGGTGCTGAATTTGCCTGTACTTTTCTCCAAAACTATACAGTAAAATGACTTGATAATACATACAGTAATAGGCAGGGTCCCTATGAACAGGAATCAGTTGAGAAAATGAGCAAACCTATGAAGGAACACTTTTAATGAGAGTTTAAAAATGGGATGTGGTTCAAGTGGTAGAACGCACTTTGATGATTGGGGTGAGTTTGTCTGTACTTTTCTCGAAATGTATACAGTAAAATGACTTGATAATACATACAGTAATAGCCAGGGTCCTTCTGAACAGGAATCAGTTGAGAAAATGAGCAAACCTATGAAGGAACACTTTTAATGAGTGTTTGAAAATGGGATGTGGTTCAAGTGGTAGAACGCACTTTGATGATTGGGGTTAGTTTGCCTGTACTTTTCTCCAAAACTATACAGTAAAATGACTTGATAATACATACAGTAATAGCCAGGGTCCCTCTGAACAGGAATCAATCAATTGAGAGAATGAGCAAACCTATGAAGGAACATTTTTTATGAGTGTTTGAACATGGGACGTGTAAATAGTTTGAACATGGGAGCGCATATATATATATATATATATATATATATATATATATATATATATATATATATATGAGAAATTCAATGATAAGTGAAAGATTAAAAACCACTAAAATCTGATTGTATCATATTTGTCATTTACATTGACATAAAAAAGTTAAATAAGTAAATAAATAAATAATCATCATTACATATAATAATAACGAGTGTACACATAATACAAACATTTAAAAACAACAAAAAATGTTAAATGAATGTATTGATAATTAACATTAATATTCAATTTCATTCACATTAATAAAGTAGGCAATAATAATGTATAATAAAAAATCAAATTATATATATATATATATATATATAAACATATTTAAACATATATATAAATATATAAACATTCAAATTAACAATTAAATGTAAAAAAAGTAATGATGTATGATAATTAACACGAGCATGAATAAATTAAATCTTTAAAAAATAAAATTGAAATTAATGTAAATCATATATAGGCCTACAAACATAAAAAAAATAATAAAAAAACGAAAAAGTCATGTTTTTTTAAAAAAAACTTTATTATTTGTCTCATAATAAGATGGAGAATAGCAGAAATAGTGTCTAAAAATGTAAATATTATTAATAAAAATGTATGATACATTTTTAATAATATGAAATTGAATACATTATAATAGGTATAATTAATATTTAAGCCTAGAAACATTACAAATAACAACAAACAAACAATATTAAAAGTCATGTTTTAGGAAAAAATCATGAAATTGTATTATTTGTGTCCTAATACGATGGAAAATAGCAGGAAAAGGAGTCTTAAAATCAATTTGGGCGTCTTTCAGCACCCATACCGTAAGTGCTGGATTTGACGCGCATAATAAAAAAAAATGTGCGGCTGGCTTGACCGTGTATTTTCCAAGCGCGGCCCACTTGACCGCAGTATGCTGGTCAACATGATGGAGTTATGTTGCAGCTGGTGTCTAGTGTATCCACCTTATCAGTTAGCTGCTTTATGGCTTCCAGGACCGTATTCATAGCTTCATTCCCTTCTGTCCCAGTATCCTGCTTTTCCGCAGCTGATGTGATCTTTAGTGGTGAGAACGGGTCTTTTCTTTTAGGTTTCTCGGTGAATCCACCTCCATCCTTCCAGCATACTCGTGGTCGACAGGTGTCTCGTTGCTGCGTGATAAAGCCAGATTCTTTTTCTTCGATGTCATGGTGTACAAACTTTTCCGGAGGTTCCGTTTTATTTGTAGATTCAAAAGGAGCACAATATGGCAATTTGGATAGCGAAATCTGGGACAGGCCTAGAGAGCTCAAACCATGCAATGCACCCGATCCGCCATCTTGCCCTCTCAACTCATAACTAATGATCTCTGCAACGGAAGTGAATCAATCAAAACTAACTTTAGCTATAACTTTATTCTAGAGCTGCTGTAAAACCAACACAATCTGCTACTGTAATTTCCTATTGTCACTGTAAAGCGGCTCTATATTGTTAAAGCGCTGTATAAGTGAAGGAGACTGGACTGACTATTGTGTAAAGGAACATGTTTCTCTCTGTGTGACTCTATAAGGCTTCAGTGATCAGAGGAAACAGGAGTTTTGCTTCTAGTGACGCAGTACGAGTGAACCGTATCGAGAGCCGACAGAAGAGATCACTTTACAACATCACCATTTATTCATTCATATTTCCCAATCACTTCTGTCCTTTCCTCTTAATGACTTTTGGCCATTTCACTTATTAAATTAAAAGTAGTCCAAAGTGAAGTAAAGTTATCAGGAACAACGAATTAAACCAACCATTAAACTGTTATAAAGTTTACAATACAGTATTTTTACAGTATGGTTATGATTGATCTGATTCTTTCAGGTTTATGTCACATTGCATTGTTCCACATTTGTAGATTGTCTTAAAGGTTAATATAAAATCATCTGCTAAATGACTAAATGTAATTATTAACATGATTGGATGATGACAAACTTATTTCATATCATACAGATGTGATCTAACAAAGTCCTCTTTATGATTTATTATCAGGAACTGTGAGTTTGCAGAAAGAAAAAATGAAAGACAAAACTGAACAAATGAAGGCAAGGATGAACAAATAAAAAAGAAAACCAAAAGAATAAACAAAACAGAAATAATGAAGAAAAAAGGATGAACAGTAATAATAAATTAAGTAAAGAGAAGAGAGAGAAAAACGAAATAGGATAAAAAAGTAACACATAAAAAAACAATCTGTAAAAGACGTGAATGCTTTGCGCAAAACTGTACCACTTTATTTATAAAATATTAATCTCCAACCTGTCTCCAACGCGCGTTCATCTGCTCTCACGCATGCGCCGCGTGGTGCTCTCGTGAACGCGCGTCTCTCTCTCGTCACAAACAGAAAGTGAAAGTTAGTTTTCGCATCAAGTGTTTATCAACGCTTAAGAATTAATTTACTTGTAGTTTTATGATGTTAAAGCTGGAGGATTTGAGATCCTGTATCTTGTAAAAGTTTGATCAAGGTGAGTGTTCGTGATTGTTTGTTTGATATAAAATCTTTAAAGGTTTTCTTTCACTCCAAGGTTTCTTTTGTGTTTCGTATTGTTTGTGATTCTTCAGAAGTTTATATGTGTAAACATTCATAGGCCAAATCACAGCTCACAGACACACGCTTTTTAAACATGAGAGTCTGTCGATGCGGGTCGGGGTTTGTTTTCTTTCACCCGAACATGTTCAGCGTTTCCGGTGTCCGTTATTTCCATGAAATCAAACGGCCGACTTGTGTGTGTGTGTGTGTGTGTGTGTGCGCGCGCGCGCGTGCGTGTGTGTAAAGGCCCAAATGGGCGTGAGTTAACGAAGTTATTACACGATCCCTTTTCTCACACACTCCAGATATGTCCAGATAAATTATGAAGGTCGTTTAATTTAATCATTTAATATTGTGTGTGAATGTTTCTTCATCAGAGTCAGTGGAGGAGATCAAACTCAACAGATTATCCTGATCTTCATCATGGCTGATTCACAAGCATCCAGAGATGGAGATTTCTCTCCAGGACACAGGTACTTTCAACTAACACTGTTAAATATTGTGTCACATCTCAGAAAAATATCAGTTTTGTTTTGTGCCTAATTTTTCTTGTGTTTTTGTTTTGAAACTAACATGAATTATTAAATAAAACGATCATAAAGTTTCTTCAAAGTGCTTTAAGATGAAAGATGAATGTGTTTATATTAATATGTTTTGCGGTCTGGGAAAACCCGTCGGAAAACCCGTACGTTTTTTTAGTAAGGTCTAAATATAGATTGAATGTCAGTTTTTTTTTGTTTTTTTTTTTTGTCAAAATTGGGTTTTTATTAAATGATTATTCTACAACATCTTGTTTATCATCTCTGAATATATCTTTGGAAAATTCACTATTAGTGCAGAAAAATAGCGATTTATACTGGCCAGCTGACAAGACTGTGTTTCTCTTTAAGAACACGCACGGCAAAAAACAATATCTCCCGTTGAGCTATCCTTCCCTTAACACTCCAAAGACAGTTCACCTATAAAAATAAACCACACCACAGAATAAAGTCCAGTCCTGGGTGAACTACAACGGCACGCAAGTTTTATTTATTTTTATCCAGCGTTATCGTGTGGCGTGATGCGGAGCACAAGAGAACAGAGTTTGAAGCTGCTCGTTTAAAAGATCTTGCTCGCCTCTCAATCATTCAATTTCAAAACGGGTTTCACTGGATAAATTTTGAGTTCATAAGCTTTCGAATGATACCTAATCTATGATGATAACTAAAATATGTGATATGAAAAAAAGGCAATAAATAAAGAGCACCAGTCGTCTCACTAGTAGGACTTGACAGTAAATTAAACCGTTTTTTCTCAATTCCGTTTCTGAAAATCACAGCGATCAGCCGACTTCAGATAACCACAACGTCTGTTACAGAAAAACAATAAAATAAATAAAATAATAGGGTCTTAATAGGGTCTCAAATCCTGTAATATGTCAAATTTCACCATGTGGTGGGTTTTCCCAGATGGCATCACATATGGTTCCTCTCATAACGAATGAACACAGTAATGTAGAGGATTAAACTGAATCTGTTCTCTGTTCCAGTTCAGTCCAGCAGAAGAGCTCAAACCCAGAGTCCAGCTGTGTGTCTGTGAAGAGTGACTGGTCTATGGATAAGCCAATAAAGTTTAAGAGTGGAGACACACGGCCTGATCTCAGGTATATCATTTATATAAAAGATGTGCAATAGTGACACTTCTGAATTAGACTCATAATTGATCTTTGAATTAGACTCATTATCTTATATTACGGGACATGTAGGTAAACTACAAACTGGAAGGTTGGTGGCTCAATCCCCGGTTCCACCTGACCAAGTGTCAAGGTGTCCGTGAGCAAGACACCTAACTCAAGCTGTGTGCGTGTGTGTGTGTGTGTGTGTGTGTGTGTGTGAATGAGTGTGTGAATGAGTGTATGAATGATTGTGTGAATGAGTGTGTGAATGAGTGTTTGAATGAGTGTGTGAATGAGTGTGTGAATGAGTGTGTGAATGAGTGTGTGAATGAGTGTGTGAATGAGTGTGTGAATGATTGTGTGAATGAGTGTGTGAATGAGTGTGTGAATGAGTGTGTGAATGAGTGTGTGAATGAGTGTGAATGAGTGTGTGAATGAGTGTGTGAATGAGTGTATGAATGAGTGTATGAATGAGTGTATGAATGAGTGTATGAATGGGTGAATGTGAGGGAAAAATGTAAAGCGCTTTGGTGGCCATTGGGTCTGTGAAAGTGCCATTTCCCATTTATCTCAGTCAGTCTAACACTAGCAATGATATCAAGTAAATGTAAGCTGAGGTTTTCGGGACGGCGTCTTTGTTCGGCGAAAACCGTGCTTCGGATGAGCCGTTAAACCGAGGTCCTAACTCTCTGTGGTCATTAAAAATCCCAGGATGTCCTTTGATAAAGAGTAGGGGTGTAACCCCGGCATCCTGGCCAAATTTGCCCAGTGGCCTCTGTCCATCATGGCCTCCTAATCATCCCCATATATACCAATTGGCTTCATCACTGTCTCCTCTCCACCAGTAAGCTGGTGTGTGGTGAGCGTTCTGGCGCAATATGGCTGCCGTCGCATCATCCAGGTGGAGCTGCACACTGGTGGTGGTTGAGGAGATTCCCCCTCTCTCTGTGAAGCGCTTTGAGGGCAGAGAAAAGTGCTATATAAATGTAATGAATTATTATTATTATTACTTTTATATAATGGAGTCGGTGTAAAATTGAGCAGATGTTAGTAAGCGCTGGTTCAGATTTGTTGAGAGCTTCACAGTGTCTGGTCAGAACAGTGATGTTTCACAGCAAGATACCGTTACTAGAGTATAGGCGGCGAGCTACATAGGCCTACCGTGCACCCCCCCCCCCCCCCCCCACACACCTCCCAACAAAACCATACTTTTTTGAAAGGTCTGGATGTGTAGAATATGAATCTGAATGTTAACATTGAAAATTTTGGGTTGCACTACCTGTTTTAGGCCTGTGAATAGGGAAACCCTAAAAACGTTTTTAAGCGATTTTAGCATTTCGAGATTGGCCTAGTCAATCAGAACAGCTTTTAAGGGACCCAATACACACTCAAACTTAACATATGATGACTTAGGTCAAATATCTACCATGCTGCTTATTGGTAGGTGTCTAAAATTAACATAGTTAAGGCTTTATGTTGACATAATGAGCCCATTTCATGCATAGGCCACAACCATTCGCCTATCATACACCCCAACCCCCTCCCCTGACAAAATCATGCTTTTCTGAAAGGTCTAGATGTGTAGAATATTAATATGAATGTTAACATTGACATTTTTGGGATACACTACCTGTTTTAGCCCTGAATAGGGAAACACTTTAAAAAACGATTTTAAGCTATTTTAACATGTCGAGATTGGCCTAGTCAATCAGAACAGCTTTTAGGTTACTCAATACTCTTACTATACTACATTGATAGTTACTTTAAATAGTTGTTTTTAATTATTTTTTATTTAATATAGTTAAGGCCTTGTATGGATATAATCGATCAAGGTCCATTTCCATAGTATCACTTAACATGCTAACATTCCAACCCTCATTACCCTTTCCATCAAAGGGGTGTGGCTCACAAATCATTTCATTGACAAATCAGAAACCTGTCTGGGTTGTTCATCCAATGACAAAATAAGATATTTGTTGAATTTTCATTAATAGTTTCCTCTGTGTCAGACAGGTTTATAAAGATTGTCCTGAAAGACTGTTCTTACTCACACAGACAGATCCTCCAAGTCTGCATCCTCTGCCTATACAGCTAGAAATTTGTTTCACTGAATTGCTCGATGTTTGATATTTTAGTTTACAATTTAATATAATTGACCCGTCTTACTACACTACATTGATGCTTACTTTTACTTTTAGCATAAACTACATTGATGCTTACGTTTTTAATTATTTTAAATGACATTTGATAGATTAATAGATATATAGCCTACTTTATTCATACCAAAGGGAAATTTTAGACGTCCAGTAGCTTATTCACACACACACACACACACCCACACACACATATCTCATAAACATAGATAATCTAGTCGGTTATGTAGTTGGTTTCTTCAACATACACTCTAAAAAAAATGGTGCTAAATAGCACTAAAAGTGGTTCATTGGCTTGTAATCATAGGGGAACCACTTTAAGTGCCATATAGCACTTTTCTTTGTCATATGGTGCTATGTAGAACCATAAGAGGTGCCATAGAGCATGTTAACCAACCCAGAGAACCACTGAAGAACCAAACTGAGCTTAGTGGTGCTATATAGCAGCATGACCACTGCAAAGAACCCCTGAAGAACCTTTTTTTTAGCTGAACTGCTCAGTTATGTCTGAGTCAAGACATGAGTCAGTGGGCCAGGACTGCAGGTCCTTCAAGGCATAGGGGATGTCATGGGACAAAACCAAAGTCCAGATGCATTGTGCATGTCCCTGGTCTTGTATATGGACCACTCATGCAATTATGGGCAAAAGCAGATTCTGATGCAAGATTAGCCAGAATCAAAGAAATAAGAGACGTGAGATTATCTGAACCACTGGAATCTGCTCACAGAATGACTGTAACCTGTGAACTTATACCAGACACCATTACAGAAGGTGATGGATATCACAGAGAATGCTAACAAAGATTCACCATGAATCTCAAAAGACTTGACCAGAAGCCTGAACTATTAGCAGCAAGTTCAAGGCAAAGTCAGAGGGCCTCAACTGGTCAAGTCAAGTCACATTTATTTATATAGCGCTTTTCACAATATAGATTGCATCAAAGCAGCTTCACAGTGATAACATAAAAGTAGTACAACAAAGATAAAATATATTGTTGAATATTAAATATCCCCGACTAAGCAAGCCAAAAGTAAGGCGACAGTGGCAAGGAACCAAAACTCCATCAGATTGGATGGAGAAAAAAAACTTGGGAGAACCCAGGATCAAAACCCAGGTTCAGAACAAAACTTTGATGAAAATTTGTTTTGCAGAATTAGAGGAAAGGATCTATTTCCTACAGAAGCTAAATACCACAAATCCTGTAGAGTCCAATATACACAAAATTTAGAAAAATGGAGAAGTGCAAACACAGAAAACAAGGCCAAACAAATCCAACTAGTAGAAGCTCACAGTGAGGCATTTGGTGCTGTATCCAAATTAGATGGAATTACAATGTTCATGTGATTGGGATTTTGGGATTAGGGAAGTTTGTGCATTGCAGATGAGCTATGTAGATTTTGGTCATATCAGTCAATTTCATAATTTTGTTGCTGCCGATGATTTCCTTGTCAATTACTCGAGATACAGCACCAAATGCCTCACCGTGAGCTTCTACTAGTTGGATTTGTTTGGCCTTGTTTTCTGTGCTTGCACTTTTTTTTTTTGCTTGCACTCCATTTTTCTAAATTTTGTGTATAGGGTGACCATATTTTGATTACCAAAAACCAGGACACTCGGCCCGGCAAACAGCTGGGCCTACTCAAATGATACTCAAAGTTTACTCAAAGATACCTTATTAATTTCAATAGATTTAAAGTAGTTTATGCCTCCTCTGTATCAATAGAAAATTGTTATATTGTTATAAGAAAACAGGACATGTCCTGGGAAAACAGGACAGTTGGTCACCCTAGTGTATATTGGACTCGTGGTATTTACCTTCTGTAATGGTGTCTGGTATAAGTTCACAGGTTACAGTCATTCTGTGAGCAGATTCCAGTGGTTCAGCTAATCTCACGTCTCTTATTTCTTTGATTCTGGCTAATCTTGCATCAGAATCTGCTTTTGCCCATAATTGCACGAGTGGTCCATATACAAGACCAGGGACATGCACAATGCATCTGGACTTTGGTTTTGTCCCATGACATCCCCTATGCTTTGAAGGACCTGCAGTCCTGGCCCACTGACTCATGTCTTGACTCAGACATAACTGAGCAGTTCAGCTAAAAAAAAAGGTTCTTCAGGGGTTCTTTGCAGTGGCCATGCTGCTATACAGGGGCGCAACTACCCAGTTTCAGAGGGGTATGCAGCAACAATTTTAGCGCCCCCCCCCCCCCCCAAAAAAAAAGGAAAAATAAATGTAATGTAAGTGTGCTGTGTAATAAGTGAGTAGGAAGAAATGAGAGCTAACAGAAGAAAATAAGTGCAAAATTGTCGTTTATTAACGGGTCAATGACGGATAAGGATTTTCCACAGGCCAATTTTAAAATACTAAAAATAATAATATCTGTTGCAATTGTTCAAACATTAAGGATGTTGTGTACACCTAAATTCATTTTAAAAATTGAATTTAAGTGATTTTAGTGTTTTTTCATCTAGATGAATTGTCCCTAGCCTTAAAAAATGTCATGTGGTGCGACCGTGATTTATCTTAAAATTTATTAATTTCTTTAACATGCTTAAACATTATTTTACAAGTTCTTAGTAAGTAAAGTGTTTAGAAACCAAGTATTTGCAATTCTTTTGAGTTTTTGTAAATAATGATCTCATTTTTTGTTCTATAATTTCTGAGTTGCCTTCTTAATTCTAGTTAACAGACTTATTTTTCCTATAAATCACATAAAACTGATAGAAATGTTTTAAAAATCTAATTTCCTGAAGCATACTATATCTGTGATTCATATTTCAGCCACAGAAATAAAATATATATTTTTAAATTTAATACAGTGATTGCTTTTATTGGTCGCACCACATGACAAGTGGTCGCTCCAAATGACATGAAGACCTTATATAGTTAAAATCTATTTAAAGAGATCAATGAACAATACATTTTGTACATAAAAATGATTTAAACCAGATTTTATACAAATTTCAAAGAATTTTCTTGAACATTAAAATTTAATAAACTTTTTTTTATAAAAATCACATCACAAACACAAGTGCACCATTTAATTTAACTTGACTTAGAATTTCTTTCTAACAAATAATAATTGTTATATATATATATATTAAATAAAGATGTTTTATATTTTGTAAATGTCCTAACAGAAATGTATAAACATTTATTTTTGTGAGTGAATATAGCAATATTGCAAACATAAATGGACAACCTTAAAGGCGATTTTCTCAATGTTTCGATTTTGTAGCACCCTCAGATTCTAGATTTTCAGTTGTATCGGCCAAATATATCTAAACAAATCATACATCAATAGACAGCTTATTTATTCAGCATTCATATGATGTATAAATCTCAATTAAAAAAAATTGTGTGATGGATGTGACCCATATGACATTGACCCATTGAGTGGTTTTATGGTCTAGGGTTACATGTTAGAATGATTTCTGAAGGATCATGTGACACTGAAGACTGGAGTAATGATGCTGAGAATTCAGCTTTGATCACAGGAATAAATTAAAGTTTACTATTCACATATAAACCAGATATTTTAAACTGTAATAATATTTCACTCTTCTTCTCTACTCTGCTCTTGCTGCAGGGTAAGAATTTTTTCGCTTGGCAGGCAGTGGCATCTGGTAAAATAGATTAAAATAGTTTTATATAAATAAATAGGCAATAATAAATACACTACAAATAAATGCAGTATTACTAAACTGAAATTACATGCTCTATTTTTTTTCATTTTTCTCATATTGTACAAAGAGTGAACATAAACTGTCTGAAATATATTTAAAAAAATCCCAAATTGCATAAAAATCTTTTCCAAATGATACTAAAGTAAAGTACTTTTTTAAAATAAACCGTCGATTGAATATAAAAGCATAAAACTGCCAATCTAGGACATATATCTATCATTGAAAACAGTCTGCAGTGGTCGCACCACATGATATTTGACTTTTTCAAATTCATTCATAATTTACAGGCACAGAAATGGCCACCAAAACAAAACAAGCTAGCTTGCCAAAAAAGGTCACTATGAAATTTATAATAAAAATATATATTTGTAGAAATAACTTTAATATTACATTTTTTTGAGGTCACACCACATGACATCCAAATTTGGCAACTACATACCAACCATTACAAAGGTTTATTTTTTTTCCAATTTGAGAGAATTAAAAACCTGCTTGCTGCTTCCATGGGTCCTTGGTAAATTGGTTTATGATGTAACTTCCTGTGTTTGAATAGTTTTCAACATATAAGTCCCAAAATGGTAGTTCTTTGATGGTCGCACCACATGATATTTCATAAAATAGACATCATCGGACAAAGTTTGTTTGTATATTATGATGGGAATATAAATGCAAATGCTTAGAATTTTTTTAAATGATCACAAAACATTTTGGAAATCATGCCAAATAGTGCAGTATATAAATTTGAATTAATTCAGAGTAATTTCAAAGATCTTTTCAAAACAGAAGTTATGGCCGGACGGTCGCACCACATGATGTTTTGACACTTTAAATAACAAAATAATAACAAATAAGTAAAAGGTTTTTGAAAAGTTAAAGTGAGTACATACATGAGAGAGGTACTACAAATATGCAGTATCTTTATAGGCATTTAAACCCATTTTTGCCTGAAAAAATGCAGTCGGACAGAAAATTTAGGCGTCACGTCATTGACCTACAATTAAACTATAGCTACTCCACCTTAATGAACCCCCCTAAGAAAACTATAAGCTCCATTGGAACAGCAATACCAGTGTTTATCACAGGATTTTAGGTAAAACTGTGGACCTCTGTTTCTCTAGGGGGGTTCGGGGGCATGCTCCCCCGTAAGAAAATTTTGTGTTCTGTAATGTTAAATTCAGCAGTCTGGTGCACTTTGAGAGTTCAAAATTGAAAGCTCTAACCCATATTCAGGGTGCAAATTAAACAGAGAAAAATGTTAACCTCTTTTAGTTAGTGTCTGTCTACATTACACTACTACATAATAAATAGTTATAATATTAATCCCATGATAGTAGCCATAAAGGCTATTGTAAAACAAATGCACAGAAAAATAAAGGAAACTTTCATAATTAGTTTTGCACTAATTTCTATACTTGAAAGATACTTGCGCATAATGACGTATTTCATGGGCCAGTGTGTCAGAAAAAAAAACTAAAGCTGACTTTTTTTGACCAATGCATTACACCAGCACAGCGCTGCCAATTAAGCAAAAAACAAAACAAACAACAAACAAATGGGCCGCCGATGTATGAGTTTTGTGGGCCGTTAAGACAAATAAATTAAAAAAGGATGAAATGTATTGGCTGAAAAGCACTTCGGCCCAGCGGGAATCTCCCGGTAGTCCCGATGGCCACCGAGATATAGCCTACATGTGTTGGGATGTCACATTTTAAATCCTACCTGTTGGCTTTCAGCAATGCATGCAGTTATTTAGCTGCTGTCGTATCAATTGACATGCCATCTCCTTTTCTCTCTTTCTTTTTCCATTTTTAGCCCCACAACATTTTGTTTAATCCATCTTTTTCGACGACAACTCGACTACTCGTACCTGCTCGCTCAGAGCTCACGGCGCCCCCGCCCGCTCGCGATATTACCCGCCCCCCTTCTCCATGAGGGCGCCTACTCTAGCCTGGCTGTTAGTCCTCTAAAGTTTTATATAACAATGAAGGAATGCAGAAATCATTTAGAAACGCACAACGGCAGCTACATATAGAAATACAATATAGCCTATATAATTTTTTTTTTTTTTTTTACCATCGCTTTGGCGCCCCCCATTGTGCTGCACCCCTATGCGCCGCATATAGCGCATACCCACTTTTTGCGCCACTGCTGCTATATAGCACCACTAAGCCCAGTTTGGTTCTTCAGCGGTTCTTCAGTGGTTCTCTGGGTTGGTTAACATGCTCTATGGCACCTCTTATGGTTCTACATAGCACCATATGACAAAGAAAAGTGCTATATGGCACTTAAAGTGGTTCCCCTATGATTACAAGCCAATGAACCACTTTTAGCACCATTTTTTTTAGAGTGTATGTTGAAGAAACCAACTACATAACCGACTAGATTATCTATGTTTATGAGATATGTGTGTGTGTGTGTGTGTGTGTGTGTGTGTGTGTGTGTGTGTGTGTGTTTGAATAAGCTACTGGACGTCTAAAATTTCCCTTTGGTATGAATAAAGTAGGCTATATATCTATTAATCTATGAAATGTCATTTAAAATAATTTAAAACGTAAGCATCAATGTAGTTAGGGTTGCAACGGTATGAGATTTTCACGGTATGATAATCGTCTCAGAAAATATCACGGTTTCACGGTTTCACAGTATACGATATTAAACTATCATTATTATAATCATCATCAGCTACAATGGCCCTAAATGAATAAAAACAGATATTGTTTTTGGTTGAACATGGTTTATTGTAACAAAGTTTTTTTCAATAGAGTCTTTATGAAATGTATATTTATTTCCTCAGAAATTCTGGGTTGTCTGAAATAACTTCTGTGATTGAATCCAAAATGTATTTTTGAGAATGCAATCAGATAAAATGTAACAACTTTAGTTTGTCTACACAAGAGAAGTTTAATAAATTAAAACATGGACAAAAAACTATACACAATATAATATATTTTAGTCATAGGCTAAACCAAACTTTTTTTTCCAGGTTGTACTGAACACCTATGAGTTTCAGTCAGTGTATTTGATGATTATTCTTTAAAAAAATAATTATAAAGTGCACATTAAGTGTTCTCTGTCTAGATATGTTCATGTGTTCACGTCTTCGTAGTGGCTGAGACAGCTTTAAAAACCACGAGCTTCATGCGTACTTGAGTGTGTACTAGATCTACTAACTAGACGAAACGGCGCTGCTCATTCATACAGAGACGCGCTGAATATAGAAGCGGCTTGCACACCAGTCTTTTTGCGTTGTATATTCACAGACACGCACATCGCGATTAGATTTAGGCTACTGCATAGCTATATTTTGCTTTATTCATCCATCTATCTTTTTAAATCGCACATTTTACGTGTCATCTGTTTTGTAACGCAAAAAGACGCATGTGTGCGTCTTTTTGACAGACCGGGATTCCCTCAGCATGACAGCAATAATATGGCCTTAAGTTATAAAAGTTATGAATAACCTTTATCTTCACGGAGGGATGGTGTTCCTGAATATGGGAGAACATGTTCGACGTGTTTACTCCTTTTGCAGCCACTCTTCGTCCACATATCTTGCAAACTGGATATCCATCTTCAAGGACAACACCACGATCGTTTTTTCGGATATAAGTTACAAAATATTCCCATACTGCAGATTTTATTTATTTTTTCGGCGGGAGATAGAGATTCGCAGCCTCTGTCTCGGACATTTTCAGCGCTGTACGGATATGGAGTAAGCAGTCAAGCTGAAAGAAGTTGCATGCGGCAGTGCAGGTGAATTCTTTTTTTTCTTTCTTTTTTTTTTTTTTTTACCGCGGATAAGCAAATGTGCACGATATGATAATCATACATGTCAATATCGCGATAAACCGCCATACCGGTATACCGTTACAACCCTAAATGTAGTTGATGCTAAAAGTAAAAGTAAGCATCAATGTAGTGTAGTAAGATGGGTCAATTATATTAAATTGTAAACTAAAATATCAAACATCGAGCAATTCAGTGAAACAAATTTCTAGCTGTATAGGCAGAGGATGCAGACTTGGAGGATCTGTCTGTGTGAGTAAGAACAGTCTTTCAGGACAATCTTTATAAACCTGTCTGACACAGAGGAAACTATTAATGAAAATTCAACAAATATCTTATTTTGTCATTGGATGAACAACCCAGACAGGTTTCTGATTTGTCAATGAAATGATTTGTGAGCCACACCCCTTTGATGGAAAGGGTAATGAGGGTTGGAATGTTAGCATGTTAAGTGATACTATGGAAATGGACCTTGATCGATTATATCCATACAAGGCCTTAACTATATTAAATAAAAAATAATTAAAAACAACTATTTAAAGTAACTATCAATGTAGTATAGTAAGAGTATTGAGTAACCTAAAAGCTGTTCTGATTGACTAGGCCAATCTCGACATGTTAAAATAGCTTAAAATCGTTTTTTTAGAGTTTCCCTATTCAGGGCTAAAACAGGTAGTGTATCCCAAAAATGTCAATGTTAACATTCATATTAATATTCTACACATGCAGACCTTTCAGAAAAGCATGATTTTGTCAGGGGAGGGGGTTGGGGTGTATGATAGGCGAATGGTCGTGGCCTATGCATGAAATGGGCTCATTATGTCAACATAAAGCCTTAACTATGTTAATTTTAGACACCTACCAATAAGCAGCATGGTAGATATTTGACCTAAGTCATCATATGTTAAGTTTGAGTGTGTATTGGGTCCCTTAAAAGCTGTTCTGATTGACTAGGCCAATCTCGAAATGCTAAAATCGCTTAAAAACGTTTTTAGGGTTTCCCTATTCACAGGCCTAAAACAGGTAGTGCAACCCAAAATTTTCAATGTTAACATTCAGATTCATATTCTACACATCCAGACCTTTCAAAAAAGTATGGTTTTGTTGGGAGGTGGGGGGGGGTGCACGGTAGGCCTATGTAGCTCGCCGCCTAGTACAGTAAGCTGGTTTAGCTTTAAAGCTCAGCAACACATTGGTCTCTTTAGTCGCTGAGTCTTCATCCTCCATTGGGCCGTTCACAAGAGTCATGTGATGTTCACCTGAGTTTAATCTATTCTATAATTCTATAGTTGTTTTCAATGTTTTTTTTATTCTTAATGCCTAATAAAACTTTTTTCAGTTGCTTTGATTCATTTTTTAACTCATGCTTAACATTTAAAAAACAGTTAGTTAAAGGGTCACTTCACCCATTTGCATTAAGCTTTGTATCTTTAGAAACCCAGTCATATTTTTGAAGGGTCATGGTTTATTCCCTTATTTTCCCTGAGATGGGACAAATAAGGATTTAAGTGTTTTACTTCCTGCTTATTATGACGTAGAAATCCTCATTTTGCGTCACGATAAGCAGGAAGTCACATTTCATTAAAATCTTTAGAACTACATATATTAGCTCATTATTGTTCCAGGGTGTTGGACCCACTCACCCACTCACCCTACAGGCCTATTACAGATCAGTGGGTGGGACTTCACTTGCAGAAACTGAAATCAATATCCGCCATCTTGTTTGGAAGCTAAGCTAACAAGCGCTGTAGAGATCGTAAGTATGACAATGACGGAAGAAACTAAACATGATATGGAAGAAGAGGATTTTGAAGTTCTGCTGCTCGAATCCGATATCCGATCTTTACGAGTCGCAGTATAGTTTAGAGCAGCTGAGGCTGATGGAGGAGCAGGAGGCGGCTGCCCGTCGGTCGAGATGCCCGGACTGGGTCGAGCTGAGGCGGATTGCTGTTGCCTGTACTCTCGCTGCGTGCTACGGCCTACGGACACAGAGTCCGTCTGCTGCAGAGAATTTCAACGATGGCAATTTCTCTGAATTCTCTGAAAATCTCTGAATCAGACGAGCACACGGACGTTTGTGTTGTGATAGTTTCGCCTGACTAAACATCCATTATATCATGCAGTAATTCACCATATAGAAATAAATACAAACGAGGAGTAATTCACTAATGAGTTTGCCAATGTAACGTTAACAGGGTTTGTTGATATGGGAAGAAGGAGGCAGGAACCGGCGAACATTTAAACATTTTAATAGTAAAATGAACAAATACAAAACGAAAGTTCCTCATTGACGACTGCTGTAACGTTACACACAACAGAAACAAAACACAGCATAAAATCAGGCCTGTTTCTCTCGATCTGCCGTCGTCGCTCACCGTTTTATGCTTTCGCTTTTCCGTGAGAGACGCAAGATCGGCGTGCCCCTCACAGGTGTCTTTCATTATCAGTCTCTGTTATAACTCACGCCACCGGCCTCGCGCAGAGCGCCGTCCTCTTACATCCCTCGCCCTCGATCATCCTGCTCGCCACAGCCAACGAGACATTTTGTGTGAAATGAATGTCAAACTCCGCTGACAGCTAATGTTAGCCTTGTAGACGGAAGAGTGAATTCTCTATTTGCGCTGTTCCGGATTAGTGGGTGTGGCTTGCGGAGCTGTGGATTGTGGGACATATAGTTTTTTTCATATATAGGCACCCCTTGGTTATTTTCTGTCTTTTCTCAGCCAAGAGGGCACCAAATTAAAAAAATTATTTTACATTTCGACTACATATATGATCCACTTTCAATAAAGATTAATCTTGCAATGGGTAAAATGCTCCTTTAATTCCTGAAAATAATTATAATCAAAATTACACTGAGTTACAGACGCTAAAGCAAAAGTGTTACAACACTCCCTGGTTTTTCCTAAAGACAGAAGATTCCAGTAAAAGTGCACAACATTTATAAGTCTGTATGTTTTTTATTTTACTTAGTTTTGAACCCAGTTCAGTCCAGAAGAAGAGCTCAAACCCAGAGTCCAGCTGTGTGTCTGTGAAGAGTGACTGGTCTATGGAGAAACCACAAGTGTTTAAGAGTGGAGAAACACAGTCTGATCTCAGGTATATCATTTCGATCACTCAAACACATGATTAATGATAGAAATATTTCAGAAACCTATTGATGTGTCCCATAATACAGATAATCAATTTTTTAATTCATGGTTATTTACTTCTCTAACTTTATTAATAATGTCTTATTGTAATCTTCCAGCCATGACTCTAAAGCTGCTGAAGTCCTCAACACACTGAGATCAAATCTGAGACAGAAGTTTGAGTGTGTGTGTGAGGGAATATCAAAGCAGGGAAAGCCAACACTCCTGAATGAGATCTACACAGAGCTCTACATCACAGAGAGTGGAAGTGGAGAGATCAATAATGAGCATGAGGTGAGACAGATTGAGACACAGTCCAGGAGAGCAGAAACAGAGGACACACCGATCAAATGCAGTGACATCTTTAGACCTTTACCTGGACAAGACAAACCCATCAGAACTGTGCTGACAAAGGGAGTCGCTGGCATTGGAAAAACAGTCTCTGTGCAGAAGCTCATCCTGGACTGGGCTGAAGGGAAAGAGAATCAGGACGTCCAGCTCATATTTCCACTGGCTTTCAGAGAGCTCAACTTGATGAAGGACAAAACACTCAGTCTTTCAGATCTTCTTCATCGCTTCTTCCCTGAAAGCAGAGAAATGGCCATATCCAGTGATGAGTATAAAGTGCTGTTCATCTTTGATGGTCTGGATGAGTGTCGTCTGTCTCTGGATTTTCAGAGCGATGTGAGGTTGTGTGATGTGACTGAATCAGCCTCAGTGGACGAGCTGCTGACGAACCTCATTGTGGGGAATCTGCTTCCCTCGTCTCTCATCTGGATCACCTCCAGACCAGCAGCAGCGGATCTCATCCCCTCTGAGTGTGTCCATCGAGTGACAGAGGTACGAGGCTTCAGTGACACACAGAAGCAGGAATACTTCAGGAAGAGGATCAGTGATCAGAGTCTGGCCCACAGGATCATCTCACACCTGAAGTCCTCAAGGAGCCTCTTTATTATGTGCCACATCCCAGTGTTCTGCTGGATCTCAGCCACTGTTCTAGAGGAGATGTGCAGTGAAGCAGAGAGACGAGAGATTCCCAAGACTCTCACTCAAATGTACACACACTTCCTGCTCATTCAGACCAACATCAAACATGAGAAGGACTATGAGAAGAAAGTGAAAGATGAAGACATGATCGTCAAACTGGGGGAACTGGCGTATCGGCAGCTTGTGAAAGGCAACCTGATCTTCTATGAGGAAGACCTGAGCGAGTGTGGCATTGATGTGGCAGAAGCATCAGTTTACTCAGGATTGTGCACTCAGATCTTCAGAGAGGAGTTGGGCTTGTGTCTGGGGAAAGTCTTCTGCTTTGTTCATCTGAGCATTCAGGAACATCTAGCAGCTCTATATGTGCATCTCTCCTTTATCAACAATAACATCAATGTGTTTGACCAGATTACCAAACCAACTAATGGAGGCAAAGTGTCCCTATCTGATCTCCATCAGAGAGCTGTGGATGAGGCTTTACACAGTAGAAATGGGCATCTGGACCTTTTCCTTCGTTTCCTTCTGGGTCTGTCAGTGGAGTCTAATCAGAGTCTCTTACAAGAACTAAAGACACAGACAGCAAACAGCTCTCACAACAATGAGGAAACAGTTGACTATATTAAAGAGAAGATCAGGGAGAATCCCTCTCCAGAGAAATACATCAATCTGTTTCACTGTCTGAATGAACTGGGGGATCTTTCTCTAGTCAACGAAGCTCAACCTCATACTTGGTCTGGAGGATTACGTGATGTGAAACTCTCCTCGTCTCAGTGGTCAGCTTTAGTGTTTGTGTTGTTGTGTTCAGAGGAGACACTGCAGGAGTTTGACCTGAAGAGCTTAATTGGAGTCAGTATTGATGGGTAAGTAACACTGAGTGCAATCATTACAGTCTAAAACATTATGAACAAAGAGAAACTCAGAGATCAGAGGTGTTTAAATCACAGGCTCAGACTGATTTCTGGGATATTGTCCATAATTTGCGGGTGTTTCTCAAACCGTGGCTGTGTCCTAGTAAGGCTGCATATCTCAACTGCCACGTCATCAAGCGCCTCTGAAGGCCGTCTCAGTTTGAAGGATCTTTTGAAGACAGACTTCATTTTGTGTCTTTAATTCAGATCATTTTGAAGGATGCATCAAGTGTGTCCTTCGTGTTCTTCAATCTCCCACAATCCTTTGCACACATTCCAGTTCATGTAGAAGAACTGCTGGAAAACGAGTCGGCACTGAGTTTATCCGAGTTCATTATGAAATGTAAGACACAGATAATGTGTTCGGAGATGAAGGCATACATGTTATCTTGAAGCCACGTAAGCATTTTTCACGTTAAGCATTTTAGAAGGTCCCCATTAATTGCCGCCTCTGTGCGTCTCCGTCTCAGCAACCAAACCAGCTCTAATTGCCAATAATCAACTAAGATTCATATACATTAATTAATTACTGCTTTATATGTCTATTTAAATATTTTAAACTTCATATGATCTGTATTCCCATATGAAACTGGGATCCGAGTCAGCAGCGCATTGGCCGGGAACGTCCCGGTAAGTGTTTGGTGGGACTCTGAATGAACCGGAATGGATTTGAGCAGCAGCGTGGAAATCAGCGCTGTAGCTAAAATGTGGAACGGAGTTAAATTTATTAGGGCTTTTTTCAAGTGGAATGGATTTGACTGACGGCGCTCTGAGAAGTGAACAGACACGTGTGTTGAATTAGAGACTGTAGAAGTGAGTGGCTCCAATATCATTGGTCTTAAAAAGTGGGTGCGGGTCTTGTCCCACACATACACAATGGTTCTGACGCCCATGAATGAATCACTGAACGCTACAGCTACCACGATGTCTTACCTGGAGATTCAACCAGATAACAAAATATATCTGGAAACGACACCTCCAGCCATTTGGTTGGATCATTGACCCAGTTTTTAATTAAATAAGGGCAATCATAACCTATTGCAGTTAAATTTGCAATGTACCGTTGCCGGTCGGCAGGCGTCAATGACTCGCAATATGACATTTTTGTCATTCAAATTAGGGATATGCACATTGATGCTGCAGTATCGATATATCGATACTCACAAGCTACTTACTTGGTATCGATACCTCTATAAAAATATTGATATTTAAATTATATTAATAATTTCTGCATCATTAAGTGTTTTTGGTACTTCTGTTTAATGTTTGTGCTAAATAAAAAACACCCCTGCCTGACATATTTAGCTGGCCCGTGAGAGAAGCGAGCGACGTGCCCTGCCCACACGACACGTCATGTACACGACACGCATCGCACAGTTGCACACTTCCGCATAGAACGGCACTATGGCTGAAAGAAAGCAAAGCGTGGTGTGGTGCTATTTTTCAATGGCAGGCAAAAATCTGAAGCTTAAAGATTAGAAAATCTTTATCAGTAATTAAAAATAAAACTTTGAAATTTAAATATCTATCTGAACATTGCTAAATGGGAAAAAATATGTTTAATTAATGTTTAATTATAATAATTTATTTTATTAATATTTGTTATAATGAATTGTTATTTAATAACTTTTTTTTGTAAAATAATGTATTATTTTAAACATTGTTTATTTGTTGTCAAATTTGCTTTTGTAATAGAGGTCGACCGATATTGGATTTTACCGATAATGATAGTTAGGTTGGGCTGTACTTGCCGATAACCGATTAATCAACCGATAGTTTTTAAAATTGATACTGGATAAAAACAAACATAACACTCCAACTAAAACAGTGCTGAACTTTATTATAAAAATACAAAAAACTGTATGAACCATGAAAACATGTCAATAAAAGGCATTCTTTCAAACAAACAAAAAATAATACTCTAAATAACAAATTAAACATTCCAAATGTAACTGTTTAACTGTTCTTTTTCAAGCCAACCTAATGAATAAAAAAGACGTTTCAAATAATAACAAAATTTGCCATCTGAAAATAATTTAAACTAGGGCTGCAACTAACGATTATTTTGATAATCGATTAATCGGACAATTATTTTTTCGATTAATCGATTAATCGGATAAAAAAAATATATTTCATTTTTGTTTATTATAACAAAATAAAACCCTAAAAACCACACTCTTTTGTGTGTTAAACAATCTACTTAATACAGACAACTTCATTATAAAGAAAAACAAACAAAAAAAAACATATATGACCATAACCTATGACAAAAATGCTATTGTAAACTAGATTAGTGGATAACTCAGCAAAACTTAGCCTAGAAATATCACAAGTGCACAATAATTTTATAAAATCTGAACATTTAGTGAAAAAAACATTCCTTAGTGGGGAACAAATAAGAGACAATAAGTGTAGCACTAACTCTGGTAAAATGTTACACATTGCTCTTTGTATTGTTGTTATACATTCATGATAAACATCGTAAAAATCAGATACACAACTGTTTTAAATGTAAAGCACAGCTGTTTAGTGAGGAAGCAAAATATAATAGATAGGACAGAACAAGAAAGGCTATCAATAAGCTTTCATTGCGCAAAAGTATTATGACATGATCATGAAAGAGCTGCACAAAGTGCTTATGTGCATCGTGAGCGCTGAATGATGCGCTTGAAGCAACACGGAGTCACAGGGCAGCGCGCAGCTCTTCAGTGTCCGCCGCATTAAAGTTAAAAGCACCAAGGAAAGAGAAAGACATATTGACTGTGTATTATACAGTATCTATGCAATAGTTTATTAAGCCTTTTCTTTTAACAGTTTTAAATTTCAGTTAGGCTACTGTGCACGTGAAGAACAATTATACTGCGCCGACTCTACTATAGTGTTGTGATCTAACAGACACTCAGTAGAAAGTGATTAAGTTACAGCAATAAAAGTCTAGCAAGATAGAAAAACCATCATAGACCTTTATCTACGGATCAATTATAACATTGAATCATCTTGGAAAGAGATCATCATGTTAACTGTTGCAACGCGACGCGCTGTTTGAACACCGAATAGAGAATGACTGACAGCCGCAGTGGAGGGAAAAGCTTAGGTTAACTTGAATTTAATGACCTAAATATACATTTCTATCTCACATTATACTATAGTATGGCTTCATAAAGTATACACGATTAACGTAGGTCACCTATTTTGGTTTCAAAACGGCGAATTTACCGAAAGGTGAATGATTTTCGTGTATGCTGCATATTGATAGCGGTTTCCTGATGCCCGCAAATTAGTTCAAACTCACGGAATCAAGAGCGCGCATGCGAGACAGAAGATAATGTGCTCCAAAACGTCCGTGTTGCGCGCGCGAGACAGGGTAGAGCGGCGAGGCAGAGAGACTGCATGTGCGCCTCATGAAGCGCATGTAAGAAGCCCATGTTCCATGTAAACAATCCCCGTGACGTAATCAGACCAACTAATCGATAATGACATTCGTTGACAACGATTTTCATAATCGATTATAATCGATTTTATCGATTAGTTGTTGCAGCCCTAATTCAAACATTAAAATATGTCAAATGTGTGTTTCTTTAGCTATAACATGTTGCATGTCCAATTTGTTAACAATGATTTATTAGCTAGTTTACATGAACTATGTGCATTATGCAATATAAATGTTTACAGCATTAATATTTGAGCAATACAATTTCACCTTGATCATTCATGTTAGTTCATAGAGCTTTAACTATGGTTAACAAATAAAAACCTTAATTTAAAAATGTAGTATGTTAATTAACAAACATGAACAGCAGTTAATTAACCTTAGTTAATGTTAATTAATATGTTATCCACCAACTGGCAAGTTCGGGGCTTTATTACTGTCGGTGGTTCAGGGGGCTCCACTATGCGCTGCTCTGTCTATTATTGGTCCCATCTAATAAAAACGCCAACGGTCCGTGAAGCATAGCCTATATGAGTTGCGTATTTTAGTTCCACTTTCATTTTGTTTGTATTCGCTGCTAGGTAACGTGTCAATAGATCGCTCAGACGCACATCAGGTTGTGATATTTGTCTCCGTCTCACATCGTCTCTCATGTTCCCACAGACGTTTAATCGCGCTACTCTTGTCACGGATTCATTGACGTGTCCCTTCCACGCTTACCATGCGTTTAACGTGTGGCAAATTTACCGGTCGCACATGTGCGACTGGATGTAAAATTCAGTCGCACACTCTCAAATTTTGGTCGCAAAATGCGACTATTTGGTCGCAGTCTGGAGCCTTGTATTTTACAGAACTTAATGAATATATAATAAAAATAAATATGTATTAAAGTGATGGTGAAAAAAGAACCGAAATCGAATGCTTCTCTGATTCGTTTGTTTTTGTCGGCTGTATGAACATATCAGTTTGCTATCATACGTCTCTAGCTTATATGCAACGTCGCTGCATAATGAATGCATCAAAGTGACCAGCTGGATATAAACTAATGCAAATAGATGCACAGCAAAATCCCCAGTGTTAAATTAACACTGAGAGTGTGGATTATATAAACTCTGAGCAGAGTGTTAAATGAACACTGAAGCAGTGTTAAAGTTAATGAAATAATTAAGTGAATAATTGAGTGATGATTGAGCATTATTGAAGACACCTGATGTTAACAAGCAGAATCACTGAATGAGAAAAACTGAATTTTAAGTCACCATTATGGAGTTTAGTGTTTGCTTTAGTTGGGCTCTTGACCCTTATTTCTTTAACTGTAGATTTTGTTTGGCTGCTGTACATGAGTTATAACAGCCAGATGAACAAATAGAAAAGGTGATCTGATGGTGATGTGTTTTAACACAATCATTTAACCCGAATCACTGAATTCATATAGAATCTAATTTCTGAGTGAGGTTTACTTTATTAATTGTAGCAGCAGTGACCTTGTGCAGCATAATATTCTCAATATCTACAGAATATTCAAAATAATTTCTTAAAAGCTTTTCTTATATATTTTTTTACTTCTTTACAATGTTATGACACACCGACATCAATAATTAGCCTGTGAATCTCAACAATGGTAACAGTTATAAAGCATGTTGCATTCTTGGTGCCACCAATCAAAACTCATTCATGGCTCCCATCGTGCATTGCTGCATGAATAAATAATGAGCTTATGTTCAGAGGTGATCTGTTTGCCACCATTGCTGAGATTAGTGTGTTAATTCTTGATGTCTGTGTATGCCTTTATAAAATATTTTTGGCATTTTTTTTTTTTTTAATCATTTTTCATTGAAAAGGTTAAAAATGTTATGTCCTAAAATGACCATGCTGCTAAAATCCTTACGGTAATTTTAACTTAAAATTGATGCTCTTGACAAGTTCAGCAATTCAGGTCAATTGATGATTGTGTTGAAACACAACCAACACCATCAGATCACCTTTTTTTCATCTGGCTGTTATAAGTCACAGACAACAGCCAGACAAAATCTAAAGTTAAATAATTAAGGGTCAAGAGCCCAACTAAAGCAAACACTAATCTCCATAATGGTGACTTAAAATTTCTGTTTTTCTCCTTCAGTGATTCTGCTTGTTAACATCAGGTGTCTTCAATGATGCTCAATCATCATTCAATTATTCACTTAATTATCTCATTAACTTTAACACTGCTTCAGTGTTCATTTAACACTCTGCTCAGAGTTTATATAATTCTCACTTCTCGGTGTTAATTTAACACTCTCAGTGTTAATTTAACACTGGGGATTTTGCTGTGTGGGAACAATTTGTGACATTAAACATTCGGGTCGGATTTAGGTGTATTTTTGTGTCAGTGTTTTAACCGCTTGAGGTACTACTAATGTGCGTCCTCTCAGCCACTCTCGAAGACATACTGTTGTGCGGTTCATTCTCTACTAATGCAGCATTTAGTCAACAAATTCATCAGTTTATAATGATATGACAAAATTTCCTGTGTAAATACCTTTTCGCTGTCCGTGCTTTAGCACGCGCATCAGATGTCAGCGATCTCCGCTCTCCACACAACGCGCGCTGTTATTGTCACTTATTGTCACGTGTCGAAAATAAACAACACGAGGCATCAGTTGATAGTTTTTATGACACCTCTAGAGGCCGCTCTTGTACTGCATGATGCCAGCAGACCCTTCTCAGCTCTCCCATACTGTGTAATGAATGACAGTGCGCACTTCTCAGCCGCCCCAGCAACGGACGAAACCAGGAAATAACTATCGGTGCGGATTTTTGCCGATAACGATAGTTCCACCAATCAACTATCGGTGCCGATTAATCGGCAAATCCGATGAATCGGTCGACCTCTATTTTGTAATAAATGTATTAATGGCCAGTGTTTATGTGGATGTAATTTGCATGTAAGTGTAATAATCAAATTTTACAAACAATTAACAATTAACAATTATCGATATCAGTATTGTTAAAATTAAACCAAAAAATATTGGTATCGAATTAAAAAAAAGTCTGGTATCGCCCATCCCTAATTCAAATACACACAACATTCACAGTGTTTTCCAGTAGCACCTCAATGCAGAACATGAGATCCACGGGGAGGAGTTGGATCACGATCCAAGGGGTGGAGATGGGTAGGATTAGGGTTGGGTTTAGGGATTAGGGGTGGGTTTAGGGATCAGGGGGTGGAGTTGGTTAGGCTTAGGTTTATGTAAGGTGGGAGGAGTTGGATTTGGATCAGACTCCTCCCCATGGATTTCATGTTCCGCAGTGAGGACCATCTCGTGTTTTCCCCCACGCCGACCACGCCCCCCAACTATTACTAGTTGCCGACTGCATAGAGTGCCGAAGTGATGACGTCACTTTGTAGGACAACTGGGAAGTTAGCGGCGCATGGGTTCCCTCGATCGAAAAGATATGCATTTTCCCCATAGACTTTTGGAAAATTGCAAAAAATAAGATCTGTGTTCAACAAAGAGTTTTTATACATTACAAAATTACATATACAAAATGTATACATTTTGAAGCCTAAATAGAGCCGTCAGATATTTTTAAGACAAAAAAACGCAAGCAGGTTATAACTGTGTGTTTTATGTCATAGATCAAAACGTGAAGATAAAAAAAAAAGTTCACCACAGAACTTATTTCAGGCGATTTAGCAAAAATCCATTAAAAATCCCATAGGCTTTAGTGCGAGGGAACCGGGAGTGCTAACATGCTAACTCATTTCCGTGTTTTGGCCTACACAGTGACGTCGTAACTTCGGCACTCTATTGTATACCAAGTTTGGCCTTGGTTTCTGTAGGCCAAACCCCGCCCCTTTTAGGATCACTCCATTTTCAGGTCCATATAACATTGAATACATATACAATACTTAATCTATTTGATAATCAATTATAAACACATAATTAATTCACACATACAACACAACACATAATGGTTGCATTTAAATACACACGAGAAACCTATTCACATTAGACAATTGTTTCGTCAGTTTCTGGTTGCGATTCGCCGGCACGACTCGGCCGTGACGTCATCAGATGCTGCCGCTCGATTGTTCGTTTTGGCAACTTTCCGCTGGATGACTGACTACACACACACACACACACACACACACACAGAGGAAACGACGAGACAGTGCAGTGCAAGTGTATGAAGTGACCAGGAAAAGGATCTGGAAGGGAGAGTGGAGTGTCAGCATCTCGTGTGCACGCTCCTGTGTGATAGTGGCGATGTGATGGAGGAATGAGACGAGTGTATGTGTGTGTGTGTGTGTGCGCACCAGTGCTGCTTCCCCATGTGACTTTATCACTATTAGCTTACTTTTCACTTCAAAAACAACTTGTTTAACACAAAATACTTCTTGATTCATGAAAATATACGCATTTGACTCAACAAAATCTGATATGTGAGAATAGTGTTGGAGTGTAAACGTAGACTAATAGACCTTGACAAACGACATTGACAAGAAAAAGAGAAAACAAATCTGTGTTGCTGAATACGAGACTTCTACAGTTATAGACACTAAACAACTTTAACACACATCCTTTATAAAGCTGTGTTTCATTAAAAAATATATTTGTGAGTATTTAGGAAGGTATAATGTATTATTTGCTGATGTTATGTATTATTATTGTTAGCATTATTAATTAACTTGTTTATTTTTTATTTTCTATTAGTGTCCCACAAAACACAGGAGATGAAGTTCTTCAGAAGCTGATGCCTGTGGTCACAGCAACTAGATCAGCTCTGTAAGTAACACTGAGAACAAGCATCACTGCTAAAACATTATAACAGTTCTTACTTAAACATTATAAATTAATGGATTAACTAATTATATGAGTGACACACTTCCGCTTTTAAATCAAATGGATAAAATTCAGGGAAATAACTATTATTACATTAATTACAAGCAAAGCTATTGAAACAACCTTATTAAATTCATCAAATAATTTAATGTCTGTTCATATGATGTAAGGCAAGGCAAGGCAAGTTTTTTTATATAGCACATTTCATACACAATGGCAATTCAAAGTGCTTTACATAGAAGAAATTAAAATAATCAAAAGAAATCAGAATAATTAAAACAGTTTAGAATAAAAAATAAGAAATAATGAAAATAAAAATAAAAACAGTAAATTTAAACCAGAATAAGAGGATTAATATGTATAAAGCGTTTGCTGTGTTTCTCCTGCACTGTGAGTTCATGTGTTTGATCTGTAAATGCTTGAACACATGAGCTGCTCCTCATTAAGCTGAAACTGCAGGACTGATAGTCACACTGAAAAACACACTCTGACATCATGACATACATTTAACACCCTTTACTTTAAACACACTCAATCTCAGCACAGGCAGGATATTTAATATTTATATTTAAACAATATGAATGTAAGCCAGAGGAGAACTGGCCCCCGACTAAGCCTGGGTTCTCCCAAGGTTTTTTCTCCATCCAATCTGATGGAGTTTGGTTCCTTGCCACTGTCGCCTTGCTTTTGGCTTGCTTTGAGCTTGCTCAGTTGGGATTATTTAGTGTTTAGCAATGTTGTTGATCTGTGTTGTGCTACTTTCATGTTATCAGTGTGAAGCTGCTTTGATACAATCTGTATTGTGAAAAGCGCTATATAAATAAATGTGACTTGACTTGACTTGATTAACAGTAGAGGTCGACCGATATTGGATTTTACCGATAACGATAGCTAGGTTGGGCTGTACTTGCCGATAACCGATTAATCAACCGACAGTTTTTAAAATTGATACTGGATAAAAACAAACATAACACTCCAAGTAAAACAGTGCTGAACTTTATTATAAAAATACAAAAAACTGTATGAACCATGAAAACATGTCAATAAAAGGCATTCTTTCAAACAAACAAAAAATAATACTCTAAATAACAAATTAAACATTCCAAATGTAACTGTTTAACTGTTCTTTTTCAAGCCAACCTAATGAATAAAAAAGACGTTTCAAATAATAACAAAATTTGCCATCTGAAAATAATTTAAACATTAAAAAATGTCAAATGTGTGTTTCTTTAGCTATAACATGTTGCAAGTCCAATTTGTTAACAATGATTTATTAGCTAGTTTACATGAACTATGTGCATTATGCAATATAAATGTTTACAGCATTAATATTTGAGCAATACAATTTCACCTTGATCATTCATGTTAGTTCATAGAGTTTTGCCTATGGTTAACAAATAAAAACCTTAATTTAAAAATGTAGTATGTTAATTAACAAACAATGAACAGCAGTTAACCTTAGTTAATGTTAATTAAAGGAGAACTCCGGCGAACAATGAACCTTTGGTCTAATAAAACATCGGTACCTAGTCAATCGTTCTCTGAGATTTGTTTTCATGATAATCGAATGTAAAGATTTTTATCTCTAAAAACTGTTTAGCGTATATGCTAGTAATGGGGGCATTGACTAAGTAAAAAGAAATCGCTAGTTTATACCACTAACAAGGCTCAAAATAGCCCCACACTAACGCAGTAACATAATAAGGCTCCATACATACAAAACGAAGCGTTGAGAACTTTGTAAGTGTACAGACCGTTTAATAAGAAGATACTTTATGAAGACAGTCCTAACACACACACACACGTTCTTTAAAATGTTTACAAATGCACTAAGCACACACACACCGTTGGGTTTCCATGATTTATGGAGATTTTCCATAGAAATAATGATTTTATACTGTACAAACTGTACATTCAATCCCCTAATCCTAATTGATGTAATTTAACAACTTGAACCAATGAGTATGTTATTTATAGTTTAAGTGTTGTGTTTATCTCTGGATATAGGCTTAATGTGTGTCATTGTTCTCTACAGGTTGTGGGAGTGTGGAGTCACAGATGAAGGTTGTGTTGCTCTGGCTTCAGCTCTGAGATCAAACCCCTCACACCTGAGAGAACTGAATCTGTCTGATAATAAACTAGGAGACTCAGGAGTGAAGCAGCTTTCTGATCTACTGGCGAATCCTCACTGTAAACTGGAGTCACTGGGGTAAGATCATCTCTACCATAAAGACTCTGAGTGAATAAGGATTAATATGTAGATAGTGTATAGAATATATGTTTGGCGTAAGCCCCATCCGGTGGTTCAGCGACAGATTCCTGCTTGAACCGTCAGATCCTGCCGGCGGTAGAAGACAGCGGTGAAGAGTCTCCCTGAAAAGGAACATTTACATCTCACTATATTATTATCCCACAAAACACAGTAAAACCAACAGTTAAATAAACCGGACGAACTACAAACCAGACAACAGATGCAGGATACAGTGAAGAGGGTTTTTAAAGCACAAATGTTTGGTGTAAATCAACTTGCCTTGTAATGCTTGAGCAAACAGACCCTTGCAAAAGCGTGAGCATGTCCTCAAAATGTGTGTGCAGCTGAAAAGAGGGAAGTGGTGTGTGTTTCACCTGAACCAGGACTGACACCAGATCAGATTTATCACTACATGATTATCATGGCCAAAATAACACACAATATCAATATTTCACCATAACTATAGAAATCTTAAATAATAATAATAATGCTATCAGTCAAATTCATCTTTACTTTGTTTATTTTGTGTTATTTTGAGAAAGAAGAATCACTCTGTAAGGCCTACAAAATTGATCCAAAGACGGCGTTCGACTGGAGGCGAAGGTTTCACGCGTGTTCCGTCTTTCCCATGGCAAAGTGATTTTTAATTAAATGAATAACATTAATCTTATTCTTATGTATTAACTCGTTTTCATCTGACTCCATAAAATGAAAAAGGTTTAATAATGATATCTGTACATCATTAAATGTACATTAATGTTTGACTATTCCTTATAACGTTAATGAAAATAAAGCCAAAGTCTGTTAGAATAATCAAATATAACAATTTATTATGTCAGGTAAATGAATCATTATGTAGCACACGTGTCAAATAATTGCACTTATTACTAGTATTAACTATAGGCCAGTAGGTTCGACTACGGAGGTGTAATAAAGACAACACTGTTTAACTAATAAAGTAAATCTTTATATTTAAATAAATGATTGGGGTTATTGTTGATATTCAAAAGAAAGAAAAATCAAATTGTTAAATTATTGTCTTGGTTCAATGTAAACCCAGTTATAAGGATTCACTTCAATTCACAATAAGTGAACACTTGCAGTTGACCCTTTTGTTCTTTCACTCAGTTGAATACTACATAAAATTCAACCCCATAAACCAGGGCTGTAGTACTCGAGTCCGGTCTTGGACTCAAGTCCGGACTCGAGACCATTTTTCTATTGTCTCGGACTTATCTCGGACTCGCTGGTATTCGGACTCTGGTCTTGCCAAATATGGCTTTTGGTCTCGACCGAGTCCAACATTTTTGTATGTGTTAATTTATAGACCCCTTCACGGTTGACGTCACAGAAAAAAATGCGGTGCGCAGTGCGCATGTCGGGGTCAGAAAAGTTAATTCCATCGTGGTGTAACCATAGTTTAAACCAGCTACCGGAGAATTTCTCGTCAACATGCCTACTTGTTGCGTCGATAAATACTAACTTGTGATAAATACTAACGATAAATACTAATATGCCTACTATGATTTTTGTTTTATGTCTTTTTACATCGGCTATGTACACTGTGCATGCTTTTTCTAACCGTGTGTTGTGTCTTAATGAGTTTTTTTATTTTTTATTTTTTTAATTTTTTTTACATCACGCACTGACACGATTTCCACACATCTCAGCGATAATTGGTGAAATGACAGACAGTTTAGTTTAGCAATAATGACCCTGGAGGAAAGGTGACGGATGCTGGGTAAGTGATTAGTAGCCTAGTCGTGACAGTTTTCTAGGGAAATATAACCATCAAGTCAATCAGTCTACAGTGCATCCGTCTCCAATATGATAAATAATTAACGTTACCCTGCAATTTGCAGTATGGATAGCCTTGCTTCCCGCTTGTTGATCACGACCCAGGCTTTGTATAGAGGTCTTTTTCCCCTGGCGCTGGCTCGGTAAAACCTCCGCTTTTAACACACAAAAGTCATCGCTTATATCGCTATATAAAACCGTCTGAACATGCCCACAAACTACGTAATTATACGCGTCGATCGGAGTGCAATCTCAAGCGCGTGTCATGTTTCTATGGCAACCAAAGCAGAGCTTCCGCCAAACCGCGCTTTACATTTTCTCCAATGTTTATAATAATATAAATGAACCGTCTTGTCTAATCTTAAAGTTTTGGTGGTCAGATTCAGACTCAATGAAGAGCAGAGAGCACAGATATGATCAAGCTGAACAAGCAACAAACGTTATTCAAAAGGGCAAACAGTTAAAGGTATTATGAGTTAACTCGAGTCAGAATGTACATGTGCAAGGTTGCATTTGTCATCCATCACTGTGACATCAAGTGGACTTTTAAAGCTGAAATAATGAGTGGATTAAGCTTGGAATAACGAGAGAAATAACGGATAGAACTTTCTTGTCGGTGGATTAATGCATCAGTCAGCCAGTAACGAGACGACGGCTACTAAAATTAGGTAAGACAAAAAGTTTTATTTTTCGCAACTCTTGTGAAATAATATGTGACAATCGGGTCCAGTCGGGTTTGTGTCTTCCTGCCGGGTTCGGGTCCAGTTTTCAAATAATAGACGGGTCCAGGTCGGGTCCGGGCAGTACGTTTATGTCATTTCTCGGGTCTGCACGGGTCCGGGTCCAACTTTTGAAATGAACGACGGGTCCGGGTCGGTTCGGTGTAGCACATTACGGGTCTCTTTCGGGTCGGGCATGAGTTTTTGGACCCGTGAAGACCTCAAAGACACAATATCATGCTGGTCTATTAGCCGCGCCATTTTTCTGACCCCATGCTGCGCGCGCACCCAACAGAGGATTCCAATGTGTACAAACATTGAAGGGGTCTATTACTAGCCTATCTGGGTAACGTTAACGTAGAAAATGAAATTAACCGACCAAGTGCTCACTACAACGGAGCGCTTCTCATGCTGTTACTATAGTTACTGGGTGTTGCGCACAATTCTAATGATTCCTGCAGGTCTCACCGTCTCCCATTTATAATGTGGAATAGTCCCACAATCGTAATCCGAACATATTATAAAATCAAATCATTCTTTTAATAACTATCTGCCAGACGCAATTTCACAAACAGCGCGAGCGTTCAACGGTGCCGCGTCTTCTCTTCTCTCGTGTTGTGGAAGCCGCATCAAGCGCTGCTGCAATACTACACACTCACGTTCAGGAGTCGGGACATGACGGAATATTCACTTGCATTTGGGCCAGTAGTGCATCGTGAATATAGCTTACCATTTGCACGTCTTTTTAAGTCTTAGTGCTACCTGTTTAACATTCAAGCAATTTTATCAGTTCTCATGCGCTCCCTGGGATAACAATGAAGAACAGCTGGCCAGTAACAAACGTTATTTTTCACGGATTAGCTATATTGCTTTAACACTCAAAACTGAGTCAATTTCGGTCTTCGTGTGTATAATGGTCTAAACAGTCGGTTTTGTCTTTAATAAGCAGAAGAGAGAATCCATGCACTAGCTCTTAAAGTGACAGTAATCATATGTGTCGGTCATTAATTTTGTCGTCAAAACAACAAAAGAGAGGTTTTAGTTAAAGGAATCAGGATTAATAGCCTATGTATTTAATTTATTCAGGACTAAAATACTATCTAGTGTTATTTTCCATTTGATTACTTTATTCAGTTTCTGTCTATGAATACTATTAGAACTATTCAAAAACGTTTCTCTTTATTTGTCTTTATTTGTATCTTTATTGTATTTATTTGTGTAACTTTTTTCAATTTAATTGAACAATTTAAATCAAGCCTTGTGTTGTTTAAATTCTTAACAACATTACCCCATTGTAAAAAAAAATGCAATGAGCACAAATATTTAGGCAAGAAAAATTTAACAATTTTGTTTGGCAAAAACGAAATTCAGGCCCTGAAGACTTTTTTCCCCCTGTCCTGGACTCGGTCTTGACTTGGACTCGAACCTCTTTGGACTCGGTCTTGACTTGGACTCGACTAGTCCTGGTCTTGGACTTGTCTTGGACTCGACACAGGTGGTCTTGACTACAGCCCTACCATAAACATTGATAAATGTTCACAATTGGGGAGAAAATGTACAACTCACTAAATCACATTTAAAAACAAATAAAAGAATGAACAAAATGCAAAAACAACAGTTCAGAAGAAAATAATTCAAATGAATCAGTTCAAAAGACTCGTTTGACCTGTTCGGTTCAAAAAGGTTGAGTTGGAAAAGTTCACTTCAAATTGGTTTAGTCGAATTTGATTCAAAAGATCCGATTCATTGATTCAGTTCAGAAAGTCCAAAGGTCCTTTGAATCGCGGAAAAGTGATTCAACAGTTCCAGAGATCTTTTTCACAGGAAAACAAAATACTCTTGAGCAGTCTTTCCAAAATAAAGCTCAGTCCCATTTAGGAAAAAGCTAGCAGGCAATCAGAACTTTCCTACCGAATTCCACGGGTGTTGGATTAACTCAAATCTTACATCAATCGACTTCATCTCGGCTGGGAAGACTCGCCATCTTAGATCATAACGCTGAAATGAACGCAGTTCCAACGTAGAATAAAGACATGACCTGCATGTGCAACAGGCAGCATTTAGTTCAAAACACGCATTCAATTCACGGCTTTTAGTTTAAAGGGGTCATGAACTGGCTTTTAAAATTTTATTATATTGTTGTCTGAGGTCAACTTAAGACGTTCGCTTGGTTTTTACATTCAAAAACATCAAAATGAATAAGTAATAGGCTATTTTGTACCCAAGTTGTGAGCCTTCCTGAAAAACGGTCAGTTTTTTATGGGCGTGTCGCACTGAAGACATGGAAATAAACGCCCACTGCTGCGAGTGGATAACAGTTTTGCATATTGTAATGAGTTTAACTCACCCGTCGGTGTAAGTGGGGGAACACGTCCTATGTTGTCAAATGACAACCGGATTCGCCCATACATGTTCAACCCATAGACAGTAAAAGAAATGGACAGAGCCATCTCATTGGAACTCCATTGAGACGATTGAAGCCCGTTTTTGGCGTTTTTTTTAGCACTTCCATCCCTGACGCGCAGACTCAAACAGAGCTTGACGACGTAGATGTGACGAGAGCAAACTGTCTGTCTTCTAGTGCAGTGGCATTGGAAATCTGAATCATTCCCTTCTGAAACATGCAGAGGCGGAGAGTGTGAGTAGGAGCTGTCCATGAGCGAGGAGCAGGAGACACTTTTGCTAGGTATTCTGATTAATTATTTTGTCATTTTGTCTCCACGTTTCCCCGATTGCGCGCGAGCTTCACCTCCTGTGCCACAGAGAGTCGCGTGGGTATGACGCAATCGTTAGCCTACTTTCACTAAAACTGCTTCTACGGGGTCATAACATAAGCTACAAGGTAATGGAGCTATTTATACATTGTCGTGGTTCTTTAGAAATAAATAAAGGACAAATGGGGTCTTCAAACGCCTCAGATGTAGAGTTATTCGCTGTCAAAGTGACCCCAATATTAATGGGAGTCAATGGGAATGCTAACGCAAGTGAAGTTCTGCTACAAGATGTCAGCTCCCGCGAGGCTTCAACTTCCGGTCGATGGATTACCCCCTTGGTTTAACCAAGAGTCCGTGTGTTGCACAATTCCTGTCAGATCCAGTATTGAATTTCTCTTTTATTGAACATGTTAAAAAAACAAACAAACACAACAGCAAAAACTGAATAAAAGTAAAAAATAAATAGTTAATCATCAACGTCAAGAAAAAAAAAGATCATCTACAGATGGTCCAAACAACAATCATGTTCAAAGGGGGTAGGAAGAAGTTAGAATAACTTTTCTTGTCCTATCCCCACTTCAATAATATTTTAACTACTTAAACTAACTTATCTAAGGTTTACTTTACCTAAGGTTGAAAAAAAGAAAATCACTATTCCAGCTCATATCCATCAAGGATTCTTTTTTTAAACATATATTTCAGTTGCAAAAGTTTTTTTTACATAATTTTAAATCATTGTTGCTACTGTTCCACAGTATAACACCCTGGGTTGGTATACAGTGCAACTTAGTGTTTGTGCGAATCTGCGGTCTACTAAACATTGATATTCCTCTAAAATTATATGTGTTTTCTCGTAATTGGAAAAGCTCTTGGATATTTCTAGGTAATTGGTTGTTGTGAGCTCTAAAAACAATTTGAATAATTTTATAATCAATCAAATCTTTGAACTTTAATATTTTGAGTTTAATGAACAATGGGTTTGTTGGTTCTCGGTATGCAGTTTTATGTATGATTCGAATAGCCCTTTTTTGTAAGATGAAGATTGGGTGTGTATTTGTTTTGTAAGTATTCCCCCATACTTCCACACAATAAGTCATGTACGGGAGTATGAAGGAGCAGTACAACATATTTAGAGAAGCCTTATTCAATAAGTCTTTAGCCTTATTTAATATTGCCAATGACTTGGATATTTTGGTTTTAATATAGTTTATGAGAGGTTTCCAGCTTAATTTGTTATCAATAACTACCCCGAGGAATTATAGACGGCACAGCACATTCTTTACTCTTAATCGGTCTGCAAATCCAGTCTTGTTGACAAAACAATCCTCAGTGAAATGAAGCGAACAGACGACGATGTTTTACCCTCATCAGCTGGAACGTCATTAAAAATAAAGTTTATCCATGAAGTCCTATTGGAATCCAGAGGAAGCTTATGCAGCGACTGTCTACTTCCACAACCAGGCACTGCACACTATATTCTGTATTGCTCGTTAGATCGATCCGGTTTGTCATCACGAGGTTGGCATGTATGTTAGGCTACTTAGCTATGCGTGTAATGCGCGAATCGGTGGGCGGGGCTAAACCGGCCGTGTTGAAGTAGGTGTTGATCTTCTTCAGCGGGGGTGGGGTTTTGACCCCTTCAACGTCAAAGTTTCCCACTTTTAAAAACGTTTAACGAGACGTTTTCAGAGGCTGGTGTAAATAAAAGCTTTTATTGGACTAACAAGGATGTTTTCAGTTCTGAAACTTACAGGATATTCTTATAATATGATGACCTCTTAGATGTCAAAAGCTCAAGGAAAATTTGATTTCTCAGTTCATCACCCCTTTAACACACAAAAAAACAGTAACACTTGTTATCCTGTTCAGCATTTAACAGCAGCATTTCCATCGTAATTCGACATGAGACATTATTACCAGTCACTCTGCGACCTTTAAAATAGTAAATGGTAAATGGACTGCATTTATATAGGGCTTTCATAGACCTAATGGCCACCAAAGCGCTTTACATATTGCCTCACATTCACCCATTCACACACTCATTCATACACCGACGGCGGTGTCAGCCATGCAAGGCGCCATCCAGCTCATCGGGAGCAGCTGGGGTTAGGTGTCTTGCTCATGGACACCTCGACACTTGGTCAGGTGGAACCGGGGACTAGAATCAGCCCAAGTTGCAAATCTCTTCTTGGCTGGATATTAGTCACTCATCCCAACAGAATAATCAAATCTGGTGTTCTCTCGGATTGTTTTATTGACCATTCTATCATATATTGCATTTGGAACATTTCAATTCCCCGTCTTTCTCCAAAATTTATTCTGATCCGTGACATGAAATTATTTAACAGTGATTTATTTATTAATGATGTGAGAAAGATAAATTGGAATAGATTTAGCCTAATTCCTGACGTGGAAGCTGCCTGGAATTTCTTTTATACTGAATTTGTGCAAGTCATTGATAAGCATGCCCCATGGACAACTATTAAGGTCAAAGGTCATCACCTACCTTGGGTAAATGGGGAACTTATCAGTCTGTTTTAGCAGAGGGACAGGGCGTGAAACAAACATAAAAAAACAAAACTTCTTAATGATTGGGAGGAATATAAACGGCTACGAAACCTGTGCACAACCCAAACAAGAAATGCTAAAGCCAATTACTACAGAAACAGTTTGTCACATGACTTCAATAATCCTAAACAATTTTGGAAAAAAATGAATACCTTAATTGACAAGTCGAACAGTACCTGCAGTAACATGATAATTAATAATGCAACTGTTAATGATCCAGCTGTTATCTCAAATGCATTTAGTTTGCATTTTGCCCAAACACCTCAGGTACAGTCATCGTTCTTTCACCCAGAGCCGACCGTTAATCCTCAGCCCAGCGACAGCTCTTTCACATTCCGACAGGTTAGCTCAGCTGATGTCCAGCTGGCCATTAGCAAGCTATCCTCTAGTAGTGGACCGGGCCCTGACGGCATTGAGGGTAAGTTTATCAAAATTTCTTCACATGTCCTATCCTCTCCATTGGCTGAGCTCTTTAATCTGTCATTTCTAACCCATGAAGTGCCTCTGGCATGGAAGTGTACCAAAGTCATTCCATTGCATAAAGGAGGGGACACCCAAAACATGAACAATTATAGACCTCTCAATAATTAAAAGTATTGTGAAGATTTTTGAGAAAAATGTCTTCGATCAATTAACTACCTTTCTGATAATAATGTACTATCTCAATGCCAGTCAGGTTTCAGGAAACACTACTCTACTACCACTGCTCTTTTGAAATTTACAAATGATATTTTCTCTAGGAAACAGTAGAGAAAAAAAATCTCTGATGACCGAGGCACTCCTTTATTAAAAATGTCTTTATTGTACAAGTGACATGTCCTAAACGGACAAATTTAAAAAGCCCACGCGTAGCGGCATTAAGCCTTCATCAGGGCATGGTGAAGCAGGTAGAAAACTGTTCATAATATCTAAGACACACAAGTAGGAGCACACACACAGGTGCTGGCAATTAGTGTTAGAGATCCACAGACAATTGCCAAGACACACCCCCCACATAGTTTCCAGCACTAAAATACAAATCACAATAAATATAACATGCATTTATTCTCATATATTCATTGCCAGGTCAGGTCTCTCACAAAGTTCTCAAGAACAAATCTGTTGATCACAATATCAAATGAAAAACATACAAGCAACAAAACAAAGAACATGTATACACTCATGTGTACATTGAGAGAACACATCTCCCACATAATTTATAACATTAAAGTTTTTAGTCACATAAAAGTTAAAACACAAGCAACAGGTATATGCATATACTTTCATGCACCACACATGAAAAACAAGCAGTCACAAAAAAGGAACAGTATTACAAAGTCACAAAAAAGGTCTATAATCTATCTCCTCATTTAGACCTGGATAGTCCATTGCTTTAAGATTCCATATCCAAAAGGTTTCACGTTGCAATAACTGTTTTAAAATGTCACCTCCGCGTATTGATTTCTTAATAATTTCAATGCCCTGAATTTTTAAGGATGATGGGTCACTATGATGTACTGCTTTATAGTGTTTGGCCATAGGGTAATCCTCGTTGTTAACTCGTATTGCGTATTTGTGTTCATAAAAACGCTCTTTTAATTTTCTTTTAGTTCTGCCCACATAGAAACACCCACATGGGCATTGTAGGCGGTAGACCACATATTCAGAGTTACAATTAATGAAACCATTTGTTTTGAATTCTTTCTGCGTTCTCAAATCACAAAAAAATCT